>NW_006159427.1:6977000-7006161 GCF_000334495.1 Tupaia belangeri chinensis
AAAAAAACTCTAAAAAAAAAAAAAAAAAAAAAAAAAAGAGAAATCACTCCCTGGGAGGATACTTATGCTGCAGGCCTTTTTCCTCTGTTCTTCTCCTGGGATTCTGGGCATTCATGCACCTGTGCCTGGCATGGTTTTCAGGCCACCCAGTCTGGGACTTAAGTCAGCCATGTGGAAGTCCAGCACCTTATCCACTACCCCATTTGGTGGTCTCACCTCTTTTTTATTTTTTGACTTCAAAAATGATGCATGCTTTGTACACAGAAAGGCTTAAGCTATTGGATGGTGGAAGACTTTCTCTACAGAGGTAACCACAACTTCACCCTGGTGCTTGATGTGAGTGTGCAGCAGGCTCCAGCTGGTTGTGGCACATGGACAGCCCTCCAACACCCAGCAATGAAATGTGGCCTTCTGGCCCATTCTTTGTGTTTGTGACTCAGTCAGGTATGAGCTGCCTTTCTGCATCTTCTTTTCAGCTTGGCTTGGTCTCCACATCACAATTTTTCCCTTTGCCTTTTACCTGTTTCCAAGCTTCTCTGCAAACCAAGGGGTTTCCCATTGGATCAGTAGGTAATGCCATTTCCAAATATTTCTCATCAGCAGGGGTTAAACTGAATGCAAATAGTGTGCTCTTTACAGTATTTCTCCCCACCTCTATCTTGTTAAAAGAGAGATTTCTCACTGAGCTCTGTAAGTAATATAAAATGGAGAGAGTTCAAGTTTTCTTGTTTCTTTCTTTTCTCTTCTTTTCTTTCTTTCTTTCTTTCTTTCTTTCTTTCTTTCTTTCTTTCTTTCTTTCTTTCTTTCTTTCTTTCTTTCTTTTTCTTTTTTTTAAAGAGAGATTTTTGTTATAGGACACATGCACTCACTGGAGAGACAGAGAGAAAGTGAAAAATCACCCCCACCTGCCATGGGAGATGGCCATGCCTGAATCCCTTCTCTGTTTTCCTCTTGAGGAAAACATGCACACATGCCTCATGTGATTTTCTTTTCTTTTTTTAAGTTTTTGGTATAGTTTGTTTAATTAAAAAAAATATTTATTTTACATTCTTTCACTGAACATCATCACAGCATACAAAATATGATTTTCCAGCCAGAATGCACTGCAAAGTGACTTAATCATATGTTATCGTTAACAAATAGCTTCCTATTTCTTGTTTCTTGTATGTATATATTTTCCCCGTTATTTCTCACCCTCTGTCATTTCCCATCATCCTCCCACCATGTCTCTGGTATAAGCAGTTGCTTTCCATTCCTTTATTCTTTGCCACATTTCATTGATCCACGAAATACCTTAATTAATCTAAATACTTTCAACAGTAAGTTCAGCTGATATACATATCTGTAAACAAAAGTTGACTTTAGGCATGAAACACAATGATCATTAAGCTGGCCATTTTCTTAGTTGTTTTAGAACTCTTATTTCTATGTGTCTGACTTTGTTTTTCTTGGGATAGCACTCCCTTCAGAACTTCTCGGAGAACTGGTCTGGTGTTGGTGAATTCTTTCAGGTTTTGTTTATCTGAGAATGTTCTTGTTTTCTCTTTCCTTATGAAAGATAATCTTGCCGGATATAGTATTCTTGGTTGAGATTGTTTTTCACTCAACAGTTTGAATATATCTTCTCATTCTTTCGTTACTCACATTGTTTCTGATGAGAGGTCCACTGTTAGCCTGATGGGCTATCCTTTGTAGGTAACTTGACGTATCTCTCTTGCCAGTCTGAGTATCTTGTCTTCGTCTGTGGTTTTGGTCATTCTGGCTATAATGTGTCTTGGAAGATCTTCTTGGGTTGATCCTATTTGGGGTCCTCTGTAGTTCTTGGGTCTGAATCTTGGAATGCCTCTCTAGGTTTGGAAAGTTTTCTTCCAGGATTTCATGATACATTATCAATGCCCTTATTAGTTTCTTCACCTTCTGGGATACCAATTATCCGGATGTTTGGACGTTTAATGGTATCCAGTATTTCTTGTATATAATTCTCATTTTGGGGGGCTATTTACTCAGTCTTCGTGATGGATTTTTCTAAGCCAGCAATTCTATCTTCTACATCTGAAATTCTATTTTCTGCATGGTGTAGTCTGAATTTAATACTTTCAAGGAGGTTTTAACTTCCTGAATTAGAGCCTTCACCTCCAACAGTTCCATTTGACTCTTTTTTATGGTGTGTATTTACTCTTTCAGCTCTCACAAGAACTTTCTCATCTCCTGGAACTCATTGGCTTTTTTCTTCTGCTGTTCATTGTCTCTCTTCTCTTCAATCTGTTAGCTTTGTCACTATGAATATTCTAAATTCTTTATCAGATATTTCTATGAGTTCCATTGTACTGTCTATGGATGAAGAGGAGTTATTCTTTTCCCTTGGGGGAGAGGTATTTTCTTAGTTTCTCATATGTCTTGTGCCTCTGCGGTGATTTCTAGTCATCAGATGGGTTATTCGTTTCTCCCTAATTTCTAGAAATTCAATCTGAGTGATCTGAGGAGCACAGGAGGAGGAGGTCTGCAAACTCTTTGGCATTGCATTTTTCTCCTTCATGTCACAGAGTCAGTGGGAATTGAGGAATATGAAGACCATAATAGTATTTGGATGCTTGGCTACTTTCCACTTAAATCTGTCTAGGCACTCAGTGCCTGGAGGTTGAGTAGCAAAGTGATGAGGTTAAAGAAAAAGGATAAGGACACAGAAAGAGAGAAAGAAAAAGGAATAAAGCAAACAAGCAAAAAAATTATTTGTTAATTAAAAAAATAAAAACAAAAAATGAAAACCACGTGGTGTACTTGTGCACTGTGGAAAAGCACTAGATCTCAGCTCTCATGGCAGACTCAGTCTTTTCTGGCTTGCCCTTTATGCTTTTCCTAGATGGGGAGGGGGGGAAAGGGAGATGGTTATTACCAAGATAAAGGAGGATTTCAGAGCCAAGAAAATACTTTACCTTGAAAAAATTTTTTTTAAATTCAAAAAAATGAAAAGACAGAGAAAGAAAGACAGAAAGAGACAGAGAGAAAAGGACAGAGGGGAAAGGACAGAGGGGGTCTATGAGGGTGACTTCTCAACAGAACATCTTCATTGCTCTTATTCCTGAAAGGATTAGATCTCAGCTCTCATGGCCCCTCATGTAATTTTCAAGCCACTGGGTCCAGTTCTTGAACTTTACTCGGTCACGTGGATGGGAGTCCAGCACCCTAACCACCTACTACTATCCCAGTCCAAGGTTTCTAAGAGGGAGATTTTTTACGAGGGTAGAAGTAGCAGGCTTTACAGTTTTCATTTTGCATCTTCAGCACCACTAAGCCCAGACAAAACACTTCCACTGGGGTTTAGCAAGTGCTCAGGGGCAATAGGAAGGATATAACTTTGAAGGAGAACATGAAATTAAGCCATCTGGTTGATAACATTGTATTATTTCATTTTCAAATTGACGTCTCTACATGGTTGTCCCCACGTTACTTTTCTCTGACTTCACGTGACAGTAGACCTCTTTGAGTCCCTCTCTTGGGAAGACCCTCAAGCATTGACAGATGGCTTGAAATAAAGAAACCAGTAGGAGTAGAACCCATAAGGACCGAGCGTTTCCTTCTTATCCCTACTTCAAGGTTCTATTTTACTTCTAAGGTTGCTCCATCTCTTCAGTACTGGAATGTCTACTCCCTTCAGGGAAAGGACTGCTTATGGTCTGGACTTCTCCCCTGCTACCTGAAGTTTTCAGCAGGGTACACATCAGACTTCAACATGGGTGCCTAATAGCCACGCAAAACATACACATTCTTGTTAGAGGAGAGGGTGTTGTGTTGTCTGTCTAGTTTCCAGAATGCTGAGTATAGACATTTTTCACACAAATAAAAAAAGTGGAGACATTATACTGCTGTGCATTTGTAGGCCTATCTAACCCAGAAGTTGGTTTACCTTTCTCTTCAAATAATATAAATGATGCTGTCTTGAGGGGTTATAGAGATTGTCAGACTCTCTGAGCAGACTGTTGAGCTCTTCCTGGGGAGAGGCTATTTCCCAGCTGATTAGTTTCTTTATAAATCATGAAAACATGGCACCAAACGATGACCTCAACACTCAAACAAAACGATGAGATCCTTACTGCCCTTGACTTGGGAAGTCCTGGGGAGGTCTGTTCTCAAGCTGGTGTGCATTTGTTTTAAGTTGACCTGAAGATAATAAAAATATACTTCAAAATATTAGTCTGCCATTGCTTCACTGATCAAAAGGAGAAAGGAGTTGTTTTTAATGTTTAATCTGGTTTATACCATGGTGGCATTGCAAATCTGCTTGGACCAAAGTTATTTTGTGTCCTCAGTCACCACGTCCAGAAACTGTAAGGGTCTGATGCCTGAAAAGAGAACAACAAAGCCCTCAAAGCTGGAGTAAATCTGACACCAAGACAGATTGCAGCAGTAATAAGAAAAAAATTAATTAAGCCAGACATGTTTGAAATATGTGGACTCCCTGTGGAACTACAATGAAGAGAGATCAGACAAAAGCATTCAGTGTCTCTATTGTAAAATCAAAGCTTCAGTTTATGAGGAGACTTTGAACATAGCTGAAGTAATAGGCTCATTATTCTAGCTAATACCCACTTTTAACTGTGAAACAATATTTAAATGTTAGGATTCTTTGGCGATACAAATGAACAAATATAGAGTTTCCATGAAATTTTTAGAGACATGTTTTATTTCTACCGTTTAAAAAAATTCAGATACTTCTTTAAAGTGCTTAATCTTAAATATGTTCCCATAGAAACGTCTGAGCATTCTATAGCAATGTCAAATAGTTCATTTTAAGAATAAGTGCTAGGGATCAGCAGTTAGTGTAATGGCTATGTCGCTGGACTCCCACACAGTAGACCGCGGTTCGCGTCCCGGACCCGGTGGCTTAAAACTCACACCAGGCGCGTGTGCGTGCGTGCCCAAGATCCCGAGAGGAGAATAGAGAAGGGATTGCGGCGTGGCCATCCCCCCTGGGGGGTGATTTCTCACTTTCTGTCTCTCTGTCTCTCTCTGTCTGTCTGGCGAGCACACGTGTCCTATAGCGAAAACCTCTCCAAAAAGAAAAGAAAAAGAATAAGTGCTATGGGGACCAGCAGGTAGTATTGTGGTGTTAAGGTGCTAGACTCCCCTATCTCCAACCGGTTGGTTTGAGTCCTAAACCATGCTTGAAAATCATGCTGCATGTGCATGAATGTCCAAGATCCCAAGAGGAAAATGGACGAGAAGGAATTGTCCCATGGCCATCCCCCCCAGGGAGTGACTTCTCACTTTCCCTCTAACTCTCTCTCTAAGGCAAACTCGAGTGCCCGATGGCAGAAACTTAAAAAAAAAAAAAAAGAAAAGAAAAAAAAAAGAAGGGCTGTGACTCAGAATCAAAGCATAAAATTAACTAAAAATTCCAGGGAACTTCAAAAAGTTAGTGGAAAGAATGGAATTAAAGTATAAATTTTTTGGGTGCAAAAACATTTTGAAATTCATGCACAATTATTTTGTAACGTGTGTTTTTTTTTTTTAAAAATGTATTATTGGGAACCAGCAGTTAGCGTAATGGCTAAAGTGCTGGACTCCCACGTAGTCGACCGCGGTTCACGTCCCGGACCCGGTGGCTTAAAACTCACGCCGGGCGAGTGTGCGTGTGTGTCCAAGATCCCGAGAGGAGAATGGAGGAGAAGGGATTGCAGCGTGATCATCCCCCCTGGGGGATGATTTCTCGCTTTCTGTCTCTATGTCTCTCTCTGTCTGTCTGGTGAGCGTACGTGCCCTACAGTGAAAATCTCTCCAAAAAAAAATGTATTATTTAAAAAAAATTTTTTGAGAGGTTTTTGCTATAGTGCGCATGTGCTCACCAGAAAGACAGAGAGACAGAAAGCGAGAAATCACCCCCCAGGGGGGATGGCCACGCTGCAATCCCTTCTCCTCCATTCTCCTTGGGATCTTGGGCACGACGCACATGTGCCTGGAGTGAGTTTAAGTCACTGGGTTTGGAACTTGAACTGCTGTCTACTACATGGGAGTCCAGCGACATAGCCATTAGGCCAACTGGAGGTCCCTATGATATGCGTTTTGAAGACTCTTCCTCTATGATATAAAAGTGGGTACTACCATGAAATTTGACTGAAATCTGGTAATAATTGGTCTAAAAGTGGTCCAAAAATGTCTATCACTAAAATTTTCGCTACATTTTAATGTATTTTTTGAAGATTATTCACAAACTTATTAAAAACCTTACTGTACCTAAAAGTTTAACAATTTAGTATCTGTTACTATTTGGTGGAAGTAATTCGACTAATTGGGCTTACTTTGAAGAAAACATGCAGAATTAAAATAATACTAATGCAGCATGTAAGCAGGAGAAAGATACTTTAGAACGATCCTGAAATGACCACCTGTGAGGAATTCCTTGGCAATCTTATGATTGTGAACATGGGACTACCACAAAATCATTCTTGTGATAATTACAGAGAAAATCAGAACCTCAAATAGCAAAATTTATAAATTAAAAAAAATTTTATATAGGTTTTTATAAAAATTGTTAGCAAAACATAATTTTAGATAACTGGTTATTAAATATAGCTTTAGGTTTTTCAATAATTATAGATAATTTTAATCAATAATTTTAATATCATTTATAATCATCGAAGGACTATTACCTCAAATTTTTAGGTTTACTCACACAGAATTCTTTAAGGTTTGCTGGGCAGACACATTCCCTTTTTATAGATTTAGGAAGTATAAGCTGTTGACTTCTTGGGACCAGAAAACCGCTCTGGTGGGACCAGAAACCAGTTCTTCTGACCCTTTGATCAGTGCTCACTACTTCTGGTGATTGAAGAAGACATTCCTGGTTTTGAGTTGCTCTGGATTGAAACCTGGAGCATTAAGAATATTCTTAGCCAGTTCTCCCTACAAAATAATGCATCATGGGACCAGCAATTAGCATAATGGCTGTGCCACTGGACTCCCACGTAGCCAACCGCTGTTTGAGCCCTGGACCTCGTGGCTTAAACTCACGCCGGGTGCGTGTGTGTGAATGCCCAAGATCCTGAGAGGAGAATGGAGGAGAAGGGATTGCAGCGTGGTCATCCCCCTGGGGGGTGATTTCTCACTTTCTATATTTCTGTCTCTCTTTGTCTTTCTGGCAAGTGCACGCATCCTATAGCAAAATCCTCTCCAAAAAAAAAAAAATTAATAATAATAATGCATCGTTACTCCTTGACATTCCCTAGTGAATCAATGCAATACAATTCTTTATTTTAACATATGAATTCTAGGCACTGTTTTATGTTCTATTTGTGCACTTGTCTGGTTTACTTCATTTGCTTTATATTTCACTCTGAGGGGGCTCATAAGTTGTTCTTATTAACAATCAATAATTTATCAGTCACCACCATTTATTAAGCATATACTGGAAACAGGTAATGTTGAAAATGGATTGAGAATGAACTCCAAGTATTTAAAGAGTTTAAAATTATGTTTTCCTTATTGATGACAGAGTGCATGCATGTACATATAAGAGTAAAAGAGACAGAGGAAGAGAGAGGGGGAGAGAGCATTACCTTCCACAATCTGGTACGCCACAATCTCCTTCCAGTCCTCTACTCAGCTGGATCCTGGGCCCTCATGCACATGCCTTGTTTGCTTCAGGCTGCCTGAGCTGGGGATTTGAACTGTGGTCGTCACGTGAGATGCGGCTTCTCCTGAGAAGGACATCATAACTGGGTCACGGGGCTGGTCCTAAAGAGCTCTTAGTACAATGGCAATTCTTAACGTAAGAGGTCTTTTTAGAAATTAGCTTTCTCTTTAAAGAAGTTTTGTCTAATAGACAGTAGGACCTATGTTAGTATGGAGTTTAGGGAGAAAAGCAAGATAGATATGTTTTTTTTTGAGAAGTTTTTGCTATAGGGCACGTGCGCTCGCCAGACAGGCAGAGAGAGACAGACAGAAAGCGAGAAATCATTCCCCAGGGGGGATGGCCACACCGCAATCCCTTCTCCTCCATTCTCCTCTCGTGATCTTGGGCACGCACGTGCCCATGCCCAGTGTGAGTTTAAGTCACCGGGTCTGGGACTCGAACCACAGTCGACTACATGGGAGTCCAGCCACATAGCCATTACGCTAACTGCTGGTCCCGATAGATATGTAAATTTAGAACCATGAACAGGGAATCAGTCATCCAGGGTACAAAAATGGATGGAAAGAACAGATGATGTCTGAGAACCTTGGTCTAGCACATGCCAGTGAGTGGAGCAATTGTCCCCTTCTGGCTGCATAGTAGAATTTAAAGTCACATGGTGGCATCTGGGCTTACTCCCAGGGCGCCTGGCTCAGTTATCTGGTATAGGACCTGAGTATCAGAATGTCGTAGGCAATTTCTAAGTAGAAACATGTTTCAGCCCCACCTGACCTGCAGACACCACTATTTCAGAAGTGAGGAAGGTGAAGGGGAACCCTCGAAGGAGACTGAGAAATAGGAGGAGAAATAAAGTGATCAGAAAAGGAGTACTGTGCAGCTCTGCCGAACACTGCTTACATGAAAACACCGGGTGATGAGAACGTGGCCATTCGTTTTTCTCAATGTAGAGATCATTGCTGACCTTGACAAGGGTAGTTTCTATGGAATACTGGGGGTGAGAGTTTAAATGCAGTAGATTCGTGAGCGGACGAGCAAAGAGAAAGGGGACATAGTCAATATAGGCAGTTCTTTAGCAAAGTTTTATTATAAAGGGGAATCAAAACGTAAGGAAGTATCGAGAAGGAATTTGAAGAAGGTTTTTATTTTTTAAATTAAATTAGCAGTCTTTATTATTGGTATTATTATTTTTGTTTGTTTGCTTTTTTGCCATAGGGTGAGGTGTCATGTGCACTTGCTGGCGATAGATAGAGACAGCACGAGACACTGAGAAAGCAAAGTGAGAAATCATCCCCTAGGGGGATGACCATACTAAAATCCCTTCTCCTGCATTTTCTTCTCAGCATTATGGGCATGTGCACACATGTGCCTAGTGTGATTTTCAAGCCATCAGGTCTGGAACTCGTACCACTATTGGCCGTGTGGGAGTCCAGAGCCTTAACCACCATGCCACCTGATGGCCCTGAGAATTTTTTTTAAGATGGTGTAACAGTTGGAAGGTGGTATGTTGATTAAGATGGTGCTGGACTCTCACATGGCTGACTATGGCCTGAGTCCCAGATCCAACAGCTTGAAAATCACACTGGGCGTGTATGCCCCAAATCCCAAGAAGAGAATGGAAGAGAAGGGATTACAGCATAGCCATCCCCCAGGGGTTGATTTCTCACTTCCCCTCTCTCTGTCTCTCTCTAGTGAACACACATGCCTTATAGCAAACAAACAAACAAACAAACAAACAAACAAAAAGGTGATGTAATAGCTAATTTTCGGTGTCGCCTTGACCAGACTGAAGGATGCCTGGAAGACTGATAACCATTGTTTCTAAGTATGTCTGTAAGAGTGTTGTCTGACAAGATTTTTGGTTAGTCAGTGGGCTGAGAGAGGAAGACCTACCTTCAATGTGGGTGGACACCATCCATTTGACTAGGAGCATAGGAGGACAACCAGAGGAAGGAGGTTTGTTTTCCCCTTTCTTCCCTTCCTTCCAGAACTTGCTGTTTGTTCCACTCCTATATATTCTGCCTGTTCCATCTCTGCTCTTCTACTCAGCTTTTGGCTGCGTTTGTTCCTTTCTACTCCTGGCCCTCGTGTCCTCCCAGCCCCACAGACTTCAAGTTCTTTAACCTTTTGACTTTAGACTCATGCCAGTAGCCATCTGAGGGTGCTCAGACCTGCAGCTTTCAGAACACCCCCTTTAGGCCTCAGACTGGAACCGTACCAATTTTCCTGCTTGAGCGTCCCCCCAGGGTCCCTTTTAGGCCTTGAACTGGACCTTCAGCAGCTGTTCTGCTTTAGTCTTTCAATTGTTTCTCCTGCTTGGAAGCAACACTAAAGAAGAGCAAGGAAACCTTGCCCAGCCCTCAGCCTAATGGGCAAGGTTGAGAGAAAACTATCCATCTAGGCTTTGGTTTGAGCATGAACGTGAAGGCAATGTTTAGAAAGGAGGTGGAGAACATAGGATTTTGCTCTTGCTGGACCAGGAGTTTCAGAAGGCAAAGTGGAAGTATTTGTGGTATCTGAGATGGATTTGATGTTTTGTCAGAGGAAAGGGTATAGAGATTCATGTGGGAACAAGAGTCTAGATGACAACTGATCTTGGGCCTTGTGGTCCCCAAGAAAAAGTGTTGTAGGGCATGGTGGGATCCGTCCTGACATTCTTTTCAGTTTTTTTTTTTTTTTCCCTTTTCTTCTTCTTTTTTTTTTTTTTTCTTTTTAATGTTTAATCACTGTACATTTTGAAATGAAGTTTCTCAGCATGGATGAATACACTGCATATTAATCCAGTCAAAGATACTATCGTACACATGTCATCAATGGATAATTTTCCATTTTTGTGTTTGTTAAACGTCTTTTTTTAACTCTTGATTCCTTCTCTTCCACCCCTCATTGCCCTCCCTCCTCCACACTGTCTCTAGTATCTGCAGTTGCTGTCCAGACATTCTTATTTCAATATTTTTTTTTTAAGAAAGATTTTTGATACAGGGCAGGTACACTCATCAGAGAGACAGAGGGAGACAGGGAGACAGAAAGCAAGAAATCGCCCTCCCAGGAGGATGGCCATGCTGCAATTTCTTCTCCTCTATTCTCCTCTTTGGATCTTGGGCACGCATGAACACATGCTCAGCCCGTTTTTAAGTGCCAGGTCTAGGACTCGAACCATGGTCAACTACAAGGGAATCCAACAACATAACCATTATGCCATCTTCTGATCTCCTTAAATTTTGTTTTTAATTGACACAAAGCAATTATACATATTTATGGGGGGGGCATGGTGCAATGTTTTAATCCCTGATTTTTTTTCATTCTTTTTTTGTTTTATCCCCGGTTTTTTTTTTTTTTTTTTTTTTTTTTTTTTTTTTTTTTTGGTCGTAGGGTACATGCGCTAACCAGAGGGAGAGAGAAAGAGAGAAATCACTTCTCAGGGTGATGGACATGCTGCAATCCCTTCTCCATTCTCCTCTCAGGATTTTGGACACGCATACACACATGCCTGGTGTAATTTTCAAGCCGCTGGGTCTGGGATTCGAACTGCAGGCCATGTGAGAGTCCAACATCTTAACAACCATGCCACCTGCAGGCCCTCTCCAAATATTTAAATGCTTGACACATCTGAACAGCAGAACAGTTGCCCAAAGATTTCTTAAACATGGTCATTTATTTAAAAATTGAACAATGATTTATCGTGGGTCACAGTAGTTGGCAGGGACAAATGGGATTGATGATGTGATTGAACAGTTGACATTGACAGGAAACAGTCCACCGGATATAGACAGGGAAAAACGGGTCAAAGGTCCTTATTTCACGGTGGGAGCATCTCGGCAACATCAGAAAACAATACCGGTTTACTGTGTCTCAACAGGTCCTCCACGTGGGTAAGCTTGACGACAACCTGGGAAGAACGAACGGCTATACTGCTGGGTCTTTATGAAGAGCAATGGGTTAAGGCGATAGTATTACCACAAATCTTCCTAAATGATTTTGTCATACTGCTTTCTGTAGATCAAATGGAATTTTGACTGTCATTTTAACTTATTATTGCTAATGATGGTTTTTGAAGATCTTTTAAGGCAATGAATGCGTGAAGGATTTAAGCATTTCTTTTGGGTTAGAGTGGATAAATGCCAAGTTTGGGTTATGTAGAGCCTATTATTTAGGGGTTAATGCTATGACTCTTTTTCCCTCATTTTCAGAGCAGCCTAGAATGTTATGACTGACGCTAAGATAGTAAGTACTTGTTGCATACTTTAGTGTATTTGCATGATATATGATATATTTTTATTAGGTAAAATGTTTTCTAATATGTGTATACATATATGCACACATACATATATACATGTACATGTGTGTATATATACACGTACATATACTTAATACCCATTTATTCTATTTTTAAAGAATTATTTATTTTATTTTATTTGTTATTATTTTTAAATTTGACCAGAAAGAGAGAGAGAGAAAGGGAAACTGAGAAAGGAAGTCTCCATGGGACTTGAACCATGGTCAGTCATGTGGGAGTCTAGCACTGTAACCACCACCGCACCTGTCGGCCCCAATATTAATTGATTCTAACAAAATCTTATATCCCTTATTATGTACTAGTTCTAAAGTGCTAAAAGTTCTTTCTTGTGTGCTCACTAGAGGAAAGTCAGAGAGATGGAGAGAGGAGAATGAGAGAGAAAGCACCCTCCGATGGGGCAGGGTCATGCTGCAGTCCCTTCTTCGTCTATCTTCTTTTTTTGAGAGATTTTCACTGTAGGGCACGTGCGCTCGCCAGCCAGACAGAGAGAGACATAGAGACAGAAAGCGAGAAATCACCCCCCAGGGGGGATGGTCACGCCGCAATCCCTTCTCCTCCATTCTCCTCTCGGGATCTTAGGCATGCATGCACACGCGCCCAGCGTGAGTTTCAAGCCACCGGGTCCAGGACGCGAACCACGGTCGACTACGTGGGGGCCCAGCGACATAGCCATTACGCTAACTGCTGGTTCCCCCTCCTCTATCTTCTTGAGGTTTGAGGTGTGTTTTTTGCAGTAGTCAGGGCCAGGATTCAAATGGTAGCTGGCTATGTGGGATCCCGCTCCCCTACCCACTAGGCTACGGGGCTGGCCCTAACAGTTATCTCTTGTACCATTTATCTCTGTGAAATGAAGATCTCCAACTTCCAGGTATATTTTTAGTGGAGAACAGATGAGCCCTGGACACTCCGGTAAATCATCCTGACCATAGCGTGTGCTCCGCTCGCCCTCTGCCACGTCTGCTTTCCTTCTATGTCTGCAGGGAGGTGACTGGGGAATCTTAGGGAGGAGCCAAGATACAGGTTCTGTGGCTGGGGGGAACCAGTTATAGTTCTAGTGAACATCATCCTAGCAACCGTGTTTATTTTTTCTTTTAAAAAAATAATTATTTATTTTATTTAAAAATTGTGTTATAGAGCATATGTGCTCATCAGAAAGAGAAAGAAAGGGAAAGGGAGAAAGTAAGCCACCACGTATGGGACTTGAACCGTGATCGGCCTTACGGGAGTCTAGTGACTTAACCACCATACCACCTGCTGGCCCCCACCCCTGTTCTTACAGCTAGGAAGTTTCAAGCAAGGAGGTAGCCAGTTCCTTGGAGAGCTTGCACTTAGACACCTGTGGCTTGTCATGTACCGGGATGGTGCTGACCAGACAGGCCTCGAGCAGGCCCCCTTGATCCTTAAGATGCTGTATGCCCGCCACCAACTCCAGCAAAATCCGCCGGTCTGGTGGGTACCACGTGCAGAGACCTTGGGTTGACATCCAACCCCCATCTCTTTCACTTTCTGTCACGCACTGCATACCCTGTAGTAGGAATGAGACAGTGGTAACCCTACAGGCCCACCCTCCTAGAATGAAAGAAAAACAGGGTCCATGGAGGTAACACCGACAAAAGCTGGTCTGCTTCCCCTAAGCCCTGGGTCAGCGGTCCTTCTCACCTTTTCCCCTCCCTTCCTGACTTAAAAAAGCTCTTTCATCCCCTTGATGTCCTGAATGAAAAGAGCTGGTTATGGATTAATATGCATGAGGGAGGAAAGCTTCCCTATCTCACAAATAAAAGGAAATATTCCTAAAGGCATCAGGTGACTTATGTTTGCATCTCTGGGACATTGTCCGGGGCCTGTGGGAAGTTTCGTTCCAGACAGACTTGTCTGAAGTTATTAAATGAAGAATTCCTGTATGCACAGAGACTCACCCCGGGACACTTCCGTTCCTCCTGTCCAGTCTGCTGTCGCCTCTTCGGGGTTGGCAGTGGCTGTGTGGAACACCGCCAAGTCCTTAGCAACCTATTCACGAGCTCTGTGGGGTGGCGGGGGCCCGAGGTGTGCAGACGCCCACTTCTCCCTGCCCGGCTCCTGCCATGCACACCCAAGCCACCCTGCTGCGTATTCAACAGCCAAGCAAAGAAAGCTCAGGGAGAAACAGTTGTCCTGTTGGAGCCGAAGACATTCCCAAGTTGCTGGAGTGATTTTGTCCCAGTGTTCGGTTTTGAGGTGGCTGAAAGAGGGATAATGAAGCAAAACGGGAGGTCCGAATGGACAGGCAGCAGCGATTACACAGTCGATTCTTCTTTGTCGTTAGGCTCTCTTTGTCAGCATGAACAGTCAACTCCAGCGTGCTCAGTGCTTCAAAGTTTGGGATTCCAGAGATCGCCTCAGAAGATGTGTGCAGAAAAGTTCACTGTTCAGGGGAAGCTCAGCTGGACCAGGCCGAAGCTGCACTTTGACTCCAATTACCTTCCATATGAGAAAGACTGCACGTGGAAATGAAAATGCCTTATCATTAGATATTTATCCCCTAAAGATTCATGCTTATAATGCACTCTGGAAAAGGCAATGGAATATTAAAATAAAGAAAAAATTGTCAATAATTTTATATACACAGGTCCAAGTAGCTGCTTTTTTAAAATTTATTTTATTTATTTATTTTTATAGATTAGATATGTAAGTGGTCAAGGGTAGTTAGGTTTAATTAATGTGAACTTAGCCCCTTAAGCTAACAAACTCTCCCATAGGGGCTATGAATTGAGGGGGGTGAGAGGAAGTCGTCTATTTAATAGCTAATTAACTGGCCAGTGTTTTCTTACTGTATTATTGTTTAGATTTTGCTTACTAACAATGAGGCACTGCTTTGATTTCTTTTTTAATCAGGAAGATTTAAGACAATTTTTGCTCTGTAAAAGGAAAAAGAAATTTGTATACCTTTTATGGCAGGGGTGAGTTTTTCTTATTAACTTTAACTATTAGAGTATTTCTCTTGCTGGCTGCTCCCCCAAACGTAAACACAGTCCCTATTGGATTATCAATGGCGTGACAGAGTCACGTATGATTTTGAGTTATTATTTCAGCGAAGGTGAAAGAAAGCTTTGTAAAAACGACAGTGAGAGCCCAAGTCCCGTAGCCCTCCGGGTGGTTTTCAGTAATAGATAAAGCTAGTGTCAATCAGTGACTTTGGCTTCTGTGTTCAGTATCTGAACGAATTAAGACTCTCCCTTAGGAACCTAATTTCCTATGTAAGGAGGCAGTTTAAAACTCAAAAACTTAAAGATTTAAGCATATTAACGTTCATATTCATTAACATTCATAAAGGAGAATGAGAATTCTCTTAATCATTTGACAATCTTATAAAATTTTTTTTTTCTTTTTTTGAGGCTTTTGCCTTAGGGAATGTGTGCTTGCTGGCTTGCTGGAGAGAGAGAGAGAGAGAGAGAGAGAGAGAGAGAGACTGAGAAGGAAAGTGAGAAATCACCCCCAAGAGGGGATGGCCACCCTGCAATCCTTTCTTCTCCATTCTCTTCCAGGGATCCTGGGTACTCATGCACACGCGCTCAGCATGAGTTTCAAGCTGCCAGGTCCGAGACTCGAACTGCAGTTGGCTATGTAGGAGTCCAGCAACATAACCCCTATGTCATCTGCTTGTGCCAACATTTTTTAATATAAACTTACTTATTTTTTTCATGATGGAGAGCATGTATGTTTATGAGAGAGAGAGAGAGAGAAAAGCATCTTTGACAGAACCATGCCACAATCCCCATCCCCTAGTCTTCCAGCTTGTCAAGACCTTGGGCATATATGTGTCCACTGTGTTTCAGATCTACTAGGCTGAGGAGCTAAATCTGTAGTCAGCCGAGACCAGCAGTTAGAGTAATGGCTATGTCGCTGGACTCCCATGTAGTTGACCGTGGTTCAAGTCTGGGACCTGGTGGCTCAAACTCACGCTGGGTGTGTGTGCGTGCGTGCCCAAGATCCCGAGAGGAGAGTGGAGGACAAGGGATTGCAGCGTGGTCATCCCCCCTGGGGGGTGATTTCTCGCTTTCTATCTCTCTGTCTCTCTGTCTTTCTGGCGAGCACACGCGCCTCTCAAAAAGGGCGAGCCGCGCCGCCCCCAAAAAAAAAAAAAAAAATCAGAAAAAAAAAATCCATGGTCAGCCATGTGGCTTCTGGCACTGCTTACTGACTGTGCTACTGAGGCCAGGCCCATAAAACATTTTCTATGGGACCAGCAGTTAGCATAATGGTTATGTTGCTGGACTCCCACATCGTTTCGAGTCCTGGACCCAGTGGCTTAAAACTCATGCCAGGCACGTCTGTGTGCGTGCCCAAGATCCCAAGAGGAGAATGGAATAGAAGGGATTGCGGTGTGGCCATTTCCCCCAGGGGGGTGATTTCTCGCTTTCTGTCTCTCTGTCTCTCCCTGTCTGTCTGGTGAGCATATACGCCCTATAGCGAAAACCTCTCCAAAAAAAATTTTTTTTTCTATGATTCTACTGAGGTAATTTTAAATACAGTAAAATGAAAACATCTAAGAAACAAAATGTACTGACTCTGTGTGACTTCCACACAGTTCCATGTTCTTCAGTAGAGTGTGATTCTAATTTTTTTTTTTTTTTTAAGTTTCTTTTGCCAAAGGGCACATGTGCTTGCAAGAGGGGCGGGGGGGGAGAGAAACCACGCCAGGGGACGATGGCCACACTGCAATCTCTTCTCCATTCTCTTGTTTGGATTTTGGGCATGCACAAACACATGCCTGGCATTATTATCAAGCCATCGATCCAGGACTCAAACCATGGTAGGCCATGTGGGAGTCCAGCACTTTAACTACCATGCCACCTGCTGGCCCCAATTCTATTATTATTATTATTATTTTAAAAATATTTTCACAGGGTGTATGTGCTTGCCATGAAGAGAGAGCGAGAGCGAGAGAGAGAGAGACAGACAGCGAGCACACCTCAGCGGGGCAGAGTCATGCCGCAATCTTTTTCTTTCATTTCTCCTTCTCATCAGGATTTTGGGTATGCACCCACATATGAGACTGCAGTGCTTTTTGAACCACCGGGGCTGGGATTTGAACCACAGCCAGTCAAACGGAATCCAGTTTCCAATACCTAGATCATAACCCCTGTGTTGTATTCTAGTCTTCAAGAGTTTGATTCTAGTCTTTAAGAGGTTTTTCTTTTTTTAAAAAAATTGTTTTTTTACAATATAACATTTAAAGGTGAATCTTTTAGATATTTCAACAGGTATACTCATCTGTGGAATTAGCAATCTATTTTAATAATGCAGAGAAAATAGGCTGTGATTGGACTTGTTAAGAAATAATGGCAGTTGAACTTTATTCTGGCAACTTTCTGAAAGATTGAAGGATTATTGGGACTATGTGCAATTTTTGCTGTCAGAGAGGATTCTACTCTTTCATGAGACAGGGCTCCCTAAAGCCTTGGAACAAACGGTCCTTTGAACAGAACAGTTCAGCCTTAAGGAGACACACGTTTTATTGCTGTTATTGTTCTCATTGTGTTGTGGTTGGGTAAACATTTCATGATGGATATTCGTCAGTTTTTATAATTTAAAATCATAAATTTAAAAGGACTAATTTAAAAGGGTGGTTTCATGTTTCCATTTGTGAAGACATTTGGGATATTGGTGTTTGAGTCAGTTTCCTGACCGGGAGACTGAGACACTGGAGTTAGAGGCTAGTGGCCCTAGTCTCTAGCATTCTTTGAAAGCAGAATGACAAGGGATAACTATGGAGAGGCCAGGAGCGAGGTCTGGCCCACAGCAGGGGGAACATAAGTGTCAGCTTTTTCCTCTTCCTTCCTCATCCTGCTCCTCTTTGATCCCACTTCTAAAAGTCACAGCTGGGTATGAGTAGCTGTGGATGGATCAAGAGATGTCAGATGGGCTCAGCTGTTGGAGCAGCGCTGGGTCCACATGGGAAGATCCTGGGTTCATGCCCTGAGGCCTCCCTATACATTCCAGATACATGGGTGTATGTCTGTGGTCTGGGCTGGCTGGGGCTGGGGGTGGATTTGGCATAAAGACTCAATTGGGGTCTCTCTCTCTCTCATCAAAGAAATAAATGAATAAATTTAAAAAATAAGACATCACATGGTGGAGGGAGGTGAGTTGTGAGTTAAAGCAGAGGCCATTCTGAGGTGTCGGTGGAGAATAAGCAAACTGAGGGTCTGAAGGTGAGTCCGACTGGTGTCCTGAGATGTAAGCCTTGTTGGCAAACACAGATAATACAAGCGATGGTGGTGGTTGACGTGCGGGATCAATTGGATATTAGGAAATGACGATTTCATTCAACGTACATATGTATATGGAGCCCTGCCTCTGAGCAACAAAATGCTGTTAGATTTTTCTTTCTTTTCTTTTTTTCATTTCTTTTTCTCTTCTTTGGAGAGGGTTTTGCTATAGGGCACGTGTGCTTGGCCACGCCGCAATCCCTTCTCCTTCATTTTCCTCTCCAGATCTTGGGCATACACACACACGTGCTTGGCGTGGTTCGAGACTCAGACCGTGGTCGACTACATGGGAGTCCAGTGACATAGCCGTTATGCCAACTGCTGGTCCCAAGATTTCTAAGTTAGGAATAGTCTAGCACATACCAAGTCTAATTGATGGTTGATTGTAATTGATGGTTGATTGCTGACCTTGGGCAAAGACAATCAGTTTCTGCCTTGGCCTGATGTGGATTTGGCATAAAGACTCAATTGGGGTCTCTCTCTCTCTCATCAAAGAAATAAATGAATAAATTTAAAAAATAAGACATCACATGGTGGAGGGAGGTGAGTTGTGAGTTAAAGCAGAGGCCATTCTGAGGTGTCGGTGGAGAATAAGCAAACTGAGGGTCTGAAGGTGAGTCCGACTGGTGTCCTGAGATGTAAGCCTTGTTGGCAAACACAGATAATACAAGCGATGGTGGTGGTTGACGTGCGGGATCAATTGGATATTAGGAAATGACGATTTCATTCAACGTACATATGTATATGGAGCCCTGCCTCTGAGCAACAAAATGCTGTTAGATTTTTCTTTCTTTTCTTTTTTTCATTTCTTTTTCTCTTCTTTGGAGAGGGTTTTGCTATAGGGCACATGTGCTTGGCCACGCCGCAATCCCTTCTCCTTCATTTTCCTCTCCAGATCTTGGGCATACACACACACGTGCTTGGCGTGGTTCGAGACTCAGACCGTGGTCAACTACATGGGAGTCCAGTGACATAGCCGTTATGCCAACTGCTGGTCCCAAGATTTCTAAGTTAGGAATAGTCTAGCACATACCAAGTCTAATTGATGGTTGATTGTAATTGATGGTTGATTGCTGACCTTGGGCAAAGACAATCAGTTTCTGCCTTGGCCTGATAAGGCTCACAGTGGGAAGTGTGCTGGGGGCATGGAGACCAGAGGATATGCTTCAGCCCTGCAAATGATTAAAAAAAGACAGTTTGAAAGACCTATGTGCTAAATGCCCCACCTGGATAGGCTGTCTCCGTATTTGTATCTGTTTTCTTCTGGTGCTAATTTTTGGGGGATTCTATGTCTTCCTTCCTTCCTTCCATTCTTTCTTTTTCTTTCTTTCTCTTTCTTTCTCTTTTTCTTTCTTTCTTTCTTTCTTTCTTTCTTTCTTTCTTTCTTTCTTTCTTTCTCTCTCTCTCTCTCTCTCTCTCTCTCTCTCTCTTTCTTTCTTTCTTTCTTTCTTTCTTTCTTTCTTTCTTTCTTCCTTCCTTCCTTCCTTCCTTCCTTCCTTCCTTCCTTCCTTCCTTTTTTTCTTTCTTCTTTAAGAAATTGCTATAGGGTGCATGTGCTTGTCAGAGAGACAGAGACAGAGAGACAGAAAGCAAGAAATCACCCTTACCCCAGGTAGTGGGGGATGGCCATGCTGCAATCCTTCTCCATTCTCCTCCTGGGATTTTGGGCACATGTGCCTGGCATGAGGTTTAAGCCAACGGGGTCTGGGATTTGAGCCGAGGTTGACTACATGAGAGTCCAGCGACATAACCATTATGCCATCTGCTGGTCCCAACAATTATTTATTTAATTTTATTTATTATTATTATTCCACCAGAGTGAGACAGAGAGAGAGAGGGAAAGTGAGAAAGCAAGCCACCAGGTCTAGGACTTGATTGTGGTCACCCATGTGGGAGTCCAGCGCCTTAACCACCACACCATCTGCCCGCTTGGTTCTATGTGTTTCTAAAACAGAATTCTCTCAATCTGATCTGAGCTCTAACTGGAGTCTGGGTTGGAAGGGCCATGCTGTTACAGTTTGTATTCATGTGGACTTGGCAGCCATGTTATTAAATTCTGATCTCTAGCCTCCACAACTGTACTCCTCTTACCAGTGAAGGGATTTCCCCACATATCATAGGATATAATGCACAAGAGTGAAAAAAAAAAAAAAAAGAGCCGTTTTGTTTTTCTGGGTCAACAATGAACCAGTTTGGAAGGAAAAGAGCTGAAGTAAACGCACCAGGGAACTGGCACTGGGTTTCTGGGAACCTCAGACAGAACCAATGCCATCTTTTCTGTAGTGTTTGTCTAGGAACTGGACAAGAAAAAAAGTGCTTGAGTGTTGATTTATTTATGTTTCTAATTAAGAGTCATTTCATAAATACCAGAAATCTTGTGAGGGGAGCTGTGGGGGAACTATTAACGATTAATTAATAGGCAAAAGACATTTGAATAGGCAGGGATTAGAATTAGATCCTTTGACCTATTTTGTAAGGAGACCTTTTTATTCTGAAGTAATCCCTCAAATTTGGAAATTTAGGTCTGGAATGAAACCTAGTATTCAGACTCATGTCACATCCTCTTTAAAACAAAACAAAGCAGGGGCTGGCGGGTGGTGCAGTGGTTAAGGTGCTGGACTCCCACATGGCCGACCACGTTCAAGTCCTGGACCTGGTAGCTTGCTTTCTCCCTTTCCCTTTCTCTGTCTCTCTGGTCAAATTAACAATAACGATAATAATAGTAACAAACAATTCTTAAAAAAACAACAACAAAAAGCAAACAATGCTGCATTAGTTGGTGCTGAAGACTGCTGTTCTTCGTCCCTGTGGGGTGCCCGGCTGAGTGGTCTCCCCAGGATGCAAATGGAGAATCGAACTTCGTGAGCTCCTCTAGGCTGAGGGGCCTTTGTGGAGAAAGTGGACATTGATTTTGAGGACTGGAAATTACTTTCAAGACCTGATTTAGGGACTGACAACCCCAAATGAAGATTACAGAAATGAAATGGAAAGGGAAGTGCCTGACAGCTCCAACTTTGGGACGAGGAGCCTCTCATGTCATCGGGCCATCTCTAAGAGGCCCAGCAGGCACGTCTAGGCATCCCAAGGGTGATGCCCAGAATCTCTGCGACTTGCATGTGACTCTTCGCTTCCCTCCACTTTGAAAGGGGCTGACCAGACCCTTCTGGAGCTGCTGCGTGGTGACGCCATCACTCTGGTTCTGCTTTCTGGAGTCATGTCTTTTGGAGTCGCCATCTACAATACTTCATACAATGCGGTCCATACTGACTGGGGCCTACGGAGGGTTTCCTTGCGCCTCCGTTTGACCTTTGTTCTATTTTAAAGTCTTAGAAGGATTAAAGGCAATGCCTGGTGCCAGTATTCCTCCCTGCCCCAGCAGTTCAAGCTGGTTGTTCGTTTCTTTTTTTTTTTTTTTTAACTTTTATTTATTTATTTACATTTTCCCACATTTACTTTACATATCAAAAAAATTTTGCCTATATTCTATAGTTCTTGACAGTTAATTAACAACTTTCAAAATTTCCAAAAAACTGAATTTTAAAGATAACTTCCAAAATATTTGTTATAATTTCCTTTATGACTCTATAACAGAGACAGTACTGTTTGAATATTTCTGAGAAGATATTTACATGTCAATTACTCAAACTGTCAAGAAACAAACACCCAGCACACACTTCACACGTGAACCTTCCCAACTCAGCCCTGCCTACCAAGTATTCTGTGGTTCACCACCTGCTAGCAAAGATCAGTCTCTTCTTCCTTCAAAGTCTTCCTCAAGGTTGTCCTCTGGTTGTGGCTGCTCTTTAGCAATCTCTACTGATTACAATGCTGGGCTGGAAAAGTCCAGGTTATTTTATGAAATGGAAAGGGAAGTGCCTGACAGCTCCAACTTTGGGACAAGGAGCCTCTCATGTCATCTGGCCACAAATTCTTTCATAATTCTCTAATTTCAAATTCTTTCAAATTCTCTAATCCTCTCTGCCAGGCAGAATTGTTTATGGTGCCAGCTAATCTTTCCAAGAGCTTCTGTTGACTTTTTTGATATCTACCTTAGTTCCTTAGTTTTCTGGTCATATCTTCAGAGATGGCATTCTAGTCAAAGTCCTGGCAATAATGTGTATTTCCAATTTCTGATGCAAGGCAACAGGTATTATTCAACTTATGTAAATAACCCTTCTGCCACAAAATAAGAATACTCACAAATATTTTCCAATTCCAGAGGAGTCAGGAAGGGAGAAGAGTGCATGTTTCAATTTAAAAAACAAACAAACAAAAAATTTTAACAAATTACTGAATCTATCAACAGTTCAAAAGAAAGCAAAATCCTTAAATCTAGAAAACAAAGCATAGTAAAAAAATCAGTAATCTTTTAGTCAAAAGTCATAAAATTCTGTTTCGCTAGTTCAGTCTCATTAATTAACCTCTCTTATGTTGAATTTTCAGTGTCACTGTGGTTTCATCTTTCCATTTAAATCCTGGGAGTTAATATTTGACATTATTATTGATATTTCTGAACTCGTCTCTAGCATTAAGTTGGTCATTTTCTTGATTGCTTTTTGTTCTCTTATTTCTGTCTGTGTGTCTTCAGTTTTCCTGGTAAAGCACTCCCTTCAGAATTTCTTGAAGAGCTGGTCTTGCATTGGTAAATTCTATCAGGTTTTGTTTACTGAGAATGTTTTTAATCTTGCTGGCTATTGTATTCTTGGTTGAAATTATTTTTCATTTAACATTTTGAATATATTTTCCTATTCTTTCCTTGCTTGCATTGTTTCTGATGAGAGGTCTGATGTTAGCCTGATGGGATAACCTTTGTAGGTAATCGTAGGTAATCTTTCTTGCCAATTTTAATCAGGTCTTTGTGGATTTGGCCAATCTGGCTATTATGTGCCTTAGAGAAGATCCTCTTGGGTAATTCTATCAGGAGTCTTTTGTATTTCTTGGGTCTGGATATTTAAATGCCTCTCTAGGTTTGGAAAGTTTTCTTCCGGGATTTCTTGGAATAGATTATCAATACCCTTTTTAATTTCTTCTGGGATACCGATAATCGAGATGTTTGGGTTCTTAATGGTGTTGAGTATTTCTCATATATTATGCTCATTTTTTGGGCTATTTTCTCAGATTTTTGGTGATACTTTTCTAGGTCAGAGATTTTATCTTCTACAGACAAGATTCAATCTTCTGCATGGTCTAATCTCCTTTTAATACTTTCAAGGGAGTTTTTGATTTTCTACATTACAGTCTTCATCTCCAACAGCTGCATTTTATTCTTTTTTTATCTCATGCATTTCTTCTTTCAAATAGTGAAAGAATTTCCTCACCTCCTGAAACTCATTGTCTCTTTTCTCTTGAGTCTTTTGGAGTTCATTGTCTCTCATGTCTTGCATCTCGTTTAATTTTATCACTATGAAAATTCTTAATTTTTTATCAGACATTTTCATGAATTTCATTGTACTGTCTGTGGATGATGAATGGTTGTTCTTTTCCCTTGAGGGGGATATTTTCTTGGTTTCTCATATTTCTTGTGCATCTGTGGTAGTTTCTGGTCACCTGATGGATTACACATTTCTTTCTAATTTCTTGGAGTTAATTCTGAGCGTTCAGAGTTGTGTGGGAGGAGGCGATCCACAATCTCTCTGCAGTTCTGTTTCCCTGATGCTCACCAAGTAACCTGCACTTTTGACTTTGGAACTGGATATTATAAAGGCCTAATAGTTTCTAGGGAATAGGTGCACCTGGGCTGAGCTGCTGGGCTTCAACCGAGAGTTCAGAGGCATGTGGAAGGTGATGAGCCTCGCTCTCTGCAGCTCCATTCTTCTCACTGCTGCTCACTCTGCAGTCTCTCTTCTCTGAATTTTAGTCATTTGGTGGTGTATTCACTTCTGGCTAATTTCTTAAAGACAGTTTCTGCAACTGTAGGATCATGTGCTTCCACTTACTGTAAGGTACTTCTGAGGTAATTTCTCTCCTCTACTGTGTTTTGCAACATGATATCACAGAAAGAGAATTAGAGTTCAGATTTATAAAGAGGAGTTTCTTCCTTTTAACAGCAGGTTCAGTAAGAGTTGAGGGTTTCTGTGACCCTAAAAGTATTCAATTGCTGGGTTACTGTGCACCTAGGCCTGTCTAGAAACCCAGCGTATGGAGGCTGTGTGAGCTTTTTTGGGATCTGGAAGATGGGGTTTAGAGCAGAAATTCCTCATGCTGTTCTTAAAAATAGTTGAGCCAGTGCGGGTGGTGTCTGCAGCCTCTGGAGTCTTCTCATGGGTGTGGCCATGGGCCCTGAATGGCTGATCCTTTGGGATGCACAAGTGGAATCCTCCAGAAACAAAGCAGAAAGGCAGACTGATGTGGCAGGTGAAGAGAAAAAAGCAGGATGGGGGTTTCAAGGAACTACTTTATCTGTATCTGCAAACACGGTGCTTATTCCACTACCCTGAACTCCTACAGAAGTTCAAATCCGGAAACCATAATGAACAAAATGCTTACTGAATTTTACATTTTTTAAACTGACAGTGAAGCTATCAGTACGTTTTGGCAAAATGGGCAGTATTCGATCTAATTTAACAATATAATTCATTCAGTCAAATTTTGTCACGCCCTTATTTCGTATGAGATGAAGTTACTTAAGGTATAGTTTTTGTCTCCAAGAAGAACTAACACTCACACTTGAATTTGTATAATAAAAATAACTGGGGAACATGGATACCCAAGGATATGTATGGGAAAGTCCACTTGCTGGTGATGTTGAATTATGAACACTCTAGAAGAATTTAACATGGTGCAAGGTTTGCTTCTGTATGCTTGAAATGCTCCATAATAAAAATGAACAACTTTAAGAGCTGAAGCAGTAATAATAGATATTATGAAATAATTAAAATTAAACAGGACTAGAACATATAGGCTGCGGGCTAAGTGATCCTTTAAATGAGCATTTATAACCTCAACTGCATATACGAGTGAATGAGGAAGACCTACAATTCACGAGCTAAGTTCCTAACAGTCCAATGGAAACTGCACCGCAGGCCAAGCAGAAGAACAAAGGATGGCAAATAATGGGGTAGAAAACAAAGTATTCATACAGGAAATCAACCCAACTAAAAGGCTGTTCCTAAAAAGAGTGAAAAAGTAGTCTCTGGCAGGAATGGCCAAGGAGCAGAGGAAGAAAATCATGGAAGAGAAGCATCGCTACTGATGGAGACTTTAAAATCTGTCAGGGAATAACGTGAGAAAGTTCCTGACAATGCATTTGGAAACAAGAGCTCAGACAACTTTCTAGAAAAAGTTGAAAGAAAAAGCCCAAATACACCTACAATCAACAAACCAAATGAATCAAGTTATGAATTTACAGCAGTCACTGGATCCCCTCCCCCGCCAAGCAAAACAGGCTGGACAGAGCCAAGTTTACAAGATCTTCAAAGAAAAGATAAGCACGACTTCGCATAAACTTTTTCAAAGAATAGAAAAAAGAACTCCCAAGTTATTTCATATGTATAAACTTGACAAAAAAGCTAAACAAGTAGGATTAAAAAAAGGCGAAATTTTAGGTCATTAAGAGCACAAATGCAGTATCTTAAATAAAACAGCAGTAAGCCAAATCTACCAAAATATTTTTAACATAGATTTTTGACCAATTAGTCTTTATCCCTGTGTTTCAGGTTGGCTTATGTTAGGAAATTCTTTAGTGCAGTTCACCGCATCTGCACGTTTAAAGAGGTACAAACGCCACGACATGTCGCTTGCAGTTTTGTCTGTGGAAGAGACAAAAACAGTCAAGCTGTCACCTATCTCTGGGGATGGAGGCTGAGCAATGAAACGTAGTCCTTCAATTAAAAAATAAAAGACCAAATTTTAAAAAATGGAGAAAGGACTGACCCTATAGCACAGCAGTTAACTGAAAAATAAAAGACCAAATTTTAAAAAGTGAAGAAAGGACTGACCCTATAGCACAGCAGTTAAGTGCTGTGCAGAGGAACCTGGATCTTAAATGGCTGACTGCAGTTCGAATCCTGATACTGGCATCTTTTTTTTTTTTGGAGAAGTTTTCACTATAGGGCACGTGAGCTCGCCAGATAGACAGAGAGAGACATAGAGACAGAAAGCGAGAAGTCACCCCCCAGGGAGGATGGTCACGCCGCAATCCCTTCTCCTCCATTCTCCTCTTGGGATCTTGGGCACGCACGCACACACGCCTGGCGTGAGTTTAAGCCACCGGATCCGGGACGTGAACCGCGGTCGACTATGTGGGAGTCCAGCGACATAGCCATTACGCCAACTGCTGATTCCCGATACTGGCATCTTGAAAAACACTCTGGGCATGTGAGTGCTTGCCCCAGATCCTGAAGGGGTGGAGAAATGGAGGAAAGAAGGAATAAAAAAAAGCTCTGCTGGGGAGTCTCTCTCTCTCTCTTTCTCACATATGTCCTCTGGCATAACACAAATAGTAATGAAAAAGGAAGAAATAATTAGAGCAAAGAGTGAAGGATCACATTTCATAGATCTTGGGGATGAGTCCATTTGAACTGTTATTTTTTCTCTGTTTCTTTTTTTTTTCTTTTTTCTCCCTGAATTGCTGAAATACAGAGTAACTATATATGTTTACTCTACGAACTGAAAAAGAAGTCCAAAACTTAAATATATTACAGCTAGCACTCTTCTGTTACTATTTTTCATTTATTTTTATTTAGCTATCAGAAAGTTTTTAGTTTTTTAATTTTTTTGCTTGTAAGATGAAGATACTGAAGGAAATAATTTCTTAGGTCTGGTCTTCATGAAATGTGCAATAATTTTTTTAATTAATATTTTAGAATTGTTTTCCACTATGAAAGAAAAAACCCCAGAAAACAATATAAATGTTTGAAATAGAAAAAAGATTAATTCTGCCCCCAACACGCTAGGCCCAAACACACACCTGTCACCATCTCTGGGCATTTCCATTCCATCCAACCCCCAAAGACAGTAGAGTGTTTCTAAGGGTGGGCTTTACTTTTCTCTGCTGTCTGATCCCACCTAAGATTGTATCAGCTTTGTTTCTTTTCGATTCTTAATGTCTAGTTCCCTCTTTTCCCAATGATCTCTAACGTGATCCTGGCTGGCTGAGTCCGGGGGAGGATTGTGGCTTGAAGACTCTATTGGGTGTGCGTGTGTGCACACGTGCACGCTTATCTCTCATAGGAAGGAAATAAACAAATAAACAAAAATTTAAAACGAAAACAAAACTAAACTAAATAAAACTAAAAAAGGTTTGACCAGGGTCCTAACAAATCCCTCTAAGTAAGGGAATTCATTTTCCTCTCAGGAAGCCCATTCTGAGTGTCTTTGTGGCAATAAGTTATTATTATTTTTTTTGAGAGTTTTTTTTTTTTTTTTTGCTATAGGGCACATGCGCTCACCAGACAGACAGAGAGACAGAAAGCGAGAACTCACCCCCCGGGGGGGAATGGCCATGCAGCAATCCCTTCTCCTCCATTCTCCTCTTGGGATCCTGGACACGCACTCACACGTGCCCAGCGTGAGTTTAAGCCACCGGGTCCAGGACGCGAACCGTGGTCGACTACGTGGGAGTCCAGCGACATAGCCATTATGCTTCACACGGCCCCAGCGTGAGTTTAAGCCACCGGGTCCAGGACGCGAACCGTGGTCGACTACGTGGGAGTCCAGCGACATAGCCATTATGCTAATTGCTGGTCCCAGCAATAAGTTATTTAAAAAAAACCCCTTATTTATTAATTATTTTATTGTCTTTATTTAAAGTTTGCTATAGGCCATTGTGTGCTCACCAAAGAGAGACATACAGAGAGAGGGAAGGTGAGAAAGCAAGGCACCAGGTCCGGGACTTGAGCTGTGGAGTGTCTTTACCCTGTGCCACCTGCTGACCCTGATAAGCTAATAAGTTCTAGTGAACCAAAATTTATTTCTTTTTCCCTGAAGTTGTCTGGATCTAACCTTCAAGACCACAGAGAGCAGGTCCTTTCCGGGAGGTGAGGTATTTGCACATGGCTGTCAAGGTCTTGGCCTCTCCAAGCCCGCCAGCCTCTCTCATATGGGCCTCGCTTCCCTTGTAGCTGCACCTCTTCCTCAGAGGCGGTGAGTTCTCCTGTTTCCTGAGTGCGCTCCAGTTTGCTGGTTCCCTTTGGCACATATGCCTTTCAAACTGAACGAAACTGGATATTGCAGCACAGCGTGGTGCAGGAGGGGATGTCGGCCTCCACTGCTTCCTTCTGCCATCACAGCCCCAGCTGAGCAGCTGGACTTCTGGGCAGTGTGTTTTTTCCCCTGGCAACACGTGGCCTTGGCTGCCTCTCACTGTTCCTAACCGTCTAGTCTTCCCTCCCATCCCCTTCTCCTTCCCTCCTTGCTTTCAAATAAAGGACCTTACATTTCTGCTCACTGAATTTCATTTTGTTCTAGTAAACCTATTTTTTAGGTTTTCTAGACAGGATTGCCCTTCTGTTGGCGTATTCCTGTATCTCTCCTGCTTCCTGTCACCCCTAAGTTGAACCTTCTTTCTCTTCATGCTTCTGAACTTCTCTTTAAGAGACTCGAGGGCAAAGTAAACATCTTTTGGGCTGAGGACTTAAATTCTCTCTAAATTTAATAAGTTTCAAGACAACTGAATTTTAATAAAACCCTTTTCTGTTTCCCTGCAGGCATTAACAAAAAGACCCTAAAAATGAAAAGATTCAATGGGGCAAGCGATAAAAGGTTGAAAAATGCCTCAGTGTTCTTATACATATGGTCTGGGCTCTAGTTTTCAAGTGCTGTGCTCAGGGAATGCTCCACTAGTCCTGAATTTTCTTCTTCACTTATTTATTTAGAATAATTATTTATTTATTTAATTTTATTTGTCATTATTATTTATTTTTTGATTTGACCAGAGAGAGACAGAGAGAAAAAGAGAAAATGAGAAAGCAAGTCACCAGGTCTGAGATACAAACTGTGGTTGGCCATGTGGCAGTCTAGCACTTTTTTTTTTTTTTTTTTTAAGAGGAG
>NW_006159427.1:7006192-7015343 GCF_000334495.1 Tupaia belangeri chinensis
TAAGAGAGGTTTTTGCTATAGGGCGCATGTGCTCACCAGAGAGACAGAGACAGAAAGTGAGAAATCACTGACCAGGGGAGATGCCCATGCCACAATCCCTTCTCCTCCTCTTGGGATTTTGGGCATGCATGGACATGTGCCTGGCATGAATTTTAAGCCGCCGGATCTGGGACTCAAACTGTGGTTGACTACATGGGAGTCCAGTAACCATTACGTCATCTGCTGGTTCCAAGGTATTCCAGCATCTTAAACACCATGCCACCCATTGGCCCCTTCTGTTGGCTTCTTATGGCTGAAATCCAACCTCCCTCTTCCCAGAGTGCAGCCTTGATGGTGTCCAACGATGTCTGGGTGAGTCCTATGGGATTCAGATAGGGCAGCAAGCTGACAAGCAACCTCGAGACCTGTCGGGAGCCCACACTGGCCTAGATGCTTCTTCATACTCTGTCCTAAGAGCAAACTATTGAGCCCTTTTCACAGAGAAGTAAACTGAAGCCCAAAGAGGGTGTGTGTGTGTGACTTGTCCAGCTTCTAAGGGACAGGTCTTCTAGTTCCAAACGCAAGCTCCTCTTCAGTAATTGAAACATTTGGTAGATTCAAGTTCATTTCAATGCTAGAAAGAAGTCGTCAAATTGTTAGTACTAACAAGGATGTTCACAGTGTTGGTACTGTTTTAACAGTTCTTTATTTTTTGACAGGTGTTACTTTTTTTTTTTTTTTTTTCACTTAAAAAATTCGTCAGAGGGATTGTGTGCTCACCAGAGGAAGACAGAAACAGAGAGAGAGGGAGAGAGAGGAAGTACTCCCTCTGGGGCAGTGCTACAATCCCTTCTCCTTCACCTCTCCACCATGTTGGGATTTGGGGCATGCACGTACATGCCCTCAGCAGGTTTTTCAAACCCCCATGGCCAGGATTCGAATCTGACAATCAGCCATGTTGAACCCAGCTCCCCAAGCCACTGCGCCACTGGGCTTGCCTGCCAGGTGTTAGTTTCTTTCAGTACAGTATTAAAAGGCTGAGGAGAGAGCTGTCAGTTGGTGAAAGCTTGGAGACTTTGGAGAATATCCAAGAAGACATTTATGTCTTATTGTTGGAGTCTGAAGATAATTTCTCTCTAGTTGAGGTTGTTTTGAGTCCAGTCATGACCATCAACAAGATGGACTCTCAAAGTCTCACAGGCCCTCATTTCTCCTGAGTTTGGAAGAAGAATCCTCAATCTCGGGTCAGAATACCACGACAATGCCAACGGCTTTAGAAGTGTGGGCACTTGACCCTTCTTTGTGTCTCTTGTTAGCTGGTCACGCACTCTGGCCTTAGTTTCTGGTACTGGGGTTTAGACTGCTCTGCTTGAAATATACTGTCTTCTCAATTTTAAGTGTTTTTTTTTTTAACTTTATTTTATTTAGAGAGTGAATACGTCCATGTATGCCCACAAGGGCTGCGGGAGGCACCCTCAACACAGTCATCATGCTGCGATCCTCTGTCTCCAGCTGTCCAGCTCATCAGGATCCCAGGCAAGCAAGAGCCCAGCATGTTCCCAAGCTGATTCGGGTATTTGAACCCACAACAGTTGGTCGTGTGGCCTCAGCATTGTACTCCAGCCTGCCGCCTGGCTCCTGACTGAGCCACTAGGGCTGGACCATTAGGTTTTTTCTTAATCAATCTTCTATTCCACAGATATTAAGATATCTCTATTGAGAAACAAATTTGAAATGGAATAACTGGTACCTTTTTGCCTGGGCACCCCTCCCATATCCCGCCAAGAAAGCTGCCAGCCAAAGTTCTGCAACTGACGAGTTTGTGGGTCATTAGAAGGTCATGGTAATTTTTCAGCACCCGCCCGCTGGTGTGGATTCAGTTCCTGAATCCATCTTCATCGGGCTCTCTGAGGATTTAGGATGGAGGAATCATCCTCAAACCAAACTAATGGTGTGGCCTTTGCTCAGCGGGGATGCTACAATAGTACTCTTCTAGCCCAGGTCAGTGGGCAGCCACCTGTGAGAGTCCAGAGGGCAGCAGAAGGGATGCCATAACTGGGTAAGTCTGTCAGCTTTCATACTCCCAATTTCCCAGCTGTTCGTCAGGCAAAGTCTGCTCTCTGTTTTTCAGCCTATTCACATCGGGTTCTCCTGGCCTGCATTTATTTGTCCAACACATTCTTCTCCAGTGTGCTAGGCCCAGACACAAGGCTGGGTGCTGACATACTATGGAGCAGGGGGCCTGTGCCCGGCCCTGGAGGAGTTTCCCTTTCCATAGCCAAGACAGGCAAGCACTGGAGGTGGAGGTCAGCTCAGCCACCGAGAACTTTCTTCTTCACATGTTTTCCTGTATCTCGGTTCAGATTCCAGCTTTCTCATGAAGATGCCCCAGATTTACCGCCTCTGGGTTCAAATACATGTCCCTGTTGTGACTCAACTCTTGTATCTGGCACTTAATCCCCCCTGCAAGGTTTGGGGGAAGACTGTGGGATGGGCAAAGGCAGCTGGGTCTATTCCCAAGTGGTCTTTTCAGCTATGTGACCTGCTGTGACTCTAATCCTGCTGCTTCATTTGCAAAAGGAGCTGTCCTGAGTATGAAGTGACACAGAGTGTAAAGGGGACCGCATGCTGCCTGTTCCAGTAGTCGCTCCTTAAATATTAGTCCTTTCCTTCTCTTTTTGATTTCTTTATTGACGTCCTCAGCTACTAAAGTGTTCGTCTGTCATCACGATCATTTCTCATTTGCCCCTAAGGAGCTGAGATTCGGATATATTGTTAGATTACTATGAAAATAGTTATCTCATGTGTATTTTTTTTTTTTTTTGAGCAATACGGTAAGTTTCTTGAGAGTTGCTATAATCTTGGTGTCCCTGGTGCTCAGGACAAAAGGGGTCTCCCAACCTCTTATTCATTTGTCGTCGTCTGTCCATATCTATCCCGTCTTCTCTTACGAAGCACAGACTCCTTGGGAGTATGACAAATAAAACTTTCTGGCCAGTGCTTGGCACAAAGGGGAGCTTTGATAAACATCAAAAGTGAATGGCAGTTGGGCCAGCAGGTGGCATAGTGGTTAAGGCGCTGGACTCCCACATAGCTAACTGTGGTTCAAGTCCCAGACCCAGTGACTTGAAACTCACGGCAGGTAAATGTGCGCGTGTGCTCCAAATTCCAGGAGAATGGAGGAGAAGGGATTACAGTGTGGCCATCGCTCCTGGGGGTGATTTCTCACTTTCTCTTTCTCTGTCTCTAGCTCTTCAGTGAGTGCTATATAACATGCTATAGAGTAAAAATCTCTAAACAAAAATATACATGCTTTATAGCAAAAATTTCCGAACAAAAACTGCGGATGGGAACTACTAGCTGTCCTCCATCATCAGCTCATGCTTCTTTAAACACTATCTCTAGAGTTACTTGTATTTGGAATAATTAATCTTCCATGGAAATTCTCAGTTAAAGTATTCCTCAGCTCTTATTCTAATGACATGACTCCAGTTGTCGTCATTTTATGCAATGGTTATATTATTGAAGTATGTACTCATGAACTTTTTAAGGCTGGTTCTTAGATTTCAAATCTTATCTCTCTGTTATAATCTGATACGTGTTCTGACTGTGCTTGGCTCTGAGTATAATAAAAATCTCACTTCTGAAATCCAAGTTTTGCCTCGAGAGATCTTTCTGCTATTGTTAATGAACAGTTTGTATACACTGAACTCTTCTAAAAATGTTTAGTCAAATAGTCCTCAACCCTTTTACTCTTTGAAAACTCATTATTAGTACATACTAAGGACAAAACAAACAGTAAATGCTTTGTTATGAGAAATACTCCCTGAGGCTGAACCAGTTGAATATTTAGAAGATGATACTCATTCTGACATTGTTGAGAGAACTTAATTCTATCAGTAACACATATTCATTTATTATCTTCTCTATTGTACTCAAATAGCAAAGTACCACCTCTTCATATGGGATCTTATCCCTGTTAGCAATTTAGTTAATAAGTATTTGATTTAAAGCTCTCCTCACACTTAACAGCTTGACTCAAGAGGCCCTTGGGAACTAGCAGTTAGCGTAATGGCTATGTCGCTGGACTCCCACATAGTCGACCGCGGTTCACATCCCGGACCCGGACCCGGTGGCTTAAAACTCACGCCGGGCGTGTGTGCGTGTGTGCCCAAGATCCCAAGAGGAGAATGGAGGAGAAGGGATTGCGGCGTGACCATCCCCCCTGGGGGATGATTTCTTGCTTTCTGTCTCTATGTCTCTCTGTCTCTCTGGCGAGCGCATGCGCCCTATAGCGAAAAACCTCTCCAGAAAAAAAAAAAAAAGAAAAAGAAATAAAGAGATCCTTGGCCCCTGGTAGTCTCAAGGATATGTCTGGAGACATTAAAAAATCTACTGTTATAGGGGGATCAGCAGTAGTGTAATGGCTATGTTGCTGGACTCCCACGTAGTTTAGGAACATTGCCCTAGCACAAAATTAGTCTTTTTTTTTTTATAAGAAGTATTTTATTTAACTCTATTTATTCATTTATTTTTAATTTGACCAGAGGGGGACGGGGGCTGAGGGGAAGGGTGGAATTCAGAAAGCAAGCTGCCAGATCGGGGACTCGAACCGTGGTTGGCCATGTAGGAGTCCAGTGTCCTAACCACCATACCACTTGGCAGCCCAAAAAGTTAATCTTTAATCCAGTTAAGAGAGAGCTGCTGCACATGAGTGTTAAACAAACAAACAATGCTACGAGTTTGTTTGATAAATAATGAAACTGTATACCAGCTTCTGTCAATTGACTTTAAATCTCTCGGCTTGTGAGAATTCTGAATTCTTGGTTTCTAATGGTCATAACTGATAGCTTGAAAAGATTGTAGTTCTTTCATGTGTGGCAGTGTGTGTATCAACATAGTAAAATAAATGATTTTGTTACATAATGGTTTCTGGATGAGCTAGAGATAGTAAAGATTAATTTATGGAACCTCTTTAAGCATGCTGAACTTGGGCTTCCTCAAAAAAGAAGTGAGGCCTATTTATAAGACAAAGGAGGAAAAATCCTGACACCTGCCTCTCTTTACCTCCCAATCCCCTCTACTCTCATGACCTGAGCGATTTTTCCCCAGATGGACGAGACCTGGGACTTGAGAAGTTGGTGCCCCTGGGGTTGTGGCTTGCCTGTCCTGGGCACTCAGGTTTTGTGGTCTTTGTTCGGTTTTATTAAAGAACTTGTTGGGATGAATTGGCCTCAGAATTTCATTGGAATAGTCAGGATATGCCTCCGAGTGGTCTTACCCTTTGCCTGGGGCATTGCTTTTCTGTGTTTTCCTGGCCTGTTCCTCCCCACTAGCAGCCTCTAATTCTGGTCTAGAGGAAGCCTGCCCCTCATGGAGTCTTCTTTCTCCAGGCCGTATGCCAAAAGTGGGAAGTGGGACCCGATAGATAGTGACGCAATGGTGATACACAATGCTCTGTGGGGCAGACCCACACGGGAAGGTCACCGATTCGTGCCCAGATCCCCGAGTACACTGGTAGTGTGCTGTCCATGGTCTAGGCTGGCTGAAGTTGGAGCGAGATTGTGGCACTGGGGCCCTGTCAAGGATGCTGAGTTTCTGTTTCTCTCACTTACGGAATAAATAAATCAATAAAATAAAAGAAAAAATTGGAACTTAGCTCCCATTTGCTCATTTCCAGTAGGTGGAATGGGGGTGCCACCACTGTTGGTGCACTCTCCCTATCATTCCTGACATAAGTCTAATCGTAGAAGTAGTCGTAATAGTAATAACAATAATAGCTAATCCTAACTGAGCATTTAATTTGTGTTAGGTACTGTGGTACGTGCACATGTATATAACATGTATGTGTGTGCGTATATGTTTTTTTTTTTTTTTAGAAATTTTTCTATAGGGTGCATGTGCTCCCAAGAGAGACAAAGAGAGAGACAGAGAGACAGAAAGTGAGAAAACATCCTCCCAGAGAGGAAGATCATGCTGCAATCCCTTCTCCTCGCAGAATTTTGGGCACACATGCACAAGTGCCTGGCATGAGTTTCAAGTCTCTGAGTCTGGGACTTGAACTGTGGTTGACCACGTGGGAGTTCAGTGTCTTAACCACTATACCACCTGCTTGCTTCGATTTGTATCTGTGTGTATGTATATATCTAAACAGATTATGTCACATGGTCATTTAATTCTTTTTTAAAACATAGATGTTTATTTAAAATAATACATCTACGGACCAAATAATTTTTAAATTGTGTGTTTCTGGCTTGACCAACTTCATGCAAAGGCTTTAAGGACAACTGTATCCATAATTCCAACTGCATTACTTCTTTGCTCACTCTTCTCTTTCTTTTCTTTTCTGAGTATTCTTTTTCAGATACGGCTCAAGGTAGAATTTACCCTCCTCGTATTTTGTCCATTGCTCTTTAGGCAAGATCTGCTGCCTCATGGTCGGGTCTGGGGCTCTCTTAATGCGAAACCTCCTGTCATACAGGTTCTCGGGAAGTCTCACGGCCTTTCACATCTTCACTCTCATACGTTGTATCATCTCACACTGACCCCAGTGTGTTGGTTCCTGTGAAGTTGTAGTACCATTTTCGAATACCATCTGGTCACCGACCTGATGCTGCAGTGGCTGGCCTGCTTACCATTTTGACCCCATTTAATTCTTTCTTACCTCTCTGTTATAATCTGATATGTGTTCGACTATGCTTGGCTCTGAGTATAATAGAAAGCATCTCTCAGCAGGGCGTGGTCACGTTGTAATCTTTTCCCCTCCAGTTCTCTAGCCCATCAAGGGTCTGGGCACTTGGATACACCAGCGTGTTTTTCAAGTCAACAGATGTGGGACTTGAACCCTGCTTGGCCCTGTGGGATCGGCTTCTTCTGCATAGCACATAATACTGTGCTACAGGGTCAGCCTGGTTACTTAATTCTTTAACTGTGATTTAGGAGCTATTATTTTCCCCACGTGACAGATGAAGAAACTGAGATTCAAGGTTATGTAATCTACTTCATTTACTGAATTCTATGAAGCTAAAATTTCATCACAATCATTTTGGCATATGTAACATATGACCCATTTTAATTGAAAAAATTGCATATACTCTAGAGATGCAATAGCTGAAATCTTCCTTGACTCACATCAGTCCCCTCCCCAAAAGCTTTAATGAGTTTTGCAGACATTTGTTTTTAGGCATTTATAGTATATTTATATATAACGTGATTTCCTTTTGTGAGATTTAAAATATAAACCATATCACACTATATGTCTTAATCTATAGCTAAGTTTTTCTCTTTTTTTAAAAAAATAGTATATGTATATATGACGTGATTTCCTTTTGTGATTTCCTTTTATATTTAAAATATAAACCATATCACACTATATGTCTTAATCTATAGCTAAGTTTTTCTCTTTTTTTAAAAAAGAATTCTTTCCTTTATTTTGTTTATCATTATTATTATTTTTAATTTGATCATTGGACCATAGTAAGACACACACACATGCACGCACACACACACACACACCACACACACACAGAGAGAGAGAGAGAGAGAGGGAGGGAGAGAAAGTCACCAGATCCGGGACTTGAACTGTGATCATCCATGTGGGAGTGCAGCACCTTTAACCACCACACCACCTGCCGGCCCCAATTTATAACTAATTTTTAAAAATGTAACAATATAGTTTAGTGATTTTTCCAGCTCAATACAAAGGTTGGGCTTTATTTATTTATTTATATTTTAAAGCATCTGCATAGTATTCTACATTATAGATATACTCTGGAATAGTTGGTTATTTCTCTATTGGCAGAATGCAATTTGATCTTTAAAATTTTCTTCTTTCTTTTTTTCTTTCTTTCTTTCTTTCTTTTTTTTTTTTTTTGAGAGAGAGAGAGAGCGCACGAGCATTCACACCTCCAAACAGGATCCCCACATCATGATTCACACCCTACCTTCAGCCAGCCCTGGATCATGGCACATGCTTGCTTGGTGTACTTAGGGAGGTCTCTGGACTTCAACAGGGAACCTTCCCATGTGGGTCAGCCTCTCAGGGCATAGTGTCTTACTACTGTGCTGCCATCCACCTCCACTTCCCATTATTTCCAAGGGGGTAAACTCTGGCTAACATTCTGTAGTGCAATTCCTAATACACTGACACTGATTTCATCTTTTCTCATCTTCCAAGATTAAAGAAACGCAATTAGAACTTTAGAAAATTGTCTATACAGGTGACGTTTGATTAAAAATGCAATTCTTGCCTCTTAATTCCCTGGGTGCATGGTCTGGTAGAGTGCATCTGATCCAACGTGAGGTTGGCCATGTCACCCCAGTGAAAATGAGCACTCTTCCTTTGGCCAAATGCTCACTGGTTTCTTCTACTCAGAGAAGAATGACCTGAGAAGGGAATTTCCTCCATTGTGCCAGCTTTGGTTTCCCCATATACGGACCAGCAATTTTTCTTCTGTTAGAGCCACTTTAAATAGGAAAACTGGGGACTATCAGTTAGCATAATGACTATGTTGCTGGACTCCCGTGTAGCCAACTGAGATTCGAGTCTCAGACCAGGTGGCTTAAACTCATGCCGGGTGCGTGTGTGTGTGCCCAAGATCCCAAGAGGAGAATGGAGGAAAAGGGATTGCGACGTGGCCATCCCCCCTGGGGGGTGATTTCTCACTTTCTATCTCTCTGTCTCTGTCTGTCTGGTGAGTGCATGTGCCCTATAGCAAAAAAAAAAAAAAAAAAAAAAAAAAAAAAGAAAACTGTTTCTGGGTATATTTTAGATATTATGTAGAGAAAAGTGGTTTCTAAATATGGGTATATATTTTATATTATGTAGAGAAAAGTGGTTTCTAAATATCTCCACTCAATCGTGGATGGTTCAGTAGGACCACAGTGCATTTGTTCCTTGTGGTCTCACTGGAAGGTGTTTATAGATCCCTGATTTACTTTAGAATAACATTGCCATGGAGAATCATGTGTTTCTGCTTCATGTTTTCACACCAGAAATTCTGTTAACATTTTCTCTCTTGGGTCTGGCAAGTGATGTGGTAGTTAAGGCATTGGACTCCTACGTGGTTGAACAAGGTTCGAGTCCTGGACCTGGCAGCTTGCTTTCTCACTTTCTCTCTCTCTATGTCTCTCTCTGGTCAAATGGAAAAATAATAATAATAAATAAATACAT
>NW_006159427.1:7015593-7040918 GCF_000334495.1 Tupaia belangeri chinensis
AATAAAATTAAATAAATAATAATATATAGAAAAGATTAGCTAGACTCCTTTACCTAGCAGATCCAGAGCTCTGCAGAGATTTATGTCTTATTTTTTCATGTGTTTAAAACTCTCAGTGAAGACTTCTGGCTTTTTTAAGGATCTTCACCTCTTTCACTGTCACCAGTCCTAATAAACTCGCTGATTTGGCCATTTGTCTTCTCCTTTAATTAGGACAGTTTTATTTGCTCTTTTCCATTCCTCTGAGTTTTTCCAGTCCATGTTAAAATACATTCCAAATCTTAGATTTGGTGTTTTGTTTTAGAGTCATAGAATTAGAGAGTCATTCTTTCAACTGTCATTTAATTTACAAAGAAAAACTAAGTAAAGAAATGACATTTCTTTTTCCTTCCTTCCCTCCTTCCCTCCTTCCTTCCTCCTTTCTTTCTTTCTTTCTTTCTTTCTTTCTTTCTTTCTTTCTTTCTTTCTTTCTTTCTTTCTTTCTTTCTTTCTTTCTTTCTTTTTTAGAGAGATTTTTTGCTATAGGGTGTGTGTGCTCACCAGAGAGACAGAAAGTGAGAAATCACCTCCCCTCCCCGGGGGGATGGCCTTGCTATAATCCCTTCTCCTCCACTTTCTTTTCAGGATTTTGGGCACACAGGCATGTGCCTGGCATGAGTTTTAAACCGCCAGGTTTGTGACTTGAACTGTGGTCGACTATGTGGGAGTCCAGTGACATAACCATTATGTTATCTGCTGATCCCAGAAATAAATTTTCTAAAGCTAGATTAGACTCAGATCACCTCATTCAAGTTCTGTGCGATCCATTCCTCTTATGATAACTAAGTTTTGGACCCGGAAGTTGATGAGCAGTCACTACAGAAGGAGATCCACCTTCTGGCCAGTGCTGAGTAACTGATAACAGAATTTCAACGGGTTTTTGGGAGGCATTGAGGGTGAGGGGCACGAGGGAGTTTGAGGAGATTATAACATCTGCCAGCCCTACACAAAAGTAAAAATAGGTGGGAACCAGCAGTTAGCGTAATGGCTATGTCGCTGGGCTCCCACGTAGTCAACCGCGGTTCGTGTCCCGGACCCGGTGGCTTAAAACTCACGCCGGGCGCGTGTGCGTGTGTGCCCAAGATCCCGAGAGGAGAATGGAGGAGAAGGGATTGCGGTGTGACCATCCCCCCTGGGGGGTGATTTCTCACTTTCTGTCTCTATGTCTCTCTCTGTCTGCCTGGCGAGCGCACGCACCCTATAGCAAAAACCTCTAAAAAGAAAGAAAATAGAAAAGTAAAATAGGTCTGAGAAGTTGGCGGCCATCAAATCTGCTCTCAGTCATCTGTGTCAAGAGCAGGTCTGGTTTATAGGTCTCACTCCTCATACCCTTTGGAATCGGGGTGCTGTGAGATACCCAGAACAATTGCAGAGGAGTATGGAGACCCCCCCACTGGCCCTCAGGAGCATGAGGTGCAGAATGCGTTTCTCCCGGCCCGGGGTTCAGGGAGGTGTGTTGCTGTTCTTACTGAATGCCTGTGAGCACGTTGGGGCTCTGATCGAGAGAGGCCCTTGCAGCTATACTATTCAGAGCAGGAGAGCTGTCCAGAGCCTCCCGAAGCCCTGGAGAGCGGGTGTGAGCAGTCCTCTGTCTACATCAAATGGAAGTGGCATGGTTTTAACTGTGAATTTGAAACTTTGTGGGATATTCTAGATAAATGCCACTGGCAGGAGACCTGCATTAGAACCTCCATCCCCAGAAGCTTCCTCAAGCAGCTTTGTGTTACAAGGCTTAAGACTGGGTTGCATGAATCATGTCAGGCTGGGGCCGAAAGCCACGGTTGTCACCTGCAGGCTGTGGGCTCACCTTCCCTGTGATCTCCCCTTCCTTTCTCTGTGTTCTTCCCTGTCTGTGTTTTGCCAAAGTGTTAGAAGGGTGTGATGTCTTTAGGATTCTTTTCCCCTACCCCTCCCGTGTACCTGAATCTGTTGACTCACTCTTGTGGTGACATCATTGGCTTCTGGTGCAAACTGGCTGACAACTGGCCATTCTAGGAGAACAGGCCTGCTAACGAGGCGAGTCTTAGAACTCAGGCAGTTGCCCTGGCTGCCTATGGTGGTGTGGGGCTTAGGGCGTTGGTGCTAGCAGGCACTTTTGCGGTTGCCAGTGGGAAGTATTGGAAAGCAAGAGATAATAAGACATGGAGGCGAAGAGATAGAGAACCATCCGAGTAAGTTACTATCTAGTGCAGCAGCAGCCATGGATAAAATGCAAACTAGCTGACATGGCCGTGCTCTAATCAAACTTTATTTACAAAAACAAGGGGTTGCTCTAGACTCACTGGCAAATTTGTTAATACATTTCACGTTGTTTTCAGTTACTAAGGCTGAGAAAGTTTAAGTTTTCACTAGTGTTAAAGACCATCTTTCTTTTTTTTTTTAGAATTATTTTATTTAATGTTATTTATTTACTATTATTTAATTTGATGAGCGAGAGAGGGAAAGTGAGAAAGCAAGCTGCCAGATCTGGGACTTGAAACTCAGTTGACCATATGGGAATCCCAGCACCTTAACCACCATGCCACATGCCGGCCCAAGACAATACAAGTCAATATTTGCATTTGCCCCTTTCCTTTTGTAAGGATCATTCGGTGCACTTAGGCATGACTGTATTTCCTTGTTTAAATTGTATTCTGGCATCCCCAGGACCCTTCCTCGGCGTGAGTTCTAAGCAGCGCTGTGAGCATGCGATTCTCTGCTGACAGCTCCTGACATTACATTTGGGAGGCAACACATCCCAGAGAAATCGAGACGCTTCCGTTAACTTCGTTCTGAAATCTGCACTGGTTGTCATATGCCTGTGAGCATTTTCTTTTCAACGTTGCCAATATTACAGTTGCACAGAAACACCAATTTTCCTCCAGAATGACCACAAAAGGAAACTATTAATGATGTAACTTTGAGGATCTTTATGCATTTATTCTCCGGGCTGCAATTATCTCCACCACATGAGGGGAGGGAAGAAGGCCTTTCTGTACAGCATATAGAAATGTTTTAGCGTATAAAAGTGAGCTCAAATGAAATGTTTCTTTAATTATTATGAAACCAAAAATCTGATTGTGCAAAGCATTTCTTTTTGAGACTGCTCCAAATTCTTCATTTGCTATGGCTCTTGGGCTCTGGGACCTTCTTTTTTCAATTTCTCTTCTCCACTGAGCTACGATGTGCAGGATATCGTGTATCCCGTATTCATCAGTTATGGCTTTTGAGGTAAAATTAAAAAATGAAACATGGCTTCTCTGAGACGCTGGGAAATTGAGCATATTGATTTGGCTTTGTCATGTGGTAAGAGGGCTTTTGATTTATTTGCCCTTTTAATCTTCAGATCTTGGCATGAAATAAAGGTGGCAAGAGCAATGAACTTTGAAAGGGCAGGTCTGGTTCTGTAAGACAAACCGGCCAGGGCGTTTTCCTGTCCATTTCTGAGCTTGTGTCTAATGGCAGCGGGCACCTCAGAATGTCGTGGTCATGCCTGCGCCAAAAGCAAGGCCGTGGCCAGACACAGAGCAAGAGGACGTTCCGTTCTGGAACGTCGTTTTCGGGAGCACGAGGAAGGAAAGCCATTCTGTCTCGAAGCATTCTCCCACCAAGTGCAGGAGAGACTGAAATGCTGTAATAAAATGTGAGATGATATCTTACTAATTAAGAACCTCTTCCCGGGGACCAGCTGTTAGCGTAATGGCTATGTCTCTGGACTCCTATGTAATCGACTGTGGTTCGCGCGTCCTGGACCCGGTGGCTTAAAACTCACGCAGGGCGCGTGTGCATGCATGCCCAAGATCCCCAGAGGAGAATGGAGGAGAAGGGATTGCGGTGTGGCCATCCCCCTCCCCCCGGGGGTGATTTCTCGCTTTCTGTCTCTCTGTCTCTCTCTGTCTGTCTGGCGAGTGCTCGCACCCTATAGCTAAAACCTCTTCAAAAAAAAAAAACCTCTTCCCCTGGGTTCTTACCAGAGGGAGGAGAATCCAGATATTGAAATATATTGTCATGGGGCCAGCCAGGTAGCATAGTGTTTAAGGCAACTGAATCCCACATGGCTGATGGCACAGTTTGGTCCTGGACCCAGTAGCTTGAAAAATGCACTGGGCTTGTGTGTGTGTATACATTAAATCTCAATCTCTCTCTCTCTCTTTTTTTTTTTTTGAGAGGTTTTTCCTATAGGGCATGTGCGCTCACCAGAAGGACAGAGAGAGACAGAGAGACAGAAAGTGAGAAATCACCCCCGGGGGGATGGCCATGCTGCAATCCCTTCTCCTTCTTTCTTCTCTGTGGGTCTTGGGCACACACGCACATGTGCCTGGTGTGAGTTTAAACCACCGGGTCTGGGACTCGAACCACGGTCTACTACATGAGAGTCCAGCGACATAGCCATTACACCAACTGTTGGTTCTTATACCCAAAATCTCAAGAGAGAAGTGGAAGAGAAGGAATTGTCATATGGCCATCACCCCTGGGGGCACTTTCCCATTTTTTTCTCTTTCTCCCTCTCAGTCTCTCCCTGGAGAGCGCATTGCCCTAAAGCAAATTTAAAAAGAAAAAAAAAAGAAATATATTGTCACTTATACTTTGGTATGAACTTATTTCTCAGCCTTAGCAACTGAAAACATCATAGAAAGTACCCCCAATCTTATCAATAAAGTTTTATTGAATACAGACATGCCTGTTAACGTATATTTTCTCTATGGCTGCTTTTGTACTAGACTAGCAGGACTGAGTTGTAACAGGCCACATGCCTCAGAAAGCCTAACATATTTATTAAGTGACCCTTTATAGAGAAACTGTGCTGGACCCTTTTGTCCAGAGCTATGCCATCTGATGATACTGTGGTCACTGGCTGCATATGGCTATTCCAATGTAAATGTCTCAGAATTAAACCTAATTAGAAATCTAGTCCTTCATTCACGTTAGTCTCACTTTATTTAATTTTTTTGAAGTTTTTTAAAAAATATTTAACTTTATTTGTTATTACTATTTATTTTTGTTTTAATTTGACCAGAGAGAGACAACGAGAGAGAGAGAGAAAGAGAATGTGAGGAAGCAAGCCACCAGATCTGGTGCGGTCAGTCATGTGGGAGTCCAGCACCCCAACCACCACACCATCTGCCATCCCCAAATTAATTTTTAACTTACAGTATTTCAGTTTATAATAGGTGTAATGGGATACATTGCCTATAATTGTATGGACATTTTAACAATATTAGTTCTTCCCAGTCATGAACATAGATATCTTTCCATTTATTTGTATCTTCTTCAATTTCTTTGATTAATGTTTTATAGTTTTCAGTGTACAGATCTTTATCTCCTTTGATAATTTTATTTTTAGGTATTTATTGATACCATTTTCAATTAGATCGTTTCCTTGATTTCTTTTTCATTTAGGTCTTCTCCATTTATAAAAATGCTACTTACATTCGTATGCTTATTTTGTGTCTTGCAACTTTGCTGGATTCATTTATAAGTCCTAGCAGTTTTTTGGTGGAGTCTTTTATATGTGGGCTCATGACATCTGCATCCTGTCTGATTTCTCTTGCTAGTACTTCCAATGAGTTGAATAGAAGTGGTGAGAATGGGTATCATTGCCTTGTACTGTATTTTAATAGAAAAGCTTTCCATTTCCCCCCATTGGTTATGTTAATTGTGAGTTTCTCATAAATGGCTTTATTATATGGGGGGGATTTTCTTCTATACCCAGATTGTTGGGAGTTTTGAGCAAGAAAAGATGATAAACTTTGTCAAACGTTTTTCTCATGTTTATTAAAATGATCTTTATCTCTCATTCTGTTAATTTGGTTTATCACATTTATTTGCATATGCTAAACCAGCCTTGAATATCAAAGGTAAAAATCCTATTTGGTCATAATTATTTTGTTGTGTTGTTGGATTCAGTTTGCTATTTATTTATTTAGAGATTTTTGTTATAGGGTGTGTGCGCTTGCTGGAGAGATAGACAGAAAGTAAGAAATCACTCCCTGGGGGGATGGCCATACTGCAATCACTTCTCCTCCGTTCTCTTCTTGGGATTTTGAGCATGCGTGGACATATACCCAGTGTGAGTTTTAAGCTGCCAGGTCTGGGACTCGAACCATGGTTGACAATGTGGGAGTTCAGTGACGTATGTCATTTGCTGGTCTCAGTTTGCTAATATTCTATTGAGGATTTTTGCATCAATGTTCACTGGAGGAAATTTGCCTGTAGTTTTGATTCCTTGTGATGTCTTTATTGGCTTAGGTATGAAGGTGATGTTGGCCTCATAAAATGTATTTGGAAGCATTCTTTTTGAATTTTTCATTTTGGAAGAATTTAAGAGGTATTGGTAGGGGCCAGCAGGTGGCATAGTGGTTAAGGCTCTGGACTCACACATGGCTGACCATAGTTTGAGTCCTGGACCTGGTGACTTACTTTTTCACTTTCCCTCTCTATCTTTCTCTGTCTCTCTGGTGAGCACATGTACCCTATAGCAAATTAAAAACAAACAAACAAATAAATAAATAAAATAATTCTAAAAAGAAATCAAAGATAAAAATGCTTCAGGGGGTGAGTTTAACTCATTGTCTGTCTCTGGACAGTTGGGTATCCCATGCTACTATGAATAACTTTCTATACAAAATTCCCTCCAGTGTATTGCAGGGACTAATTTGAAAGCAACTATTCTCTTCTTGCAAGTCACTTTTTAAAAAAATTTAACTTTATTTATTTATTTCTTTACTTTTTAAATTTGAACAGAGAGAGAGAGGGAGAGAGAGAGTGTGTCAAAAAGCAAGTCGCCAGGTCTGGGACTTGAACCGCAGTTGACCACATGGGAGTCCAGTGTGTTTACCCACCATGCCACCTGCTGGCCCTATCCCCACAAGTCATTCTTAAAACCTGTGAACATTTGAGCAATTTTCACACATTTCATTTGATTCTTATATTCCAACTTCCTTATTGGCCTCTTATAGGAGATACAGACTTCGGAGATACAGACTCCCTGGACCATGAGCTGGATTTCCCTTGCTCAGATGGAAGGTCACTCAGCTTGATAAGCCTAAGAATACTTGGCCTTAGCTTTCGGGTGAGAGCGGCGAACTCTCTTAAGGGTAGTGCGGAAGAGTTATTACTCCTCTGAAAGTCAGCTACTTTCCTGATGAAAGACTTTGGAGCATGGGAGGTCACTGTCCTCAGTTTTGCCCGAGGGTGGCTTTTTGAAAAATAATGTGATACATGCAGTAAGTGAGACCTGGTAAAGGAGGGGATGGGACTTGGAAAATCTTTCTGATCTATTTTGAGAATCATTTTAATATTAGGCAGGGCAAAAGGCTAAGCTGTTGTAACAACGAGAACCCAGAGCGAAGTGACTTATAAGACAGGGAAGTTCCTTTCTTGAATGTAGTGGATGCAGGCTGCTTTGTCTCTCAGCCATTGAAGGACCTTGCTCTGTTCCTCCCCCTGCCCCTTTACTCTCCGGGAAGGATGGTCATCTGCATAGTTGAAGCTCCTTATAAGCATGTCAAGTGGCTACTTGTGAGAATGGAATGAAACTTTATAAAGTTAAAAAAAGTATATCTACTCACTGAAGGCCAGGCTTGGATAACATGGATAACTATTCACAGTCCTCTGGCTGGACAGCTATACCTAACTGCAAGGGTTGCTTGAAAATACCTTTTGAACTTGTGCTCAGGAAGAAGTGAAAAATAGATTTTGGCAGACTAATGGCATTCTCTGTTTTACTTTCCTTTTCTCAGAGCTTTTTGTTTCTTGTTTTTGTTTGTTTGTTTTTTGAAGAAGTTTTTGCTATAGGCTGTGTGCGTTCGCCAAAAAGAGAGAGAAAGAGACAGACAGAAAGTGAGAAATCACCCTCCAGAGGGGATGGCCACGCTGCAATCCCTTCTCCTCCATTCTCCTCTTGGGATCTTGAGCACACACGCACATGCACCTGGCGTGAGTTTAAGCTACTGGGTCTGTGACTCAAACCGCGGTTGACTACATGGGAGTCCAGAGACATAGCCATTACGCCAACTGCTGGTCCCCCTTTTTTTCCCCCTTAAATATTGCCAGAGGGCATGTGCACTTACTAGTGGGAGAGGGAGAGAGGGAGAGGGAGAGGAAGAGAAAGAGAGAAAGAGAATGCACCACCCGAATGGGCATAATCATACTACAATCTTTCTTCCTCTTTTCTCCATTTTGTCCGAATCCTGGGCAGGCACTCACACATGCCTCGCGTGTTCTTCAAGCTGCCAGGACTGGGATTCAAACCACAGTTACCAATGTGGGATCTGGCTCCCTGGCACAGAGCTTGATCTTTGTGCTACAGGGCTGCTGTTATCTTTTCTCAGTTCTTGATGTAATTTTTTTTTCCTTTTGAACACCAAGACTCCATATCCAGTGAAAAAGTGTATATTGTTTCTCTCCTTCCCTCCTTCCTCTTTTTTTTTTTTTTTCTTAAAGAGTTTTTACCATAGGACATGTGTGCTTGCTGGAGAGAGAGACAAAAACAGAAACAGAGAGAGGGAAAGTGAGAAATCATCCCCCGGGGATGGGCATGCTGCAATCCCTTTCTTCTTCTCTTGGGATTTTGCGCACGAATGCACACATGCCCAGCGTGATTTTTAAGCCACTGGGTCTGGGACTTGAACTGCAGTCAGCCATGTGGGAGTCCAGCATCTCAAACATCATGCCACAGGGAACCAGCAGTTAGCGTAATGGCTATGTCGCTGGACTCCCACGTAGTCGACCGCGGTTCGTGTCCCGGACCCGGTGGCTTAAAACTCACGCCGGGCGCGTGTGTGTGTGTGCCCAAGATCCCGAGCGGAGAATGGAGGAGAAGGGATTGCAGCGTGGCCATCGCCCCTGGGGGGTGATTTCTCGCTTTCTGTCTCTATGTCTCTCTCTGTCTGTCTGGCGAGCGCATGCGCCCTACAGTGAAAATCTCTCAAAAAAAAAAAATCATGCCACTTGGTGACCCCTTTTTTTACTCCCCCGCCCTACAAAAAAATTCCAAAATGAAAGGGAATTAGTTTTTTCAACCTTTCTACTCCTGTTTCAAAAGTGACAACTCTTGGGACCAACAGTTAGTGTAATGGCTATGTTGCTGAACTCCCATGTAGTCGACCACGGTTCGAGTCCCGGACCCGGTCGGTGACTTAAACTCACGCCGGGCGCATGCATGTGTGTGCGTGCCCAAGATCCTGAGAGGAGAATGGAGGAGAAGGGACTGCGGCGTGGCCATCCCCCCTGGGGGTGATTTCTCGCTTTCTGTCTCCCTGTCTCTCTGTCTTTCTGGCCAGCGCACGTGCTTTATAGCAAAAACCTCTCCAAAAAAAGAAAAAAAATGACAACTCTTCAACTTGCATACTGGGTTGAAAAGCTATGGAGAATGAACCCATTCTATGCAAATGTTAGACTCCCCCGAATGGCAGATCCGGTGTTTCCCAGGAGCGGGGTTGATGTGGGACACTGACCTCTCTCATCAGATCTTCCACACTCCGGAGCATGGCTGTAACCAGAAGGTGCTTCTGAGCCCGGCGCTCTTTGCAGGCCTCCGCGGTCCTCGTCCTTTGTCCCCTTCATTCCACTAGAGCACCTCCAAGTCATGACAACCATGGGGCTAATTGACGTGAACGCGCTCAACTCGAGTGCCCAAGCGTCTTGGAAACAATTGCTGGATTGTCTGCGGAGCTGTTGAGGCAACAAACTTCGTGCTGAGAAGTTTGCCCCGTAATTAGCAAGCAGCAGCTGTCAAGCCCATCAAATGGTTTTATGTGATGAAGTGAATGAGACAAAGCACTTTCTTCTCGTCTGCTGGCAGGAAAGATGGTTGGTTTTTGAGTGGAGCTGACACTTTGGTAAAAGGAACTAAGTGAATATGGCTTCGATTTCGCACTCAAGCTTTCCAGACGGACATGGAATCGATGAGGCTCTCGATGAGGCTCATCGCTTGAGCCGGGTTCCCTAGTATTGGCAAGTGGCAGGGGTGGGTGTGAGGGTATCTTAATGAAGTTCAAGGAGGGTAACACAGGGTTTGGGGTGTAATCCCCATTTTCTCTATGCCCAAGCTACCCTTAATAACATGTGAGAATTCTCAAAAAAGAGAGTGTTTTGGATGCCTTTAACATGAAAAAGTTCAAAATGTGATTAATCTTAGCATTACATTGTTTAAAGGGGAAATTAAGAATGAGGTAGAATGGAATCCAAATTACTGAGTGCAACCGTATCATTAACAGCATATACTGATGAAAGTAAATGGAAGTTTCATGTCATCTTTTATTTTCTTTGAATAAAACATATAGTTGTAAACAGACATTGTGGAGTAGCGGGAAGTGCAGCTGATGAGGGAAAACCTGAGCACAAGTTAACTTCTAAAAGCCTCAGTTGGGACCAACAAGTGGAGTAATGGTTACATTGTTGGACTCCCAACAGTTGACTGTGGGTCCAGTGGCTTAAAACTCATGCCAGGCATGGGAACCAGCAGTTAGCGTAATGGCTATGTTGCAGGACTCACACGTAGTCAACCGCGGTTAGCATCACAGACCCGGTGGCTTAAAACTCACGCCGGGCACGTGTGCGTGCGTGCCCAAGATCCCGAGAGGAGAATGGAGGAGAAGGGATTGCGGTGTGACCATCCCCCCTGGGGGGGTGATTTCTTGCTTTCTGTCTCTATGTCTCTCTCTGTCTGTCTGGCGAGCTCACGTGCCCTATAGTGGAAAAAAAAAAAAAACAAAACTCATGCCAGGCCCATGTGCATGCGTGCCCAAAATCCCACAAGGAGAATGGAGGAGAGGGGATTGAGGCAAGACCATGGCCCCGGGGGGTGCTTTCTCTCTCTCCTGCACGCACACATGCTCAGTAGCAAATATCTCTCTTAAAAAAAAAATCACAAACAAAAAAATAAAAGCCTGAGTTGTCTTACCTGTCAATTGGGACCATTCTTTTGTTTTGCTTTGTTTTGTTTTGCTATAGGGTACGTACACTCACTGGAAAGACGAAGAGACAAAGAGACAAAGTGAAAAATCGCCCTCATGAGGGAAGGCCACACTACAATCCTTTCACCTCCATTCTCCTCTCAGGATCTTGGGTACTCACGCATACACGCCTGGCGTAAATTTTAAGCCACCGGGTCTAGGACTCGAACAGTGGTTGACCTCGTGGGAGTCCAGGGACGTAACCATTATATCATCTGCTGGTCCAGGGAAGATTCTTTATGTAATATTTACTAGCTCATCCAATCCCAAGCATAGGAAAAGATGGATGGTGTCCTTTACCAAATACTGTAATATGTATGGTTATATTCTAAACTCTCTCTCCTTTTCTCTGCAGATAGACAAATTATTAGTTTGTTGGAAAAGTCCTGATGCATTTCTGTATAGAAAAACAGAAAAAATACATCAGGGCTTTTCTGACAACCCACTACATTTATATAAATATGATAAAGTTCTATGGGCACGTTGATGCAGAAGATTTTTCTCCCATATACTCATCCCAGTTAGAAATACAGATAAGTTCTGGGCTGCTCCAACAGCCTAGTGGCTGAAAGAGAGTCAGCTCCCACATGGCTGATCACAGCATTTAAATCCTGGCCCTGGTGACTTGAAAAAACATGTCGGGGATGTGTATGTGTGTACTGAAAACCCTATAGTGTGAAGAAATGGAAGAGAAGGGATGGTGGCATGACTATTTCTCGCTGGGGGTGCTTTCTGCCTCTCTGTCTCTCTCTGCTGAGCTCATGCTCTCTCTGGCAATACATCGCTAAATAACTAAAGAAATAAGAGAGAGAGAGAGAATTGGATGTGAATGGAAGTAGTTCCTCAGCATTGTACGTATGGACATCTCGATAATTGTGGTTAATGTCACTCTATTTGTACAGTAATAGTGATGGTTATGCTATTGATGAGGTATCTAAAAGCAAAACTTTCTATTTTACACTTTAAAGGAACCGTGATGGGAAATCTCCTAAAATAAAAAAAATTCCCATTTAACGTTCATTATAGATTTGATTCTCAAAAAACCATCAGCTGGGCCAGCAGATGGCATGGCGACTAGGTGGTGGACTCCCACATGGCCGAACATGGTTCAAGTCCCAGACCTAGCGACTTAAAAATTGTTATGAATGCATGTGTGTGTGCCCGAAATCCCAGGAGGAGAATGGAGGTGAAGGGATTGCAGTGTGGCTAAATCCCCTCCCCTAGGGGGTGGTTCCTTCTTCTTTCTCTTACTGGCTCTGTCTCTTTCCAGTGAGTCCATGTGCCCTATGACAAAAACCTTAAAATTTAAAAAAGGCAATTATGTAATTATAGAGTTGGAGAAAAGACACAGTGCGTAATTACAAATTATCCATTATATTTTCCAAACCATACCATCTCTTGGTGGGTTTTAAATTGTAACCAGGTGAAATAAAATTAAACTTCCGACATCAATACTGCCTAGACACCTATAAAATGCGTTGAACGTGAATATGTATTTGGGTATTTTGTTTGTATTTCTCTTAATTTCAGATTAATAGCACAAAATAGCAGCCGATCTCTAACCTCTGAGATAACGTGGTGAAAAAGTGTCTTACTTAGTTTAGAGGACAGCCCAATTTGCAAGTAAAAGGAATAACATTTGATTTTAAATTACCTCACGTTTTATGTTCTAGCCTTATCAGAGATGAGAAAAGTTAATGTGGATAGTTAAGAAATGCAGCCTTCCATTGCTTATTTTCCTTTTCTTTAAATATAAAATTTATTTTGGGACCAGCAGTTAGCGTAATGGCTATGTCGCTGGACTCCCACGTAGTCGACCGCGGTTTGAGTCCTGGACCCGGTGGCTTAAAACTCACGCTGGGCACGTGTGCGTGCGTGCCCAAGATCCCGAGAGGAGAACGGAGGAGAAGGGATTGCGGCATGGCCATCCCCCCTTGGGGGTGATTCCTCACTTTCTGTCTCTCTGTCTCCGTCTGTATGGCGAGCGCCCATGCCCTATAGCAAAAACCTCTCCCCCCCAAAAAAAAAGAATAAAAAAAAGTTTACTTTATAGATTTTTGTTATAGGGTGTATGTGCTCGCTGGAGAGACAGAGAGAGACAGGGAGAGAGAAAGTGAGAAATCCCCTCCCAGTGGGGATGGCCACACTGCAGTCCCTGCTCCTCCATTCTCCTCTCGGGATCGTAGGCACACGTGCCCGTTGTGTTGCAAGTTGCTGGGGCCAGAACCGTGGTTGGCCATGTGGGGGTCTAGCGCTTTAACCACTGTGCAACCTGCTGGTTCCATCTTTTCCTTTGTTTTTATTCGCAGTGTTTTCCCAGCTTATGTCACTGTACTAGGCACATAAAATGAACTCAATTAATATTTGTTCAGTGAATAAACGAATGAACACATTTGGGAAGCGTTTCCTACAATGTCTTTGTGAATGTAGTGGTTAGTTTTACATGCAGCTTGACTGGGATATGGAGTGCCCAGATATTTGGTTAGACATTATTCTGGACATTTCCGAATGAGATTAACATATTAATTGGTGGGTTTAGTAAGTCAGGTGGAGGACAGCCAACCCCCTGGAGGCCTGAGTAAACCAGAAGGTAGGGTAAGGGAGAATTGGCCTCCCTGGTCAATGGCCTTTGACCGTAATATGGGTGTCCAGGTACAGAATGAAACCTACACCGTTGGCTGCCCTGTTTCATTTGCCTTTGGATCCAGACTTCTTTGTGTGCTTTTTCCCTGTAGATTCATTTTTTTCCCCCTCTGTAAAGCACACATGTTTTTGTCAGAGACAGAGAGAAGGAAAGGAGAAAACACATCCCATGGGGAATGGTCATTCTGCAATCCCATCTCCTCCATCTTTCCCTCTTTTCAGGATTTTGGATATGCATGCACACGTGCCTGGTGTGTTTCTCATGCCACCAAGTTTGGGATACAAACTGTGAAGCTGGCCATATGGAACCAAGCTGCCTCAACCACCAAGCCATGGGACAAGCCCCAGGTTCAAAATTTCTCTTTTTCTTTCTCTTTGTTTCTATTTCTTTCTCTTCCTTCCTTCCTTCCTTCCTTCCTTCCTTCCTTCCTTCCTTCCTTCCTTCCTTCCTTCCTTCCTTCCTTCCTTCCTTCCTTCCTTCTTTCCCTCCTTCCTTTCTTTCCTTTCTTCTTTCTTGAGAGATTTTTGCTATAAGACGTGTGTGCTAGCCAGAGAGACAGAGACATAGAAAGGGAGAAATCTTTCTGAATACATTCTCCCCCCCCTCCCCGGGGGGATGGTCATGCTGCAATCCCTTCTCCTTCGTTTTCCTCTCAGGATTTTGGGCATGCACACTCACCAGCCTAGTGTGAGTTTCAAACCACCAGGTCTGAGACTCGAACTGCGACTGGACATGTGGAAGTCTAGCACTTTAGACACTATGCTACCTGTTTGTCTCTCAAAATTTTTTAAAGCCTAGGGCCAGTAGATGGCATGGTGGTTATACTGCTGCACTCTCACTCCCAAATCAATCCCAACCGTGATTTGAGTCCCAAACCGTATGGCTTGAAAATCACACAGGGCACATGTGCGTGTGTGCCCAAGTTGCCAGGAGGAGACTGGAGGAGAAGGGATTGTGGTGTGGCTATTCCCCCTGGGGGGGTGATTTCTCACTTTCCCTCTCCACTGTCTCTCTGTCTCTCTCCAGTGTGCACAAGAACCCTATGGTAAAAACTTAAAAAAAAAATTCTTAAGCTTAATTTTTTTCTTTTTGATAACTTTGTACAGACGAAAGAGAAAACTTCAGGTATATTGCAGAGAAAAATAAGACTTGAAGTAAGTGTCCTGGGATAAAGAAGTGTCTTAGTCTGTTTCTACATTGCTAACAGAAACACCCGAGACTGGGCGATTTATCAAATATGCATTCAGTTCATGGTTTGGAGATCCTGAGTCCAGAATCCAACTTTGGTGAGGGACAGGACCTTGAGTGGAGTAGCTGTCTCTACGATTCTGTCTCATTTTCTCTGCTTATAAACCCACCAGCGCTCAGTCACTGGGCTCCACCCTAATGAAGTTATCCCGCCCAAAGGCCCCACCTTGGGATACCATGAAGGGATTTAAAAAAAGAATATTGCTGGGACCAGCAGTTAGCGTAATTGCTATGTCGCTGAACTCCCATGTAGTTGACCACAGTTTGAGTCCTGGACCCGGTGGCTTAAACTCACGCCGGGTGCATGTGCGTGCTTATTTATTTATTTATTTATTTCCCCAAAATATATTATTTAACTCTATTTATTTATTTATTTATTTATTTATTTATTTATTTATTTATTTTTATATTATCAGAGAGGGACAGAGAGAGAGAGAGAGAGAGGGAAAGCGAGAAAGTAAGCTTTCAGGTCCAGGACTTGAATCATGGTCAACCATGTGGGAGTCCAGAGCAGTTAACCACCATACCACCTGCCGGCCCCAGGGATTCATTTTTTACTTAACCTCTTGACAACGCAGTCAAACCCCAATATGTGAATTTTTTTGTTAATGTACAAATTAAAAAACATGAATTTTGGGGGGACAAATCATTATCTTAACCATAACAATAAGATGTGTATGTATGTGTGTGTGTGTGTGTGTGTGTGTGTGTGTATGTGTGTAGAGACAACTTCACAGATAGGGTTAAAAGACTTTGACAAGGCTGGTAAGTGTGAAAGTTTAAAAACATGAACACCATTTTCTGAACACTCTTCTCACCGGGCGTGAGGTCTGTGTCCTGTCGCGTTAAATCAGGTGGGCTTATCACTTGCTGTCAGCCAGCAGGCTGCTGGATGACGTCCAGGTTCAGCTGGGAAGGTCCCGTCATTCTGGCCGTGTTCGCTGGGTTACCTGCTGCGGGAACTCTAAGCTGGCCATGCCGTGTGGAAGCCCAGGACACTTGGAGAGGGCACATCTAGGTGCACTGATTGAGGTCCCTGCTGACAGCCAGGAGCAACCATCGGATCAAAGTGAGAATGCTTCCGGAGGAGTCCAATCCCCACCTATCGTGCCCTAGCTAGAGAATTTTTCCAGTTGAAATTCTAGGTATTGCTGAGCAGATAGCAATTTTTGTCGTACTATTTTCGTTGACCAAATTTCTGACCCATCGAAATCTGAGCTTTAAGAAATGTATTTTTAATTATTTTTTATTGCCAGAGGGCATGTGCACTGCCGGGAGAGAGAAAGAGAGAGAGAGAGAGAGAGAGAGAGCCCCCCCCATGGGCTGTGGCCACACTGCAACCCCTCATGCTCCCTTCTACATCCTGTGAGGATCTGGGGCTGCAGGCACCCATGTCCAGCATGTTTTCCTGCTGCTAGGACTGGGATTCAAACCTTTCACTGTCACGTGGGTTCTGCCTCCCAATGCACAGCACTTAACCACTGTGCTACCAGGCTGGCCGAGAAATGGCCATTGTAAGCTACTGGACTGGGGGTAATTTGCTCCACAGCGATGATAACTGGAACAGAGGGGCATGGAAATAGGAATAAGGGGAGGGAGTGACAGCCAGCAGGAAGTGTCACGTCCCCTCTCTCCTTTGGTCCCACGAGTTCTGCTACCGTGCTTTTGCCTTGAACAAACACTGGAGCGAAGTAAGACGATTTGGGATGAAGTTTCCCCAGAAAACTCAGGATCGCTTTCAAGGGCAAGGAGAAGGAAATAGAGGAAGATTTTGTGGTCGACGGCTCTGGGCCGCCATCTTTAGGAAATAAGTAAGAAGTCAGCAAATCCTGACTTACGTCAACCAACGTTCCTTTAGAAGAACAAAAGTTTCAAAAATGGTGATTTTATTTCTGTAAACTCACAGGTATATGTCAATTTCCTAGCCAAGGTTTTTCAAAAGGAATGTTTTCTTTAGGACCACAGGAGTGGGTATCCTCTTGAGTCTCTGGCAGGGGAGAGGAATGACATAGATGAGTTAAAGCCGGGCATATAAGGGGTCCTCAAAATGTCCGTAGAAAATGTGTATTAGTTGAAAAAACTATGCATGGATTTCAAAAGTTTTTGCACCAAAAGAAACTTATACTTTAATTCAATTTTTCCAGGAACTTTTATTTATTTATTTATTTTCTTGGAGAGGTTTTTGCTATAGGGCATGTGTGCTCGCCAGACAGATAGAGAGAGACAGGGAGACAGCGAGAAATCACCCCCCCCACACACACACACACAGGGGGGATGGTCACTCCGCAATCCCTTTCGGGATCTTGGGCACGCACGCACATGCGCCTGGTGTGAATTTAAGCCGGGACTTGAACTGTAGTCAACTACATGGGAGTCCAGTGACATAGCCATTATGCTAACTGCTGGTCCCTTATTTATTTATTTCTGTAGAGAGGTTTTTTTTTTTTTTTTTCCCCTATAGGGCATGGGCGCTTGCTGGAGAGACAGAAAGCAAGAAATTACCCCCTAGAGGTGATGGCCACACTGCAATCCCGTCTCTTCTGTACTCCTCTTGGGATTTTGGGCACACATGCACACATGCCCGGCATGAGTTTTAAGTCACTGGGACCAGAACTCAAACCGTGTTCGACTACATGGGAGTCCAACGATGTAACCATTATGCCATCTGCTGATCCCTATTTTTCTAGGAACTTTTGAAGTCCCCTTGTAGTCTGGGGCCAAGGTTGGTCAACCTTACAGGCCAAGGTTGGTCCATGGCTTTACAATAGGGAGAACGGTCATAGCACCAATCCCAAGTAGGCTCAGCCATTAAGAGCATAGAACTCTGCCCTGGAACCAGCCATCTCAAGGATGAACAAGGCCTGCTGCCTGAATAGAAGCATAGCAAGGGCTGACTCTGTTGCCTGGTGGTTAAGGAGACAGATCCCATATCACCAGCCTTGTAGTTCGAATCCTGGCCCTGCCAGCCATGTGTGTTAGCATGACCCAAATTCCAACAAGATGGAGAGATAGAGGAGAAAGGATTATGGCATGGCCAAATCCCATGGCGGGTGCTTTCTCCCTCTCCTCCTCACTTGCTCATTCTCTCTCTCTCTTTCTGTGGCAAGCACACACACCCTCTGGCAATTAAAAAAAGAAACAGTACATAATGATTTGGTACTCACTATACTCACTGTGAAGTTTCCCCTAGGACATAATTTATAGATTTATCTTTAAAAGTAAAATAAAATAAAATGATCTCAACTAAGGGAGAAAGAGTCCAACCCAGTAGGTGTCTTAAAAACTTCTTATGAATAGACTGTTTTTCTAATTTCTTCCTGAAGTTTGTGTATGATATATTATTACACCAGAATGTGAAACCAGCCAAATGAGCCCCAGGAAAGAAAAATGGCTCCAAAGTAAATATAGAAACTTGGTTAATACTACACGATCAGATATCTTGCAAATAAAACACACAATTAAAATATCATTGTATAGGAGATTGAGAATTACAGATTGTGTGAGATAGTCCCACTATGCTGAAGTGGAAATCGGATACCCTTGTTGAACTTTGAGAAGAATTCTGGGAAAATGGAACTTTGAATCTGCATAGGAAGGGAAAAATGATTATGTAGAAATATGGCTGAAAACTAGGGGCCACAGAGGAACCAAAGCAGATCACGTATCTGTGATGCAGAGCAAATGTTCACCGAACCATCGCGGCTGCATGAAGAGGTAATATCTCTGGACACGAGGTGATGCTCAGATTTTAGCTTCAGTCAGAAGAAAGTGAACAGATTAAATTCTATTAAAGCACATACACAATACAAAGACAGTCATTTTTTTTTTTTAAGTAAAACAAGAAAATTTCACTAACTAAAACAATGAAGGGTGGGATTTCATTTTAAAAAAAGACCTCGTTATAATGTGATTTTATCTTGCAAAGTATATAATTAGAGACATTCATGAATAGGTTTACTGTTTAGTAGCAACAGCAAAATAAAAAGAGGACAGGAAAATGAAAACTACAAGCCAAGAGACTATAACAAAAACTCTAAGAAAGGGTTCTCTTATTGCATAGCTTGAAATAACTAGATGTTTGGAATTGGGGGAAAATCGTTTTATTGTTCAAAATTCTTTTCTCTTTATGAGAGAGAGTGAGGGAGGCAGAGAGAAAGACAGCAATATGTGTAACAGGGTCTGGCTATGTCGGATCCTCCCGCCCCAGCCTGCCAGTTAGCAAGGACCACAGGCCACACCCCCATGCCAGCCTGGCAGCTCAGACTGACAGCTGAACCCAGCCCTCTGTGCAGGGCTGACCACAGTGCAGCAATGCCCTCCTGCCCCTGCCATCACGGCTAGGCCCTAGAAAACCTTTTTATATTGTAATATTCTTTTACTTTAATAAAGCATCTTGGAAACTGTCTATCTATCTATTAGATGAAAAGTCAGTAAGAGGCTTAGGAGTCTTCAAGTTAATGAAGATTACTGGGCACAAAGGGAAATACAAGGGTTTCTCTAGAAACCTCTATACTCTGAGGGGAGTCCAATACAAATTTCTCATTTATTTATTTATTTATTTATTTATTTATTTATTTATTTATAAATTTCTCTTTTACAGGTAAAGAACAAATTTGCTTAATGTAGATGGGGCCCTATCCTCCCGACAGTGTGCGTTTTTACATATCTGAAAGGGGTTTTAAGGAACATCAAAACTTTCATTCTTGAAGGTCTTAACAAATGACAAACTCCCCTTTAACAAAATTGCAGACCCTGGTCTTTAAGGATCAAAGACTGAAATGGAGCCAATTTCCTCCAGTGATTCTACAGCCTGGGAGTTAACTACGTGGGAGAAGCCTGCCCATCGCCATTTACTGAGCTAATTAAAATAAAAACATAGCTTTCAAGAGAAGGGTATATCTTAGAGCATATACTAATATCTTAGGGTATATACTAATTTTTTTGTCTTGATTAAAAAGAAAGGAATTTTATCCTCCTCTTTGGAAGGTTGACTATGCTCAGTACATTTTGTTAATTGGTTTAATTTTTAAAATAATTTTCATTATTATTTATTTATTTTAAAAAGTTTTTGCCATATGGCACATGAGCTTGCCAGAGAGAGACAGAGAGGGAAAGTAAGAAGTCACACCCTGTGGGGAGGCCATGCTGCAGTCCCTTCTCCATTCTCCTCTTGGGATTTTGGCCATCCACACACATGTGCCCAGGGTGATTTTCAAATCACTGGGTCCAGAACTCAAACTGTGGCCAGCCATGTGAGAGTCTAGTGCTTTAACCACTATGCCACTTGCTGGCCCCATTCATTGGTTTATTAACTTTCCCAATCCTGGAATAATTTGTGTTCAGACTTCCTTAGATAGACCCACATTCATATTCTCATGTAAACTAATTACTGATCTCAAATTAATTTGTATTATTATTATTTTTTAAACTAAAGACCAACAGAAAGTGTTGACTCTGTGTTGGAAGAGAGCTCAAAAAGTTGCTTGGTCAGGATCAGCAGTTAGCATAATGGCTACATCGCTGGACTCCCATGCAGTCGACCACGGTTCGAGTCCCAGACCCGGTGGCTTAAACTCAGGCCGGGTGCATGTGCATGCATGCCCAAGATCCCAAGAGGAGAAAGGAGGAGAAGGGATTGCAGTGTGGCCATCCCCCCTGGGGAGTGATTTCTTGCTTTCTGTCTCTCTGTCTCTCTCTGTCTTTCCGGCGAGCACACGTACCCTATAGCAAAAACGTCTCAAAAAAAGAAAAAAAAATAGAACTTGCCTGATCTTATTTCTGCCATTAAGTAAGTGTATTCTAAGCCTATAAATTAAGATACACAGTCTGTAGGCCGAGAGATGGTTGAGCTTAGACCCAGTACTGGCTAGTGAGGTGATGATGGGGCAGAGTATCATCATTTAGTTTCAAAAATCTAGACATCGAATATTTGTATGTTTTAGTAATAGTCATGCACTGGGGAAGAGGGCATAAATCATGATGCAGATCTTCCTGGTGCAGAAGGACAATTACTAAAATCATTCTGAGGATGTTTTCTAGCAACCTTTGATTGTAGGCTCCCATCCTACAACTTTGGTGTTTGGGGGTCTTACAAGCCACTTTTGCACTATTTACAAGAGAATTTTTTTAGACTATGTTTAAGTTAGGAGATGTCCTCGCCAACCAGATCTGTTAAAATGTTCCTCCGATATTCGATCCTCTGATAGGTCACCGTTTGGAGTGTCTTTACTGGTCTTGCCGAAGTACATGGCCTTTTGTTTGTTTATTTTATTGGTTTGCTACAGGACATGTGCATGCCCTGAGAAAGAGAAGGAAAGTGAGAAATCGCCCTTAGGGGGGATGGCCAAACTATAATCCCTTCTCCTCCATTCTTCTCTCAGGATTTTGGTCGCACATGTGCACGTAAACTGGAGTGTTTCTTAAGCTGTCGGGTCCAGGACTTGAACAGTGCAGTCGGTCATGTAGCGCTGACTCAACCCTCCAGCTACCTTAACCATCATGGCACTGGCTGGCCCATGGCCTTGTTAATAAAACCACAGGCCTTTGAGTAAAGGGCTCTCTCTAACTTCGACTCACTCAAGATTCCTAAGTGGGACACTTTCTCATTCACATCTTCAGTTTTAATCAAGTAGTGCTGTACTGAGCAATAAGGTTATCCTATATGTTTATCAGGGAGAGAGAAAATCCTGGGACAGATTTTATCTGGCTTACCGGGTACTTTTGAAGTCTTGGGAAAGACTGCGTTGTGGACTTTCCTTTGTGTGTCAGAGAAATTTTCAACAAGACAGTTGAACAGATAAAAGAGAAACTCCAGCCTCTTTGGAGATGAAAGTCTTCAGACCAGGGCATGCCAAATTCACTGGAGAATATAGCCTCAAAGGAAGTGTTTGTTTTCTTTTGAAAACTCATTATTATAAAACCCATTGTGTGATTAGGCCAGTTGTGTGATTATTGAGAAACAGCTAAAAATAATAAATGGATGCTTCATCAAAGGCATGATAATGCTGCGTGAGCTTGTTTATCGTAATAGTGAGATGTATGCATCCTACGTGCCTGGCTTCTCCACCAAAAGACACAGCCCAAACCTATCAGTGTTTCTGGTTAGGAAACCTTCTATACAATTATGTAATGGAGAAAAGTTGAGGCTTTAAATAATTATTTTTATTTAATTGTATTTATTGTAATTATTTTCAAAATTTGACCAGAGAGAGAGAGGGAAAGTGAGAAAGCAACCTGCCAGGTGAAGGATTTGAACCACAGTCAACCATGTGGGAGTCCAGTGCCCTAACCACTATGCCAGTTTTCAACCCCATATATATGCATTTTTAATTCTTGGAAACATGGAAATTATTGTACATCTGAATTTCAGAAGAAGGATCTATTTGTGGTCTGTTTTTGGCTTGCCAGATTGGTCCTGCACTTTAATAAATGCAAAGTTACCTTGTGAACCAGTGCTAAGCAGGTCTGGCTACAGTGGCTGCTTGGGCTTCACGAGGGACAGGAAGCAGTTTTTTCCCAGCCCAGATCTCATTTTTAGGACTGTATCTTGTGAGATCCTGAAGTACTAAACTGATAGCTCTTGTTCAGTCAGCACGGAAAGGAAGGTAGTTATCAGTTATCAAAAGGACCAGCAGGTTCTGAAGCTGGGGACACTTCATTGACATATTCCAGAGCATCCCCACTCAAGCCCAATGTCTGCCAAGCTGTGCCTATCATCAGAATATGGTGTATGGTTTTGGTGCTTGAAGCAGAAAAACACATGAAAATATCCCTGTCCTACTTACCTATCCAAAATGCATAAGGAGCCAAACATATTTGTTTCTATGAAAAAAAAAAAGAACAAGTCCAACCTAGATGGTAGTCTGTAGCATACTGAACTGTAATGTTAGAAGCCACATGGCTGACCACAAGTTCGAATCCCTAGTCAGCCTGAAAACACTTGGGGTATGTGTGCATGCATATGTGTGTCCATGATCCCCAAAAGTTGGAGGGCTGGGGTAAAGGGATTGGAGTGTGATGAGACCTTCAAGGTGTGTGTACTCTCTCTCACATACTCACGTTCTTTGTCAAAAAAAAAAAAAAAAAAGGAAAATAAGTAACATGGGGCTAATAAGTGGCATGATAGTTAAGGTGCTGGATTTCCACATGGTTGATTGTGGTTTGAGTCCTAGAACTGGAGACTTGAAAATCACATCAGGTGCATGTGCATGTATGCCCCAAATCGCAGGAGGATAATGGAGGAGAAGGGACTATGGTGCGGTCATCCTCTATGAAAGGTGATTTCTCACTTTCCCTTTCTCCTCTATTTTTCTCTCCAGTGAACACACATGCCATATGGCAAAACCTAAATAAATAAATAAATAAATAAATAAATAAATGAGGGGGGGATGGGCAGAGACAGAGAGAAAAGAAAGAAAAACAAATCCAAAACCAGCCCAGGAATACATGACTATCACACTCCACTGAGTGGGCAGAACCTCTGTGCTCAAACATGAAATGCCTTTTTCTCCCAACCCATATGAACCAGGAAGTCAAACAGAGGCATAAAGTTTTCCAAATAAAAGTTTCCTTTTATAAATCATGAAAACAATGGCATATTTCTAAGTCATAGTAATAATAAAAGATTGACAACAGAAAGATTAATTCCTCCAAGAAGTCATCCAGGATTTGACAAGAATAATACTGGCTGTTCCCTGTGCCTACCTTACACCTTCTCTTTAATGTTGACCATTCTAGCAAAGCTTAAGAAAATATCTCATGTGGGCTTTGATTTGAAGCTTCTAGAAATTTGGATCTTAAAATAGTAGAGAGGGGAGAAAACCAAAGCATTTTTAAAAGTCAGATAACTGGGCCAGCAAATGGCATGATGGTTACATTGCTGGACTCCCACATGGCCAACTATGGTTCATGTCCTGGACCCAGTGGTTTGAAAATAACACAGGAAGAGAATGGAAGAGAAGGGATTGCAGCATGGCTATCCCCCCTGGGGATGATTTCTCACTTTCCCTCTCACTGTCTTTGTCTCTCTCTCTAGCGAGCACAAGCACCGTATGGCAAAAACCTCTTAAAAAAACAAACAAAGTCAGCTTTCAGACCCAATATATTCAAATGGATAATCAAATTTTCCTATCAAAACCAAGTTAAAGTTATTTTCTCTCAAAACAGAAATACTTTCCCAAAGGTAACAGCAAAGTTAGCAGAGAGTATGTAGAAGCCAAGTGTTCGTAACTGCAATCACATTTTAAATGTCTTTAATATTAAAAATCACTGTATGATGGATCCTTCATACAAATAAGAGTTATTTTCTAATGTGCAAAACTACCTTTGAAACATATGAGTATTGGGGTTTTTCATGTTCAAAGAAGGCTACTCCGGAGTTCTCTAGTCCACATGGCATGCTCGCTCACTTAGCAAAGTGGCCTACCACCTTAGATTCTACCCGTCACCTCAACCTCCATCCACATTCGGAACACTGTTAGGATTGAGCAAGCAAGAACCAAATATCTAAAAATAGGAGACTCCGAGGGAGTCTCCTCCCCAGAACTCCCTTAGCAGTAAAAGGAGAAGACCTCCCTTCTGAAAACCTGAACCCCATACTCCTACTGTGGAATCCATATTCCCACCCACAGTTGAGGAGGGAAATTGGCACAGAGCTCACACATATCATAGGGAAGTGCAGGAGCACACAGCTATGAAAACATACTCCAAAGAAGTAAGAAGTGAGTGTATCACTAGGTGACTAAAAAAAATCAAAGCAGAGTCCCAAGGAATGGAGGAAAATCAGTAAATATTTGCTTCTCAAAGGATCACAACTCCTCACCAACAATGGATTAAACACAAGAGATCACAGATATGTCAGAGAAAGAATTCAGAATATTCATGGTAACAAAACTCAATGAGATGCAAGGAAAACAGACAACCAATTGCAGGAGATGAGAAAATCCTTCCATTACTTGAAGGAAGAACTCCACAAGGAGACAGACACACTGAAAAAGAATCAAATAGAATTTCTGGAGATAAAGAATACAATGCAGGAAATCAAAAGTCAGATTCTTTTAAAGTATTAATGGCAAATTAGATCACAGAAAAGAATAATCTCTGATCTTGAAGACAAAACTTTTTATTTAGTCTAAGTAAGTAACTGAAAATAACAGAATTGCCTTTAAAAATGAGGACAATAAGCAGGAAATCCTAGACATCATTAAACAGCTAAATATCTGCATAATAAGCATTCCAGAAGGTGAAGAGATAGGTAATGGCATAAAACACATCTCTTATAATTTATCAGCTGAAAAATTTCCAAAATTTAGAGAAGCATGTGGCTATCCAAAGTCAGGAGATACAAAGGAAACCAAATAAATACAACAGAAAAAGATCCTCTCCAGAGTATGGCATTGCCGAACTGGTAAAAAATCAAAGACAAAAAAGGTTTTCTGGGGCGCGGCGGAAGCCGCGGG
>NW_006159427.1:7041914-7047226 GCF_000334495.1 Tupaia belangeri chinensis
GCTGCTGCCGCCGCACGCGCCTGCCCCGCCCCCCCTCCGTTGCCGCGCGGCCTCTGGGCCAACAAGCTGAAGCTGAAGAGAAGGATTAAGAACTTGCAACTATACGCAACAGAAAGAACCTTTAACTGCCTTAAACCAACTGAGAAATACACTGTAGAGAAGGATTTTATCTACCTATGGACAGTGAGAAGATGATGGATACCAGCCCTGCATTACCTCAGGCAAGAACAGGAACTACCCTGCCATTCTTAGGGAAGCCAGACACCAGAGGATAAGTCACGCTGCAGACCTCCACAACACCATTCCTTCTAACCACAAGATGGCTGCTGTGCCGCATCAACTGATGGTCAACTCTGCTTGCCAGAACTGCCTTCCGGAGACTGTATTCCATGGAGACTCACCTACAGTTGCGGAACTGCACGAGACCCACACTTGATCCAACCTTGAATGGAATCTATTTTCCCTATTGTTAAAAACTTTGGACTCGTGACCCCTCTCCCTCTACTCGCAGGTATCGCATTTTCAATGACCCCTCTGGAGGATAGCTGTCTATAGCAGAGATAGAGTAATTGGGAGAGGGGGAAAGGGCTGAGGGTCAAACATAGGATAAAAAACATATTTATATGTATGAAAGTAGAAATGGAACAGTATTGGTGACGACATGCTTGATTAAGACACTATGCAGTTTATCCTAGATGGGAAACTACACTTGGTGTGTTGTGATGATACTCAGGGAATGAGTGTTAGGCAATATAATTTAATATAAAAAAAAATAATAAGCAGGAGGAAAAAAAAATGCACATTTGATGACTGAAGAGAGGTGTATGGACACAACTGGGGACTACTTTATAGTATGTGCATTCTACTCCCTGGGGTTTATGCCTAGGATCAGATTTGGATACATGTGTAAGGATATGTCAGCTGTGCTAGCTAGTGGATATACTTGGACTAATTGAGTTCATTGGTAGAACAATTGAATGGGGGGGGCGGAAGGCATTGAGGGCAATCATGAATGTTAGGGACCATGGAGGAGGAAGATGGGACATTGCAGAGGGTTGAGGGTGGGGATGGGGAATCTAGGATGGCAAAACAAAAGGCAAGGTATGCAGGACACGGGAATTGGGAAATCATCTGCCGAGAACATGTATGTTGATGTGCTTGATTGAGCCAATGCACAGTGTATTTTGGATGGAAAATTCATATGTGTGTTGTGATGAGAAAAAAAATTTATAATAAAAAACAAAGTATAAAAAAAAAAAGGTGTTCTAAAAATGGCAAAAGAGAAATTCAAAGTTACTTGCAAAGGTTATTCCATTAAACTAACATTGGATCTCTCAGCTGAAGCAATGCAGGGAAGGAAAGAATGAGAAGACATTTTAAAAACTCTGAAAGACAAATAATTTCAGCCAAGAGTCCTATACCCAGCAAGATTATCTTTCAAATGAGAAGGAGAAATAAAATCATTCCCAGATAAACAAATATTGAAAGAATTTACTAAAATGAAACCAGCTCTTCAGAAAATATTTAAGGAAATTCTACATCAGGAAAGCTAAAGGGAGATAAATAGAAGTAAGAGAATACAACACAACTAGAAAAAAAGGACAAGTCCACACATGTTGATAATAACATTGAAATTCAAGATCAAAATTCCTGATTAAATGGGTAAAAGTGCAAATTCAACCATTTTACAGATAACCAAGTTGAAATACAAATTCACTAATTACTTGATAGTTGTTTTCATAAGTTTCAATTTATATATTTATTATAACCATTACTGATTGTATATAACTAGGAAATAGAGGAAAAGTCCAAAATGTTATAAGAACTAAGTTCAACGTTACACGAATGAGTTTTAAAAAAGGCTGAAATAAAGAACTTTGTAAGGCCTATAAACCACTAGCTTTACCATGTCTTCACTTTTAAACATCTCTTTCCAGTTTTGTTCTGTTTTTGCTTTTTTGGAGGACTTAATTCTCTATGCACAGTTCAGTACTATGGTCTTATGAGAACTCACAGTGTGTGGTGAGTACAAGTGTTCCTTTTCTGTCTCTTCCGAATGAGCTATTGTTTTGTGCAATTTTATCTATCCCTAACTGGACTGATAATTGATATTCACAGATATTTTTCAGATTATAAACTCTTATCTCCTACATGGAAATTGTGAATTCTTACTTCTTTGGCTCTGTTATTATCTTTTTTGGGGCCAGCAGAGGGTGTAATGTTATGTCACTGGACTCCCATGTAGTCAACTGTGGTTTGGGTCCTGGACCAGTGATTTAAAAACCACAGTGGGAGTGTGTGTGTGTGTGTGTGTGTGTGTGTGCCCAAAATCCCAGAGGAAAAAAAAGAAGAAGGGATTGCAACTAGGCCCTCTCCCTGGGGAGTGATTCCTCACTTATTTTCCTTGTCTCTCTGGCAAGTACATGGGCCTTGTAACAAAAATCTCTCTCTCTCAAAAAAAAAAAAAAAAGGACTATCTTTGTTAATTAATGAGATCATTTGTTACCTGATTTTTTAAATCTCTGTGTTTTTCTTTAGAACTGTATCTTATAGTAAAGAACATCATAGACAATTCAGTACATACTTGTAGAATAACCATTGGAGAGGGTTTTGAATGTTTTACAACATAATATAATGTTAAATGTTGAAGGTGGTGAATATGTTTATAGCCTCAATTTGTTTATTACACACCATATATGTGCTTTTTATAAAAAAATTATTTTTAAATTTTATTTTACTTATTTTATTATTTTTCAATTTGCTATAGGACACATGCACTCATGAGAGAGAGTGAGAGAGGAAGAGAACAGGCAGCCAGTTCTGGAACTTGAATGACAGTCAGTCATGTGGGAGTCCAGCACTTAACCACCATGCCAGCTGCTGGACCCCCATGTAAATGCTTTTAAAGATCTTTCTGTACCCTACAAAGATATGTAATGATTACATGTAAATCATAATTACAACATATATCTAAAAAGAAATAACACTGTAATAAAAAACAGAGAAGTCTATTCCATATCAAAGTTTTTTTTTTTTAAATAAAAACTTATTTTAAGTTTGCTGTAGGACATGTGCTCTCCAGAGACAGAGAAAGAGAGAGAAGGAAAGTAAGAAAGCGCTCCACTCCTGGAGGAATGGCCATGCCACAATCCCTTCTCTTCCATTCTCCCTCACATATGCACATGGACTCAGAGTGATTTTCATGCTGCTGGGTCAGGAACTTAAACCATGCAAGTGGCCATGTGGGATCCAGCTGCCTTAACCTCCACGCCACCCTCTGGGCTGTACCAAAGTTTTCCATGGGCAATTATTTCTCTGATATGTGGTCATTAACTTCTGTTAGTTCCTTACCTTTTTATTTCTATTTTATTTTTTGGCTGGAAGGTGCTTGTGTTCACCAGAGAGATACAGAAAGACAGAGAAAGAAAGAGAAGAGAAGGCATTCACCCTGGGGGGTGGGGGTGGCCAAGTGGCAATCCCTTTTCCTCCATTTCCTTCTTCTGGAATTTTGGGCATGCATGCACATACAATTAATGTTTCTCGAGCTGCCGGGTCCAGGACTCCAGTGGCACAGCCAGGCATTTGGGATCTGGCTGACTCTAACCACTATGCCATGGATCCAGCCCCTTAATTCCTTACATTCATTTCCAATTAATACCGGTTTCAGTTTTGATTGTGTTTCAGGCACATCTACACCATGGAGGGGAGATCAAATCTGTACCTTGAAGACACTTCGAAAGCAAAGAAGCCATACCTTTCAGCGTCTCATATTCATTTCATGTATGGGATTCTACATATTTCTGTGATTGAAGCCCTAAATATTTTAGGAACAAATATATCTGAATATATAGATGAACCGATCTTGCCTAGACTGATAGCCATAGTGCTATCTGCTTTTACAGGACTGAGAAACTAAGATTCAGATTTACTGGAAACCAGCTAGGTTTGTGCACGTATCTCAAGAGTACAATTTAAACTTTCAGCTTGATGAAGGGCATTTTGGAAACATATCTTTCTTTATTTTTTGTGAGAGAATTTTGCTATGGGGGTGTGTGCTCCCCAGAGAGACAGAGAGAGACAGAGAAACAGAAAGTGAGAAATCCCCCCAATCCCTGTGGAGGGGATGGCCATGACTCAATCCCTTCTCCTCTTGGGATTTTGAGTATACATGTACATGCGCCCAGAGTGAGTTTTAAGCTGCCGAGTCTGAGACTCAAAGGATCCACTGTGTGGGAGTACAGCGACGTAACCATTACTTCATCTGCTGATCCTGGAAACGCATCCTTTTAAAACCAGTGACCTGACTATCATTCTTAGATTACGTGGGACGAGATGAGGGAAGGAAAGGAAACAAGAACTTTGCTTCGAAGAATCTGGGAACGATGCCAGTGATGGGATCCAGGCCATCAGGGTATTCTTGGGGTGCAATAGTAAACCACTTATACCCTGAGCTCCCACCGTGCCTGAATCTTGGAAGCTTCCAGTCTGGGACAGAAACTACAGTTCTGACATTGGAAAGAAAGACCCCAGATCCACTGGAATTGATAAATGGAAGTCATTTTCTTTACTCTCTACAGATTCACAACTTCAACCGAGAAAGGAGATTTGAGTCATCTTTCAAGGCTCTTAGGTAAGATACATTCTGTTCAATGGAATCTTAGATAAAAAAAAAAAAAATCAAGATCCCTGTGGTAGGTATCAGTCATTGGTTTCTAGTTACTCAACCTTTTTACAAGTCTTAAGGATCCTATAAACTTTGAAAGTTGTAGTAAAATATTTATAGAGCAAGTCTAAGAAAAGTATAAAACAGTAGTCTAGGTGAAATTTTGACATGACTAAAATTCCTTGTTACCTCTCGTGCTTTTTGATTCATAGGGTGTAGGTACCTGGTGAAATATCAACTTATTTCACCCCATAGACCTGAAATGGTGTGATTTCCACAGCTGCTATATTATTTCATTTCATTTCTTCATCATGTTTACTTTAGAAATTCAAGGAACGATTTCCATGAAAAATGACAGTCCAAACTCAGGCCTGTGCCTGAACTCTCTCAGGTCATTACTGCTTCTGAATTTTCCTGGGAAAGGCCTTTGGAATTAGTTTCCACTGTGCATAAGAAACTCTGCAGTAGTGATTGGTGTTTCAGACTTTTTTGGGGAGATATAAAATGGAGGTCCAACTGGTAAAATCTGCAACCCAGAGCCCCCAGATACCTTTTATCCAAGCAGTCCTTGGACCCTAGTGGGATTCGAGCTGGAGCCATCACATTTTGTCTTTGTGCCTTTATTTTCCCAGCAGTAGTCAGGCTCTTT
>NW_006159427.1:7047257-7108522 GCF_000334495.1 Tupaia belangeri chinensis
GGCCAGAGTACAGGGGCTTTAATAGTAGGTGCCATTCAATGGCCAATGCAGCATCACCAAACGCTGGGGATTGGCTTTGAGCAAAGTGACCCGGGATTCATAAACAGTCATGGGGCAGGAAAATGCGATCGCATATAAATGTGTGCAATATTATTCCAGGAAAAACATATGAATGTTTTGGAAGTCATAAGGGATTTCCTAAATAACTGTGGTGCACGACAGCCAAGAGGTTCTGCTCTAAGGGAGTCCAAGTTCATAACTGGAAGTATGTTATGAGGCAAAAAAAAAAAAAAAAATGGGCAAAATCCATGGGCAAAAGTAACGTCTTGTTAGGTCTTGCCACAGTAACTCTGGAGGCGAAATTAAGTTCACATCCCTTTGTTCAAAAGTAGGGTAGTAAAGTAACGGTAAGTACCTCCACACATACATCTGGATGAATGTGTCTAAACAGATGCCATGACCATCAAATCGACCATGGTAAACATTTTGTTAACTTATACATTTGCCTTTTTTGAAACTCTGGTCTCAACCCTCCTTCTCTCTTAGATGGCAGTGCCCACTCATCTGGGATGTCTGAGGTTTTGCACACATGACTAGTATAGATATCCCTATTTAACATTGTTATTACTTATTTTCTGGGTGTGTTGACCTGTATGGAATTGTATCCTGGCACAGAGAAAAAATGCACACACACACACACACACACACACACACACACACAAGTATTGAGTGAATGGCCTTCAAACGTAGTTTATGACCCATGTAAGAAAACTCGCCTAATATTTTTTAAAACCAAAGCAATCTTACCCAATTCAATTACCTATATTCACCAGCTCTGCTGTTAAATGATTTGGGGTTGATTTTTTAAAAATCGACCTTGGCATAAAGATTTATAACCATGGAGACTATTCTAAAAGAATGTGCTCTTGGCTCTGGATGTAATTTCTAAAGAGGAATTTCAAAAATATTTTGAGCTATGACTGCATCATTGTGCAGCGATGCCCAGTGGAAAAATATTTTTTAGAGCAATAGAACTGTTCTTTAAACGTTACTAGTCATTACCAGAGCTGAGAAGTCAATTCACTGTTGTGGCAGACTTCCTTTGTTTGGAGAAAAGTCAGTAGCCGTAGGCATGCAAGTTTGTCTGAGAGCAGTAACTTACATAATGGAAGTCAACGTCCAGGGACTACAGGGCTGTAGGTGGTATGCAGGGTGTCCTATTCAACGTCAAGGGAGTCTATTTTGAGTAGAACATATCCTTTGCTGTGTCTCTCAAGTAAGGATTTCGAATTTAGTGATTGTCTCTGAAGTTTTTCCAGAAAGGTGTGTGTGTATGTGTGTTTGTGTACATGTGTGTGCATGCCCGTATGTATGTATGCACATAGATATGTTGTATCTGATTATTTGTCTTTTTTTTTTTACAATTTTATTTATTTATTTTAAGTTTGGCCAGAGAGAGACACAGAGAGAGAGAAAGTAAGCCACCAGGTCTGGGATTCAAACCGTGGTCAGTCACGTGGGAGTGTCCAGCGCCTGAACCATTATACCTCCCGCTGGTCCCCTCTGATTATTTGTCTTTGGACCCTACAAAAGCTGAGCTAACCCAGAGGCAGCCCAACCCTCTCTTTACTCCACACTGGATGAAAGGCTGGGAGAAGAGAGTGAATCAGGTTTGGCCCAGAGCTGCCTGGGTTAGAGCCTCAGGCATGGGGTTTGTAAACCAGCAGATGTAGATGAACCCTTCATTACCATGTTTGGATCTGAGGCCAAAGAGACTGCACTGCAGCTACTGGGTGCTTTGAGGGTTCCCCTTGTAGGAAGGGGAAGTTCTGGTTGCCCGTCATCTTGGGGTGAAAATAAACAGGTCTGGGGCTGAGGATGCAAGCTGGACCCAGAGGTGGGAAAGAGACTTGGAGCTTGGTAGCAAAGAGGCTAGGCTGGCTCCCTCAGGTGAAAATTAGCCAAGAGCTATCCAGAAGGCAGAGTGAGGCTGGCTTTCAGAGCTGTGACCTTCTAGAGGAACCACTTTTAATAAGCATGTAAATGTTTCTCTGAGCTGTAATTGTGTCAACCCCAAGCCTTCAGTAAAATTTTATTAAACAATCTGACTGTTCCTTGCTGAGCTTTGGGGAATTAAAAGCAGAACTTGTGCCTGCATTATGAGTGGCTTGCATGGAGAGGTTGGCGAGGTCCTTTGGAGCCTGCACTAGGGAGTTGCAGAGTGTCACGGACCCGCCCTTGGAGTGAGGGCAGCTGGAGGTGTAGATGGAGAGATGGCATCTCCAACATCTCTCAAAAATCATGCCAAAAGTCCATAGACATCAAGGAGAATCAGGGATAAGAAAAACGTTCTTGAGTCATGTGATTGGGTCACAAAGTCCTGGTCATTTGGCTAATTAAAGAACAGATCTTTTAGATAATTATTGGTGAATGAGATTTGGGGATATATGACCGTAACTGTAATAAGCATATAGTCTTCCAGAGTGACAGCCTTGCTGACGTTACCGTCTGTAAGAAACAAGCCAGCCTAAAAGAAAAACAAACTGAAAAATTAAAATTGTTTTTAATGCCAGAAGGCATGTGTGCTCACGAGAGAAAGAGGGTGAGAGAAAGCACCCCCTTCTCCCCCGTGGGACGTAGTCACACTGCAATCCCTTCTCCTCCATCTCTCTGTCCTGTGGGGATTTGGGGCATGCATGCACATGCACCTGATGCATGCATTCTTAAGCTGCTTGGGCTAGGATTTGAACCGCAGTCAGCCACGTGGGATCTGGTTTCCATGCACTGTACTCTGGGGCCGGCCCCTGAAAGGATTAAATTCTATATTTTACTTGCAGTTACAGGTTCTCATTACATAGATGACGTAGTCACGATGGAATGGAAATGTCTCGTTTTCTCTGGGCTGTTTGATATTCTTGTTGTAATCCTCACTCTGCCCTTAGCCTTTCTCACTCGCCACGTGTGGTCCCTGAGTCCTCCATGTGCCCAGGATTTCGCAACTCCGTCACTCTGTCCATCTGTACTGCTGTCCCTCCAGTCCATCTTGCTGTGCTCTTGCTTTGGCCTCTTGTAAATGTCTCCTAACAACACAGTCCTCACACTGCAGCCAGAGAGATCTTTAAAAATGTGAGTCAATTATGCCATTTCCTGCTGAGCCCTCTGTGGTTTCCCAAGGACAGAGGGAAAAGAACCCGACCCGACTCCAATTGTTTCATTTCCAGAAGACTCCCTGTGACCCCTCCGTGGGATCTGCTGGCTCTCCCTCCTGCTTCCTGGCTTTTGCTCTCTCTGGCCTTTTGCTTCTGTTGCCCTCTGACCTCTTCCTAGGGCACTGGCACCGGCTCTTCCCGCTGTTCACTGAACGGTTCTCTCCTAGGCTTTCGGAACCAGCTTCTTCTCAGATGGGGCCTCCTTGAAAGATCCTCCCTGTCCAAAGTGCCCCTTCTAGCCCAGGCCCTTTCTAGCCCACCATTCTGCTTATTCGGAGAGCATCACATAACTGCAACTAAATACTAATAATGAACAACAATGAATTTATATTATTAATAAAAATAACAAATATTAATCAAAATGGCAATGCTAGGAATAATATCAATAGGATATTAATACTCACTGTTTCGTTGTCTCCGATTTTCAGCCTGTGTGAGTGCCAGCATGGGTCTGCCTGTTCACAGTCGCATCCCTAGCATCCAGCACACAGTAGGTTTATTAAGTAAGTGGCAAGTGTAGTTAAGTGATGAATGTTCTCAGGGACCTCAGGAAGGTAGTGGTGGAGTCTGTCATAGAATCAAAGCTTTACTGTTGGCTGAGGGTGCTTGTGAAGAGGGGCAGAAGTGGAAGACAAGGCTGGTCCGGTGACCTGGTGGTTAAGGAAGTTGGATTCCACATGGTTGACTGAATGCTTAGAATCCTGGGCTCAGATAGCTTGAAAACCACACGGGGCACATGTGCGTGTATGCCCCAAATCCCAACAAGGGGGAGAAATGGAGAGAAGAGATTGCAGAGTTACTGTTCCCATGGGGGTACTTCCCCCCTCTGTTTCTCTGTCTCTCTCTGGTGAGTGCACACGCTCTCTGATCAAAATAAAAATATGTGATAGGGAAGCCAACCATAGAACCCTGAACACTGGGCTCCAGAAGGTCGCCTGTGCGCACGCGCGTACACACACACCCACACACCTCCCTCTGGCTCCCGCTCCAGCTGGCTGCTGCAAGTCGTTCAGAGTGCATTCTGGGTGGGCATTCAGGAGTGGTCCCTTGGTCACCTGCTCCCTTTGTGCTGGGTGGACCTTTATTTTCTTCTCCTATAGGCTTTGCATCTCGGGATCTATCAGGGAGCCCACCCATGGGCGTCAGTGTCTAAATCCTGATGGCCCCGACTGGTCCCCTGCCATTGCCACTCATTGTCCCTTTCTGCTTTGGCCTCTTTACTGGATCTCCGTGTTCCATTCCCGTCTGTTTCTCTATCCATTCCCTCGATCATGCAGCTGAACCCCAGCTCCTCGTTGTTGGGAGGGCGGGTGGAGAATGCTACTCTCGTGCCCAGGCTCAGATTCAATCTCTCCAGCCTTCAGACATCTCCAGCCTTCAGACATCTCCAGCTGCCACCTGGAAATATCCTTGACTGTGATTATGTTCAACATCCCTGTGTTTTTTTGTCTACTGCAGATGTGTTAGGAAAGACCCCCTTTTGTGGTGATTGAGAGGGAGATGCATCCCACCCCACTGGTTGCAAACCCAGAATTCTCTCAAAGATAACTGCTGCTTTTTTAAAGAATCTACACACGCATTTACCATTCTTGAGCTGCTTCATTCACATGATTTGACTTCTCTTTATCTCCAGAAGACTTGGCAGGGCTGAGGGAGTTTTAGCAGGGCTATTTCCCTCTCCCCCTGACCTCGGGAAACTGACTTGTCACAGTTAGGTTATGTTTTTGGTAGAACACTGAGTGGGAAGTATGCTAGCAATTTTCTAGTGTATAACTTTCTAGTGGGGGCAGTTTGTATATATTCTTATTTGGTTGCATTACCCCATCTAAAGATACTTTGGCTTACTTAAGCTGATTATTGAAAAATAAAGGTCAATTTGACCCAGCTGAGGTGGTGCAGGTGGTAGGGTGCCAGTGCACAATACTGAAGCCACATGGAAGGCCCAGGGTCGGCTCCTGGGTCTATCTGAACATGTCTGATGCACCCGTGGTTCTGGCTGGCTGGGAGGCTTGGGAGAAGATTGAGGTGTGGCAAGACCTTGTCAAGGTTCTGGTCTTTCTCTTTCTCTCTGTTGTAACAAACAAACAAACAAACAAACAAACAAAACAAACAAACAAAAACAAACAATTCAAACACATTTTCAATTTACAAGACACGTTTTGAGAAAACAATGTCCTTGGAAGGGACTATGAAGCTGGGTCTGGAGTTGTGCCTGGGTCCTATCAGCCAGCCATTCATGAAGTGCTGGATGAAGCACTTTGCCGGGCCAAAGTGTCCTACTGCGCGGGATGAGGTGGGTGGAGAGACTCGTTAATGGTGATGTCACACTCAGGGCCCTTTGATGCTCTATGTTCCCATTCCCAGAACACCACCTTCGTAAAAACATTCCTCTCACTCAAACTGCCCATTAACCTTTCTGAGTTGGCTAATGATTAATGTCATTAGCTTCAGGATGGGATGACAACTCCCTGAGAAGGTATGGTCCCCATGACAGGGTGGGTTGTAAGAACTCTGCAGACCTGGCCTGCTGGCCACAGTCTGTCTGGGTGTGGAGATAATGGTTTTATCCCCTCCCTCAGTGATTTTTATTGCAGTCATAATTATGCATCTGTTCGCTTGGCACCTGCCTTTCTAGTAGGGAGAGAGAATCCAGATGATAATGTCAAGTTTACCAAACCTAAACAATGTGAATGTCATCAATGACGTGATGACCTTGTGCTTAGGAAGCAGAGACCTTTTTGGACTGGGGAGCAGCCCAAGTATAGTTTCTTGGAAACTGTCCTGATTTCCTTTATCCTCATCTATTCGAGCAGGTAAAACTTTTATGAGATCGCCATGTTTGTAGGTCAAAAATGGCTAAATGTTAGTAGTTAGGTAGGGGTCAACCTAAAATATTTATTTCCAATTCATGGAGAACAGTGATGTAAATTACAGGTAGATGATAACAAGCAGGAGAATGAATTTGTCAGATTAGAAAGCCCTCCAAGTTAGGGGCAGTATATTTTAAAATCTAAATTGCCCTAGGAGGACGATGGCTATTATACCAGTCATTTGCATTACTATGCTATGCATGTGGCTTTTGAAGTATTTCAACTCTGTGAGTAGGAAATTCAGAAAGATTCACATCATGATCGTGCTCCTTGCGTTATGAGGGGCGAGAAGTTTGTATTTACAAAATGTAATTATTATAGTCTTAGAAATCACGCGGGACATTGCAAATAACGAAGACAGTCTTGTCTGAATTACTAGTAAGTATACTTTTTTTGGGGGGGGGGCTTTTTGCTATAGGGCACGTGTGCTTGCCAGAAAGACAGAGAAAGACGGAGAAACAGAAAGCAAGAAATCATCCTCCATGGGGGATGACCACACCACAATCCCTTCTCCTCCATTCTCCTCTTGGGCTCTTGGGCACACAAGCACACGCACCCGACGTGAGTTTAAGCCACTGGGTCTGGGACTCGAACTGCAGTTGACTACATGGGAGTGCAGTGACATAGCCATTGTGCCAATTGCTGGTCCCACTAGTAAGTGTACTTTAAGATAGCAGAAGTCACTGCTTGCCCCAGATGTTTGCTGATAGTAAGTGAAATGAGGAAAGAACTAGCGCTGCTGGTGTGCTGTGTGGCACACTTGACAGGTATTTTCTTTCCACCCTCATACAAATCCATGAGGATAGCCATTGTTATGGCCATTTTACCCACGCACTGAGCAACGTTAAATGGTTCGAGGCCATATTTGTAGTCGTTGGCAGAGCCGGAATTCACGCCCAGCTTAGTTATATTCCGAGCTTCATCATTTCCCTTTACCTCCATAGACCAGACAACTTGATCCCTGAGGTGGTCCGTGTTTATGCCTTTGGCTCTGGCATCTGCAGAAATGTCCTGATTTGGAACAATGCCCATTGCCCTCACTTTCCTACTTCACTGTCACTCAACACATTCCAGGAGGCTTCCTTATACATAAAGCCTGTAACTTGGGGTTGCATTAACATTTTGCCCCCAGGCCCTGTTGCTCCAGTCCTGCCATCAGGCCTGTTACTCCCAAGAGAGCTCCAAACACAGTAGTCAAAGAAGCACATTCTTTCAGTAGCCTCTCTGAAGGCCTCTTTTTTCTTTTTTCTTTTTTTTTTTTTGTTGTACAAATTTACATTTATTGTACATGATAAAAAGCATGGCAAAATGACCTTTGGTTAATCCTTTTTCTTTAAGACTGTGAAAAGTCTCTGATGGCCTCTTTAGCTGGATTTCCTTGTCAGACATCCAGGATGAAAAGGATTTCTAAATCACCTTTGTACGGGCAAAAATGGACCTTTGTTGGAACCTTACACCAGCAAATTCTTCTTGGTTGTGTGAGAGCTGTAGGTTGATGAGTCATTAAACCCAGTAACAATTATGCCAGGCGCTTCAGAGGGAGTGTGGGAGAGAGGGAATAAATCGTTTTGACGCTGCCTTGCCCTGCTGTGCTGAGTCTCAGAATGGTTCTGTGTTAATCAGCTCCTACGGTAAGAGTCATGGATAAATACTGCTTTCACATGTACACACAAGCACTGAACTTAGAAATAATGAGCACTAATGCAGTAATTTAATACATATTAATCTGTTTGCTTACTTATTCTGAATCTGTCACAGCCTATAAACCCCAGCAACCTGGGAGCTGCTAATTCTCCCCTGTTGCTGGCCTTGCACACAGAGAAACACCAAAGAGAAAGCATGGAAACCTTGCTTGTCCATGCATGGGAAGTGGGTTTATTATTTTTGTCTGATCATTCCATTTGAGCTTGAATCAGCTGTGAAGACAGAATTTCCTCAGGAAGGGAAAACAAACACGTATAAGGAAGCACTGACAACCCGTTTTTGGCTCATGGGTTACTGGATGACGAGTGTGACAGGCACCAGTTCAGCCAAGTACTGGGCTTGGTGTCGTAGGCGCCCGCTGGATATCTGAATGATGACATTTGCTGGGTTCCTAGTCCTAAGTCATCCAGAGAAGAAATATAAAGCACTTACACTGTATTTCTTGGAGAGGGTGGACCTAAATGACATAATGAGACATAAGGCATTTATTTAGAAGGCAGGACTAGAGCGATGGAAACGAAATGAATTGAAGATAATCATAAGTCAAGGTAATTGCTGCAGAAATCCAGAACAGAACATTCTTATTTATCCAATTGGCTTCACTTTTGGGGGAGATTTAGGTCATGGAGCTGAGCTGTCGAGCAGGAAGTAGTCGGCTAGCTGGGCCAGTGACCCATGATTAGTCATTTAATGACAATATCGTTATCTTTCTCTTCACAGTAAGGTTAACAGTACCTATGGTAGAGGGTCACTGTAGGGATTAGGGGTGGGAAAGCCAGGTCCGATGACTGACACAAGGCGGGAATCAGTAAATGGTGGTGCTGTGGTCATCATGAAGGAGGTGGGCCTGGACATGGACCTCAGAGAGTGGTCAATATCACCAAACGATGAGGCAGGCCAAAGGCACCCTCATGCTGAAACATAGAAGTTCTAGGCAATTATTTATGCAGTTCTATAGTTTTCCATTGTATAAATATTCTAGCTACTTAAGCATTCTCTGGAGGATATTTATTTGGTGTTTCCATTTTCCGGCCATTATGAACAATATAATGGATCAGCTTTGGAGGGTTGTACAGAGTGGATGGTTTTAAACAATAGAGCCTTATTCTTTTACTGTTCTGGAGGTTGGTCTGAAATCATGGTTTCAGCAAGGCCATGCTCCCGTGAAGCCTCTAGGGCAAAATCTATTCTTTGTCTTTCTCTTAGTTTCTGGTGATGCCAGAAATCCTTTGGCATTTCTTGGCTGGTAGACACCTCCTCTGTTGTCTCTGCCTCTCCATTGTCACACGAGGCTCTTCCTATATGTGTCTCTGTCTTTGTTCTTTTCTTCTAAGGCCACCAGTCACAGAGGATTAATGGGCCACGTTACGAACTCCTCTTGATTTAAATAATTATATCTGCAAGGATCTGTTTCCAAATACAGCCACGTACCAAGGCTCTGAGAGGACATGAATTCTGGAGGGACCTTATCCAACCTATACATATAGCTGTGAATATTCTTGTGTTTGTGCAAGGTGACTCTAAGTCACTCCTCCACGTGATTCTTCCTTCATGGAGATTGCTGTGTCACAAGGTCTGTGCATCTTTGCATGACCAAACCTAATTGCTTTTCCAGTTAGCTGTGCCAAATGCTACTTTCACAGCAGTGTGCAAGAGTTCCTGTCACCTACAACTTTACCATGAATTGGTATTGAGAGGATTTTTTTAAAAAAGGAATTATTAATTTAATTTATTATTATTATTAATTTGCTATAGGGCACGTATGTGCACCAGAGAGAAACAAGGGAGGGAACGAGGGAAAGTGAGAAAGCAAGCCGCCAGGTCTAGAACTTGAATCACAGTGTGGGAATTCAGCCCTTTAACTTTCATGCCACCCATTGGTCCCAATGACAATTTTTTTTAATTGCTGATTTCATATTTGTAAAGTGGTACATCTGTTGGGTCGTCAGAAAAGTGATAGAAAAATACGTCATAACCCACTATATGGCATCGTTTCTTTTCCTGATTAGTACTCACTGGTTTTCTCCTTTGTAAAATACTTATTTGTGTCTTTTGCCTATTTGCTTCTTGGTCTTTTGGCTAACATTTTGGAGGAACTCTTTGTCAGTGACATCTACTGCATGCAGCATCGCTCGGTTTGCGGTTTGCTTTTTCACTCTGCGGCCTTTTGATGAAGTTTATTGATGCGAAGGTAGTGAGAGTTATTGGTCATTTCTCTGAGAATGGGAGTTTTTATGTCTTAAAGTCATCCCCATTTGAAATCAAAAGGATTTTTCCTTAGTTTCTTCTGAAATGTTAAAGTTTTGTTCACCGATCACTCTCGAAGGCACCAAGAAGTGATTTTTACGGATGGTATGGAGTTGGGATCCAATTTTATTGTTTTCCCAAGTGGATAACCTTTCTCCAGGCTCATTTTTCCCCTCCCTACTGATAGGCAATGTCATCTCTGTCATTTTAGCAAGTGTAAGTTTGCTTGGTCTTGCTAGTCATGTATGTCTTCTGATTGGTCACTAGCACCATGTGTAGTTTTTTGCTGTAATAAATGACAGTGTGAACAATAATTTAGCATGGAGATATTTGGCATGTCTCTGTTTGTTATTTATGTCCTTAAAATAAACTCTAGGTGCAATTTTGCTCTATCAAGGGTAAACACATTTTGTTTTTGTTATTTTTTCCCTGTGTACTTACACCCTCCATACCTGGCTGCTCTTCATGAAGGATGTTCTTTTTGCTTTATTTTTAATTTGCTACAGTTATATGCGCATGTGCACATGAGAGAGGCAGAGAGAGAAAGCACCCCTCAGGGAGCATGGCACTCTGCAATCCCTTCTCTTCTCTGGTTCTCTTGGGATTCTGGGCACACGCACACACACACACACACACACACACACACACACACGATGTGTTTTCTAAGTCACCGGGTCCAGGACTCATACCATGCAGTTGGCCATGTGGGATCCAGCTGCCTTAACCACTGGTTGGCCACCAGCTTGCCTGCAGGATTTTTTTTTTTCACCTCACTCAGGGTCTGACCCCACACAGCAAGGCCAGCTCTGCCCCTCTACGGACAGCCCTTCCTCCTCACGGGCTCTGACAGCCTACCTGGGTCACATGGCTTCTCACCCTGTTCTGCGCTACCTATGGCTTTAAGATAGCCTTGTTCAGGGAGGAAAGAAGTAAAGGAAGAGAACAAGGGGAAGAGCATGGGCACGTCTTAAATGTTTTTAGAGTCGTGCATTGAGAAATCGCTCTCATTAAAGTGTTACTAACTTGACTCACACCACCTGTGTAGGACAGGGCATGTGACCTGTGGGAAGCCTCTCGGAGGCGAGGGGTCTGTCTTGCTCCTTGTTGTATCCTTAGCCCAGTCCCCAGCTGATGCTCAGCAGAGGTCTGTTGAATGAATGGGCTTCTCAATTTTTCACCAACTTCTTCCTGTTATTTGAAAAAAATCCACTCTGTTAACTTATACGGCATGCACCATCTGTGGTCCAGGCACTGTTTCCGACAGAGTGGGCCAAGCCCAGGGCCTAATATTCTTCGAGGATTTGCAGCAGATCTGCTGCTGCAAATACCCTTCTCCCATTTAGGACTCAGTCCTCTGAGTGGAGTTTCTGTAACGATTTCCAACACGTGAAGCCAACAGAATCTGTCATCACAAGTTTCTGTTTCCAAAATGAAATGCAAAATCAAATTATGCCTGGTGCGTAACTGGTTAACATAATTATATAAAGGGGAGTCTTCAAAAGGTTCACGGATTTATTGTGAAAAAACTATAAACAGATTTCAAAGTTTTTTGTACCAAAATACACTCTTACTTTAATTTTGTATTTCCATGAACTTTTTTTTTTTTTGAGACATTTTTGCTATAGAGTATGCACACTTGCCAGAGAGACAGAAAGTGAGAAATCACCCCCCACCACCACCAAGGTCATGGCCATGCTGCAATCCCTTCTCCTTTCTCCTTCATTTTCCTCTCTGGATTTTGGGCACACATGCACATGTGCCCAGCATGTTTCAAGCCTCTGGGTCTGAGACTTGAACTGCGGTCGGCCATGTGAGAACCCAGTGACTTAACCACTGAATCGTCTGCTGGCCTCTCTGTGAACTTTTTTTTGGAGAGGTTTTTTTCGCTATAGGGCATGTGCGCTCGCCAGACAGACAGAGAGAGACATACAGACAGAAAGCGAGAAATCACCCCCCAGGGGGGATGGTCACGCCACAATCCCTTCTCCTCCATTCTCCTCTCGGGATCTTGGGCACGCACGCACATGCGCCCGGCGTGAGTTTTAAGCCATCGGGTCCAGGATGCGAACCGCGATCGACTACATGGGAGTCCAGCGACATAGCCATTACGCTAACTGCTGGTTCTCTCTACGAACTTTTTGAAGTTCCCTCATACAATCAAAAACAGACTGTTATCCCATAGCAGCCTGAGGTGCTGCTGGTGTGTTACTTGGTAGCTGGAAACCCCTGGGAAGTTCCTTAACCTCCTCCATGTCAACACCACTTCCTCGTTTGTGAAATGTGGATCTAACACCTAGCTCACGTGTGCTCCGGGGGGTGGGGTGGGGTTAAGTGACAGAAAATGGACACAAGTGTTTAGCATAATGACTGGCACAAAGGAACAGCTATGGCTGGCTGGGCGATAGTTATTAGCCTGACAGGGATTCCAGCTTCCAGGAACTTAGAAGACCCAGTAGGGTCAGATTTCTTTATTAATTCCATGGAGATGCAAACACACTTCTAGGAGTGTGGGTGTGGGGACGCCTTTATTTTTAATTTGGTTAAACAACCTCTTACAGTTGTTGTTACTGTTGCTATGGGCTTTGATCCCTATAAATTTCTTCTGCTTTGCCTATGAGTGGCATAGCAGGGGCCAGTAATGACTTCATAAAGTGTCCAGGATGGGGAGCAGGAGCAAGGAGAGCTTCCCTCCCCAGGTGGGCCAAGCCACCATCCATGTCCCAAATCCTCTTCTGCTGTCTCTCCCTTTTCCGTGGTTCGCCTTCATGCTCAGTTCTTTGAAAGCCACTCCTCTGGGCTTCCTTACAGTTAGGTGACAGTAAGGGATAGAGAGCATAAACTAGATAAAAAATATGGCTTATTTTTATTTATCTATTTATACCATAGGATATGCGTGTGCACATATGCACATGTGTGTATATGACAGAGAGAAAGAGAAAGCAAGCATCCTGACCATACCGTAACCCTTTTCTCTCCTGTTCTCCATCTTGTGAGGATTCAGAGTATATGTGCACCTAACTCCGACCCTGGTTGGCCGTGTGGAATCCAGCCTCCTCTGCTCAGTGCTTAACCACTGAGCAGTAAGACCAACCTGAGATCATTTACTAAAGCTGCGAGCTAACATAAGGAGATATAAACCCAACAAATGGTCTCCTTGAGTGTTAAGGTACATGCTAAAGAGATTCTAAGAGATTTTTGTAAGCTGTAATATTCTTGGAGCAGTTAAAAAAAAAGTTTTTTTTTTTTGTTTGATTTTATACTCTTTCATCTCTGACAGTAGAAATAAAATTCTCTTCCAAGGTGATCCAAGAAGAATATGCTATAAAGTCATCTTTTTCTCTGCTTTAAAATGAACAGAGATTATTTTATTTTTCATTAGTAGAAAAGTCATATGGCTTTTAAGAATTCCTGGGTAGTGGGACCAGCAGTTAGTGTAATGGCTATGTTGCTGGACTCCCATGTAGTTGACTTGCAGTTCTCATCCCAGACCCGGTGGCTTAAAACTCACGCTGGGCGCATGTGTGTGTGTGCCCAAGATCCCAAGAGGAGAATGGAGGAGAAGGGATTGCGGTGTGGCCATCCCCCCTGGGGGGTTATTTCTCACTTTCCGTCTCTCTGTCTCTGTCTGTCTGGTGAGCGCACGTGCCCTATAGCAAAAAAAAATAAAAAAATAAAAACCTCTCAAAAAAAAAAAAAGAATTCCTTTAGTCTCAATTCTCATGGAGCCCCAAAGTGTTTGCTTATAGGTCCTGAAATGCCTGGGGTAGGGGTGGAGTTTCTGTAACGATTTCCAACACGTGAAGCCAACAGAATCTGTCATCACAAGTTTCTGTTTCCAAAATGAAATGCAAAATCAAATTATGCCTGGTGCGTAACTGGTTAACATAATTATATAAAGGGGAGTCTTCAAAAGGTTCACGGATTTATTGTGAAAAAACTATAAACAGATTTCAAAGTTTTTTGTACCAAAATACACTCTTACTTTAATTTTGTATTTCCATGAACTTTTTTTTTTTTTGAGACATTTTTGCTATAGAGTATGCACACTTGCCAGAGAGACAGAAAGGGAGAAATCACCCCCCACCACCACCAAGGTCATGGCCATGCTGCAATCCCTTCTCCTTTCTCCTTCATTTTCCTCTCTGGATTTTGGGCACACATGCACATGTGCCCAGCATGTTTCAAGCCTCTGGGTCTGAGACTTGAACTGCGGTCGGCCATGTGAGAACCCAGTGACTTAACCACTGAATCGTCTGCTGGCCTCTCTGTGAACTTTTTTTTGGAGAGGTTTTTTTCGCTATAGGGCATGTGCGCTCGCCAGACAGACAGAGAGAGACATACAGACAGAAAGCGAGAAATCACCCCCCAGGGGGGATGGTCACGCCACAATCCCTTCTCCTCCATTCTCCTCTCGGGATCTTGGGCACGCACGCACATGCGCCCGGCGTGAGTTTTAAGCCATCGGGTCCAGGATGCGAACCGCGATCGACTACATGGGAGTCCAGCGACATAGCCATTACGCTAACTGCTGGTTCTCTCTACGAACTTTTTGAAGTTCCCTCATACAATCAAAAACAGACTGTTATCCCATAGCAGCCTGAGGTGCTGCTGGTGTGTTACTTGGTAGCTGGAAACCCCTGGGAAGTTCCTTAACCTCCTCCATGTCAACACCACTTCCTCGTTTGTGAAATGTGGATCTAACACCTAGCTCACGTGTGCTCCGGGGGGTGGGGTGGGGTTAAGTGACAGAAAATGGACACAAGTGTTTAGCATAATGACTGGCACAAAGGAACAGCTATGGCTGGCTGGGCGATAGTTATTAGCCTGACAGGGATTCCAGCTTCCAGGAACTTAGAAGACCCAGTAGGGTCAGATTTCTTTATTAATTCCATGGAGATGCAAACACACTTCTAGGAGTGTGGGTGTGGGGACGCCTTTATTTTTAATTTGGTTAAACAACCTCTTACAGTTGTTGTTACTGTTGCTATGGGCTTTGATCCCTATAAATTTCTTCTGCTTTGCCTATGAGTGGCATAGCAGGGGCCAGTAATGACTTCATAAAGTGTCCAGGATGGGGAGCAGGAGCAAGGAGAGCTTCCCTCCCCAGGTGGGCCAAGCCACCATCCATGTCCCAAATCCTCTTCTGCTGTCTCTCCCTTTTCCGTGGTTCGCCTTCATGCTCAGTTCTTTGAAAGCCACTCCTCTGGGCTTCCTTACAGTTAGGTGACAGTAAGGGATAGAGAGCATAAACTAGATAAAAAATATGGCTTATTTTTATTTATCTATTTATACCATAGGATATGCGTGTGCACATATGCACATGTGTGTATATGACAGAGAGAAAGAGAAAGCAAGCATCCTGACCATACCGTAACCCTTTTCTCTCCTGTTCTCCATCTTGTGAGGATTCAGAGTATATGTGCACCTAACTCCGACCCTGGTTGGCCGTGTGGAATCCAGCCTCCTCTGCTCAGTGCTTAACCACTGAGCAGTAAGACCAACCTGAGATCATTTACTAAAGCTGCGAGCTAACATAAGGAGATATAAACCCAACAAATGGTCTCCTTGAGTGTTAAGGTACATGCTAAAGAGATTCTAAGAGATTTTTGTAAGCTGTAATATTCTTGGAGCAGTTAAAAAAAAAGTTTTTTTTTTTTGTTTGATTTTATACTCTTTCATCTCTGACAGTAGAAATAAAATTCTCTTCCAAGGTGATCCAAGAAGAATATGCTATAAAGTCATCTTTTTCTCTGCTTTAAAATGAACAGAGATTATTTTATTTTTCATTAGTAGAAAAGTCATATGGCTTTTAAGAATTCCTGGGTAGTGGGACCAGCAGTTAGTGTAATGGCTATGTTGCTGGACTCCCATGTAGTTGACTTGCAGTTCTCATCCCAGACCCGGTGGCTTAAAACTCACGCTGGGCGCATGTGTGTGTGTGCCCAAGATCCCAAGAGGAGAATGGAGGAGAAGGGATTGCGGTGTGGCCATCCCCCCTGGGGGGTTATTTCTCACTTTCCGTCTCTCTGTCTCTGTCTGTCTGGTGAGCGCACGTGCCCTATAGCAAAAAAAAATAAAAAAATAAAAACCTCTCAAAAAAAAAAAAAGAATTCCTTTAGTCTCAATTCTCATGGAGCCCCAAAGTGTTTGCTTATAGGTCCTGAAATGCCTGGGGTAGGGGTACTCTAGGTGCAATTTTGCTCTATCAAGGGTAAACACATTTTGTTTTTGTTATTTTTTCCCTGTGTACTTACACCCTCCATACCTGGCTGCTCTTCATGAAGGATGTTCTTTTTGCTTTATTTTTAATTTGCTACAGTTATATGCGCATGTGCACATGAGAGAGGCAGAGAGAGAAAGCACCCCTCAGGGAGCATGGCACTCTGCAATCCCTTCTCTTCTCTGGTTCTCTTGGGATTCTGGGCACACGCACACACACACACACACACACACACACACACACACACACACGATGTGTTTTCTAAGTCACCGGGTCCAGGACTCATACCATGCAGTTGGCCATGTGGGATCCAGCTGCCTTAACCACTGGTTGGCCACCAGCTTGCCTGCAGGATTTTTTTTTTTCACCTCACTCAGGGTCTGACCCCACACAGCAAGGCCAGCTCTGCCCCTCTACGGACAGCCCTTCCTCCTCACGGGCTCTGACAGCCTACCTGGGTCACATGGCTTCTCACCCTGTTCTGCGCTACCTATGGCTTTAAGATAGCCTTGTTCAGGGAGGAAAGAAGTAAAGGAAGAGAACAAGGGGAAGAGCATGGGCACGTCTTAAATGTTTTTAGAGTCGTGCATTGAGAAATCGCTCTCATTAAAGTGTTACTAACTTGACTCACACCACCTGTGTAGGACAGGGCATGTGACCTGTGGGAAGCCTCTCGGAGGCGAGGGGTCTGTCTTGCTCCTTGTTGTATCCTTAGCCCAGTCCCCAGCTGATGCTCAGCAGAGGTCTGTTGAATGAATGGGCTTCTCAATTTTTCACCAACTTCTTCCTGTTATTTGAAAAAAATCCACTCTGTTAACTTATACGGCATGCACCATCTGTGGTCCAGGCACTGTTTCCGACAGAGTGGGCCAAGCCCAGGGCCTAATATTCTTCGAGGATTTGCAGCAGATCTGCTGCTGCAAATACCCTTCTCCCATTTAGGACTCAGTCCTCTGAGTGGAGTTTCTGTAACGATTTCCAACACGTGAAGCCAACAGAATCTGTCATCACAAGTTTCTGTTTCCAAAATGAAATGCAAAATCAAATTATGCCTGGTGCGTAACTGGTTAACATAATTATATAAAGGGGAGTCTTCAAAAGGTTCACGGATTTATTGTGAAAAAACTATAAACAGATTTCAAAGTTTTTTGTACCAAAATACACTCTTACTTTAATTTTGTATTTCCATGAACTTTTTTTTTTTTTGAGACATTTTTGCTATAGAGTATGCACACTTGCCAGAGAGACAGAAAGTGAGAAATCACCCCCCACCACCACCAAGGTCATGGCCATGCTGCAATCCCTTCTCCTTTCTCCTTCATTTTCCTCTCTGGATTTTGGGCACACATGCACATGTGCCCAGCATGTTTCAAGCCTCTGGGTCTGAGACTTGAACTGCGGTCGGCCATGTGAGAACCCAGTGACTTAACCACTGAATCGTCTGCTGGCCTCTCTGTGAACTTTTTTTTGGAGAGGTTTTTTTCGCTATAGGGCATGTGCGCTCGCCAGACAGACAGAGAGAGACATACAGACAGAAAGCGAGAAATCACCCCCCAGGGGGGATGGTCACGCCACAATCCCTTCTCCTCCATTCTCCTCTCGGGATCTTGGGCACGCACGCACATGCGCCCGGCGTGAGTTTTAAGCCATCGGGTCCAGGATGCGAACCGCGATCGACTACATGGGAGTCCAGCGACATAGCCATTACGCTAACTGCTGGTTCTCTCTACGAACTTTTTGAAGTTCCCTCATACAATCAAAAACAGACTGTTATCCCATAGCAGCCTGAGGTGCTGCTGGTGTGTTACTTGGTAGCTGGAAACCCCTGGGAAGTTCCTTAACCTCCTCCATGTCAACACCACTTCCTCGTTTGTGAAATGTGGATCTAACACCTAGCTCACGTGTGCTCCGGGGGGTGGGGTGGGGTTAAGTGACAGAAAATGGACACAAGTGTTTAGCATAATGACTGGCACAAAGGAACAGCTATGGCTGGCTGGGCGATAGTTATTAGCCTGACAGGGATTCCAGCTTCCAGGAACTTAGAAGACCCAGTAGGGTCAGATTTCTTTATTAATTCCATGGAGATGCAAACACACTTCTAGGAGTGTGGGTGTGGGGACGCCTTTATTTTTAATTTGGTTAAACAACCTCTTACAGTTGTTGTTACTGTTGCTATGGGCTTTGATCCCTATAAATTTCTTCTGCTTTGCCTATGAGTGGCATAGCAGGGGCCAGTAATGACTTCATAAAGTGTCCAGGATGGGGAGCAGGAGCAAGGAGAGCTTCCCTCCCCAGGTGGGCCAAGCCACCATCCATGTCCCAAATCCTCTTCTGCTGTCTCTCCCTTTTCCGTGGTTCGCCTTCATGCTCAGTTCTTTGAAAGCCACTCCTCTGGGCTTCCTTACAGTTAGGTGACAGTAAGGGATAGAGAGCATAAACTAGATAAAAAATATGGCTTATTTTTATTTATCTATTTATACCATAGGATATGCGTGTGCACATATGCACATGTGTGTATATGACAGAGAGAAAGAGAAAGCAAGCATCCTGACCATACCGTAACCCTTTTCTCTCCTGTTCTCCATCTTGTGAGGATTCAGAGTATATGTGCACCTAACTCCGACCCTGGTTGGCCGTGTGGAATCCAGCCTCCTCTGCTCAGTGCTTAACCACTGAGCAGTAAGACCAACCTGAGATCATTTACTAAAGCTGCGAGCTAACATAAGGAGATATAAACCCAACAAATGGTCTCCTTGAGTGTTAAGGTACATGCTAAAGAGATTCTAAGAGATTTTTGTAAGCTGTAATATTCTTGGAGCAGTTAAAAAAAAAGTTTTTTTTTTTTGTTTGATTTTATACTCTTTCATCTCTGACAGTAGAAATAAAATTCTCTTCCAAGGTGATCCAAGAAGAATATGCTATAAAGTCATCTTTTTCTCTGCTTTAAAATGAACAGAGATTATTTTATTTTTCATTAGTAGAAAAGTCATATGGCTTTTAAGAATTCCTGGGTAGTGGGACCAGCAGTTAGTGTAATGGCTATGTTGCTGGACTCCCATGTAGTTGACTTGCAGTTCTCATCCCAGACCCGGTGGCTTAAAACTCACGCTGGGCGCATGTGTGTGTGTGCCCAAGATCCCAAGAGGAGAATGGAGGAGAAGGGATTGCGGTGTGGCCATCCCCCCTGGGGGGTTATTTCTCACTTTCCGTCTCTCTGTCTCTGTCTGTCTGGTGAGCGCACGTGCCCTATAGCAAAAAAAAATAAAAAAATAAAAACCTCTCAAAAAAAAAAAAAGAATTCCTGGGTAGTCATTGCTTTGAAGACTTGGTCAACCAAAAACTCATTTTGCTTATCAAAGGCTTATTCACTTTTCTTCAACAGCTATAACAAGAATTATGATCAATTCCTGAAAGTGTGAAAATTAACTAGGTCCTTGGCATCATGTCAGTCTCTAAGCTTCTCAGAAGATCTTTTATTTATAAGTTCTTTTTAGAGGTTTTTGCCTTAGAGAGTGTGTGCTCACCAGAGAGAGAGAGAGAGAGAGAGAGAGAGAGAAGGAAAGTGAGAAATCACCCCCCAGAGGGAATGGCCAATCCACAATCCCTTCTCCTCCTTCTTCTGGGATCTTGGGCATGCATGCACACACTTCCGGCATGATTTTCAAACCACCATGTCTGGGACTCGACCTGCAGTCAGCCACGTTGGAGCCCACAGTGACGTAACCATCATGCCATCCATTGGGCCCCTCAGGAGATCTTCTAAACTAACGATTAACTCTCACAACTTTTCTCACCTTACCTGTGAATGTAGTAGACTTTTCTGAAGGTTTGGAAGGAAAAGGGGAAGGAGGAATAGCAGACAGAGCAGTCCTTAAAATGCTCTTCCATATTCTTTTCCACCCCCGACCAGGTCCTCTCCAGGCTGGTGCCTCCTTTTCCATGGCTGCTTCTTATGCCCTCCCTCCTGGATTGCTCTGGAAGGTTCACGATCTTTTCCTTTTCCAATGCAGAGCAATCTAGTGCTCTTCCTCTTCAACTCTTAGGTCTGACTCCAACATCAGGATCCAGGCAGGAGACAGAAGCCATACCAGTCAATTTAACAGAGAGAATTTCGTACAAAGAATTGTAAACCAGTTAACAGAAACGGCAGAGTGCCCACTAAGGTACTGGGGAGACAGCAATTGCAGGGAGCAGGTATCACCCTTAAGTCTGAAAGGGGAGAGTTTGCAACTATGAAAACATGGGGCTTGTAGGTAGTCCTGTGGAGCTAATACTCCAACCCTTGAAGACAGTATACTTCTTAGCTGGAGCTGGGAGAAGGGAATCGAGGGGCTGGGGCCCAGACTTCCAAGGAGGCATCATTCATCTGGAGTCTGAGTCCGGGGTGTGATGAAGCTGGCTCTGTGAGTGCCGGAGAAGCTGTCAGCTGGGTTTTGCTGCTGCTGTGATTAGGAACTGCCTTTGCTGCAGTGAAGTGGTATTGCTAGGGTGAAGCTCACAGAAGTAGAAAAGAGATGGGAAGGAAGTCCCTTCCTCCTCCAAGCCCTGCAGACTCCCTCTTGAGTCACCTCTTGGTGGAATCCAACTCAGAGCTGATGGCCTAGTACAAGTAGTTGGTAGGTCTGGCCCCAGCATCACAGAGCGGAGCCCAGAAAGGGGGCTTGGAGTTGAGAGAGAATAGCTTAGTGACTTGTGCACACACTCAGACCATTATCTGCAAAACCAAAAGGCTTCCATTGCACAGGGTCATGCTTTCTAGTGTGGGTCCGTGGTTATGAGTAACAGCAACAAGATTCCCTGACACCATAACTTTATTTAGAAAAACAAACTTCCCTAATGTAGGCACTGCAATTGACGGCAAATATTCGCTTTCTTCCCTCCTGCCCAACCATCTTGCCTACTACAATTAGATTTAGCGTTCAGACATACTGATTTCCTCCCATCACTTCCTATTTCAAATAATACTCATGTTTAACAAGTTCTATGATATAGGAACCAGCAGTTGGCATAGTGGCTATGTCACTGGGCTCCCATGTAGTCGACGGCAGTTTGAGTCCTGGACCTGGTGGTTTAAGCTCACGCCGGGCGCATGTGTGTGCGTGCCCAAGATCCCGAGAGGAGAATGGAGAATGGAGAATGGTGTGGCCATCTACCCTGGGGGGTGATTTCTCGCTTTCCATCTCTCTGTCTCTCTGTCTTTCTGGCAAGCACATGCGACCTATAGCAAAAACAACAACTACAACAACAACAAAACTCTTCAAAAAAATTTCTATGATATATTTTATAATCCACACTAACCTCACCTTTTTGTCTTGTGTTCCCACTGTACCCCAAATCCACCCCACTCATAATTCGCTTCCTAACAGGAATGTGCTGCTCCCTCTGACCACGCCTCTGTTTTTCCCCTAGCCCTGCACATTTTCTTTAGAATTCATTCACTTGTTTTTTCATTAATTTGGATCAAGGACTCATTTGAAATTGGATAAAGGAAGTTTTCACCTCCCAAAACTACACATGGGCACTGCATTTGTATGAAATCCTAAAGGCTCAGCCACACCTTCCAGATCCTTGCCATGTGCCCTCCAAGGGTCAGTGAGTCTCAGTTACGATCTCCCTGTAGAACTTCAAGATCTACGAGACGTCTCCTCTCTCCACCAGCTTAGCTCCAAACCACCGGCTACGCAGATCTCGCCCTTTGACTATGCTTTGTATCATACAATTTGCCATGTACTACCCCGTCATATAATAGGGGATTTTACAGACCTATGGTTTCATGTATCGCTACCCCAGCTCCTCAAGCACTGTAAACCGTTCGTGTGTAGGGGGCATGTCTCTCCTTCCTTCGTTCTCTCCCTTTCTTCTCCCTCTTTCGTCCCCTCTTTCACTCTATGTACCACACAGTGTTTGGTTTTACAAGAAGCAACAAATAATACATATTCATGGACGAATATCCATTCCAGAAAATTTCTGACCCTTTGTTCACATGCTCTGACTCTTCGTACCTCCTTAAAAGTAATAAACTACATTTTTATTTTAAAATTCTGTACAATTCCTACTTTTTGCTAATCAGACAGGCAATCCTAGTTAACAGAGTTAATAGGCTTTAAAATATCTCAGAAAGAGGCAACGTGGTGATTTTTGTCATCTTGAGTGAAGTGTCTTTTTCTCAGTCCCCAAATGCTACCCTTGCCCAGCATGTGACAGGAGCAGCACAACCCTGCAGTGCTGGGTTTTGCTCCTGTGCTCTGTTCTGAACCTTGTTCTTCTTTCTCTATTCACGGTAAGGGCGTGTGCATGTGTGAGAAAGGGCGGGGGGAGTCTCTCCACAGGATCTGGTCATGCTGTGATCCCCTTCTTCCAGTCCTCCAGCTTTACTCACATATGTACTTGGTGCGTTTCAGACTGACAGGGACTGGGATTCCAACCGCAGTTGCCAAGTGGCTTCCAGCACTGCAGTCTGGTACATTACTAACTATGCCACAGAGGCTGGGCCCTGAGCCTTTTTCTAACATAGGAGTGGACTCCATTTTCTCTTTCTCCTCCAGAGCACGCTTTGCTCCTTTCTCACCTGCAGTCTTGCTCTGGGGTCTACCCTGCGAGGCGCCTCTCGTCCATCCGGTGCTCCTTGCCCTCTGTGATTTATACTCACTGCTGCCACTTTAGCTGACTCTCATAACCCTTTGGCCAGATCCAGTGCATGCCACAACCTTGCCCTTCTCCTGGCCCATGGGCTGCTCTTCTGCCAGGTTTGCCCCTGCCCTCCTGAGAGGGAAGGTGGTACCAGTGACGGGAGTGCCGTAGCTGGCGAAGACTGCCTGGGATAGTTGAAGGGTGGGGCCGGGACAGCCAGCACTAGTGAAGATGGCCGCTGGCTGGTGGGCGACTACGGAGGAACCTGCAATGTGAAAGGGTGGGGAACGGGGAGGTGAAATGTGCTATTTAAGGTACGTTCTTCTGCCCACCATCCTCGGGCCTGGGCTCACATCTTCGATGTGCTCTCGGCATCTCCCCAGGCCTTATGAAACAACCTACTGCAGCTCTTTCCACTCTGGCTGGGACACTCTCCAGGCTGGGCTCCCTCATCATCCCCCTGGAACGGTACTGACTGCCCTTGTCCTCTATGTGCCGTGACTTCCTCCCTGCACCTCGCCCTGCTCAGGGATCTGCCCACTGCAAACCTTCCCTCTGTAAGGCCTTGCTGGGTAGCCGCCCTCCACCCATTCCACCTTGCAGTGTGACCAAGGCTCAGTCTCATAGACAACTGATTTCAGGCCTGTGGACATGACCCCTGCCTCGCAGGAGAGGTACATGAGAGGGATGTGAAATCTCTCCTCAATAATGTCAAGAATGATTGCCACCAAATGACGAGGTTTTCTGAGACTCAGAGAGGTTAAGTACCTTGTCCAACACCATGCAGCCACTAAAAGGTAAAGTCAGAGTTTAAATACTTGACAGTTGAACCCTCAAAGAGTGCTTTGCCTCCTAGGTTGAAGACGACAATTACATGGAACCTCAAGTACAGCTCCCCACTCTCCCAGTCTCATATCCATGAATAAAATTAGTCAAGAGAAAGCATTCCTTCCTGCCGATTGACCTCAGCCTCAGAAGTTTCTTCACACAGGGCTCTGGAAATGATGACGATGAGATGGAGCGGGCACGTGAGACGAAACGTATTTATTGCACACCCCGTGTCACATGGGAGGAGAGGCTCCCGATCAGTGAGGAGCAGGATGTAGGAGCCACTGCGGATCAGCGAGCCTTTCCTCCTGTTTTTTTTCTTTTTTCTTTTCTTTTCTTTTCTTTTCTTTTCTTTTCTTTTTTTTTTTTTGAGAGGTTTTTGCTATAGGGTGCGTGTGCTCACCAGAAACACAGAGAGAGACAGAGAGACAGAAAGCGAGAAATCACCCGCCTCCCAGGAGGATGACCACACCTCAATCCCTTCTCCTCCATTCTCCTCTCGGAATCTTGGGCGGGCACGCACGCACGCACGCGCGCCCGGCGTGAGTTTACGCCACCAGGTCCGCGACTCGAACCGCGGTCGACTACATGGGAGTCCAGTGACATAGCCATTACGCTAACTGCTGGTCTCCCCTCCCATGCTTTTAAGATGTGTGTTTTCAGGTGGGATTTGAGGCTTCTTCTGATACTTTGGAGCAAACGGAAACAGATGGAGAGGGCCTGGGGAGGTGGCAGGGTAACCAGAATGGAGAACGTCCCTGGCTCAAGTTCTCAGGATATTCCTCGACTCCCAGAGGAAGTCGAGCTTCTTTCTAGCTCTTGCGCTCTGGGCAGTCCAGACTCCCACCATTAAAGCTGTCGCCAGCCAGTAGGGCCAGCCACCTCTCTTGGCCACCTAGAGCTAGGCAGGAAAGAGGTGGGGCGGACTTGGCAGGGGCAGATGACAGGCCCTTGTTGCTAAAACATGCCTGTCCGCAGTGGATTCAAGAAGGTGTTACAAAGGTATAGGGGCGGGAATGGAAGTGAGGGGGGACCACGGACTGGGTCCTAATGATCCTGAACCAGGACATGAACGATTCAGGACTTTATTCTACAGACGTGCAGCACAGGGGTGCCGCCGGAACCTCACAAGTGCCCACCTCCTCTGCCGCCTTCCATCCTGCCCACATGTGTGTCAGAGCGTGTTTGTGTGAGTGCAAACCCCAGTGTGGACCCATCTGTGTCCATAATGGCCAGGGCAGCTAGCAGGCAGTGTGTAGGGCTGGCCAGGTGAAGCAGGCGGTGGGGCTGGGCTGTGCTGGTTGCTGGAGGGGACACGGTCACCCCTGACCGAGGGCTTCCTCAGAGCACTAAGTTCAGGAGCTGCAACAGACCCCAGTATTCACTGGCTGTGTCACCAGGAGGTCATTGCCAGGCCTTTGCCCAACCACCCTTTCATCTCAGGGAATGCTACTGGATTCCAGAATTAGCAAAGCAAAGCTGTCCCTGATACTTGGATATGTAAATCAGGGTTGGGGGTGGGGGAGTTGACAGGGCTGGCCAGACCTGTGGCTGGGCTCCACGGAGGTAGAAGCTTCACCAGCATGCAAGTTCCAGGCCTGATTGACTTAATGGGTCCTGAGGCAGGTCATCTGCATTTGTAGCTGTATGGCTTCTCAAGGCCAGCTTGGTGCAGAGGCTGGAGGCAGAGTCCAAGAACCGGGCACTGGGTGATGTTGTGTTCTTGAGGACGCAGGGACCAGGACCTGCATGTGAGAGCCTCACTGACTTACCTGCCTTTGTGATTAGATCTGACTTATTTATAGTCCTCTGTTTGCATTTCAAACCCCAGAGTCAGGTGATTCTGGCAGGTAGGATGCAAATTTGCACATTTGTGTGTGTGCATTGGGAGGGATGTTCAATAGCTTCGTTCATTTTGTTGTTCTCTTGGAAGCTAAATATTGTAAATAAATAACTCAAATTCCCTCTGTATTCCAGTACTCAGGAAGGAATTTGCTGGCTTTTGTTTCATGTGTGCCTCGTGACCCCCTGAATGGAAATGTGGGTGGATGTGGTCCGTGCAAGAGGAGACAGGAGCAGTCAATGTGCCAGTTGTCACCCCGCACCCCAAGGCATGGCGCTGCAGTGAGCTTGTCTGATAGGAGGCTGCCTGGTAGAAAAGCTTCCTAAGATTCCCTCCACTTCGAGAAAAAGTCCTTTATTAGTTCAAAGGTCCTCAAACAAAGAACACCATAGCTGGGCGTTGTGGAGGCTTCTCCTGAGGTCCCCCACTGTCAACCAGCTCCATCAGTTCTGACAAGATTTCTAACTCTTCCAGGTCCTGGTTGGTTCCTCCTTGAAATACCAAACATGCACCTAGGATATGTGTGCATGGACATACACACGTGTATTCACGTAGCACACTTATTAAAACCAATGGCAGCTGTTATTATGTGAAATCACTGTCTGAATTTGTGTTCTAATTAGAAATTAAGGATTAAGAAATCACACATACTTGTGTAAGGTAAGCACCTTATTAATTTTTGTTGGGAACTGGGAAGACAGCTGACCATGGCCGGTAACAGAAGTCCATGTCTTACGGAGTGTGAGTAAAGTATTAGCCTTGGAACTCCTACACTTAAACTTTCAGGGCAAAGTCATTTGATCACGTGCTTGGGAGGAGTAGACTGAGTGTTTAGGAGCATGGACTTTGGACTCCGGTAAACATGAGTTCAAATCCTGTTTCTACTACGAATAGCCATTTGACCTGGGTCAAGTCACTTCACTTGTCTGAGCCTGTTTCCTCAAGTACGAAGTGGAGATAAGGTTGCTCGTGCTTGGGTTTGACTGCATCTTGCCCATAATTCCTTGCAACCGTGATGGTCACACTGAAGACAGCCGAGCAGAGACATGTCAAGGACTCAGGTCCCTGATGACCTTGTTGAGTCTCTGAGCTAACTAAACGTGAAGCCACTCACATGTCAGACTTCTCCATATAGGACATACTACGACTCCTTATTGGGTTAAGCTATTTCAATTGGTCTTTTCTGTTAGTTGTAAAAACTTCCTAACTAATACAAATCAAAAAATAGAATAACTTCATCCTAAATGACATTGAAATGCTTCTAGACTCAGAGACAATTTTGCTAAATATAGTAAAATTTGGACCAAATCCAGGGAGAATGCACAGGTAAGGTTTAGGAGATAACAGGAGAAGGAGAGGGAGCGATCACAGAGAGCTGCCTCGCTGTAGTCCCAGGAAGCTCTTGGGAGGTTTGCCGTACTCACAAGAGTACGGTATTTGAGGGCTTTGTTTGTTTTTGTTTTTGCCATAGAGCATGTGTCCTCACCAGAGAGAGACAGAGAAGGGAAGGTGAGAAATCATCCCTCGGGGGGATGGCCATGCTGCAATCCCTTCTCCTCCTGGGATTTAGGGCATGCACACACACATGCCTGGTGTGAGTTTCAAGCCATCAGGTTGAGGATTTGAACTGCTGTTCACCATATGGGAGTCTAGTGCCTTGACCACCATACTACCTGGTGGCCTCTGTATTTGAGTTTTTTATTTGATTTCTTCTGAATTGTGAATGTATGTGGAGAATGAACTGGAGTGAGCGAAGATTCCTGTGAACAATGTTTCTCACAGAACTGTTGCCATAGTCCAAGTGAAGAATGGTGATGGTCTGAACTAATGCACTGCTGGGGGGAGACGGGAGAAGGAGATATAAAGGTTTGGGCACTAAGCAAGAATATAATTGCAGTTTTACAACAAATACCAGGAAACAAGGTAACACAGAAACCAAAGGAGGAGAGAAGAGAGAGTGTGAAAAGGAGAGAATGATTACGATCACCACCAATAATAATAGCAGTCATCGGACACTGAGAGCAGCCTGTGGCAGCCAACGTAAGACTATTTGCACGAAATGTTTCATTTAATCTGCACAATAAATCCATGGCATAGGCCCTCATATCGTTCTCATTTTCTGATGAATAATCACCATTTTCTAGTTGTCAGAGAGTTCAACTCATAGTGCTCAGATGGGTCAGCAGATAACATAAAGTTAAGGTGCTGGGTCCCACATGGCCACCTGTGTGGTTTGAGTCCCAGACCTGGCATCTTGAAAACCATGCCAGGTGTTTGTACTCGCCTGCCCAAAATCCTGAGAGGGGAACGGAGGAGAAAGGATTGTGGCATGGCTACCCTCGCTACATGTGATTTCTCACTTTCCCTTACTCTTTAGTTTTCTCTCTCTGTCTCTCACTGGAGAGGGCACATGCCCTATAACAAAAACAAAAAAACAAAAACAAAAGCAAAACGAATCATACTGCTCAGAGGAGTAGACAGGATTCAGGGTCTCCCTGCTCCTGCAGCCAATTCACTTAGCCTCAGGCTAATCCCGATACACAAGGATGCCGAATGTCATTGTGACACGTGGCAATTAGGGAGTCATTGGTGAGAGATTTTTTGGGTACATGTGTTGAAGTACGAAAGTAAAGTGAGAGAGGGGAGGTGGGAAAGGGACCAGTCTTGGAAGAAACCTAGATCTGGAGATAGAGTTTCTTAAGCCTAGATAGTAGACAAGGTCATAAAAAGATACTTTCTCTCATTGGGTATCCTGAATATTGCTATTGTATTTATTAGTTACAATTATGGTGCTTTGGGGAGTACATGTAGAAAGAGTTTACCTTGATATCACTTAGAAACCAGAAAGTTTTCAACCCACCAAACAAATTTTCCCTCATTTCACGTTGACTCCTACACAGGAGATTGAATAATTCCAAGTCTGGTTAGACCGTGAAGGCAAGGTAGCGGCCGGTCTGTGGTCTGGAACTCGCAGCCTCCCTCCCTCTGTAGTCATTGAATGACCATTCTCTGACTAACTAAACACATTTAAACGTGTACCTAATCAAATTGGTTACGTCTAATGAAAATTGAGAGGCCATCAGAAACTAGCCCCTCAATGATTGGGTCATTGAAAAAGTCATGGCGCATTTTTGCAACGAAAACTATGGCATGAGTTTCCCAACAACCCGGTATTTACATACATGAGAGTATTGTTCTGAGATGGACATTTTTTTTTCTTTTTTTGGAGAGGTTTTTGCTATAGGGCACATGCGCTTGCCAGTAAGATAGAGACAGAGAGACAGAAAGTGAGAAATCACCCCCAGGGGGGGATGGTCACACTGCAATCCCTTCTCCTCCATTCTCCTCTCGGGATCTTGGGCATGCACGCACATGTGCCCGGCATGAGTTTAAGCCACCAGGTCCGAGACTCGAACTGTGGTAGACTACATGGGAGTCCCGTGACATAGCCATTACGCCAACTGCTGGTCCCACTGAGATGGACATTTTTTGGGAACTCTTTCTGTTTGAAGCAGAATTAATGTTTATTAGAAAAACCTGGCTGGGTTGCTGGCTCTGTGAAAGCCAGCATGGCTGGTAATTGCTGTGGTGTAAATGCCAGCTCTCTCTGGAGCTTCTGAAATATTAACATCCTTTTGCTATTCCCAAGTCTGCTCTAGAGCCCTGGGAGAGTCCTCTTTGGTAAGGAAGAAAAAGCAGTAACGTTTCTTTTCTCTCTTCAAATAAGAGTCAGGAGAGATTGGAGACTGAGTTATCACAACTGCTCATTTGCAGACGGCTGCTCAAACATGGTGACCTGATTTGCATGACTTTTTGGATTGTATAGCTCTAGAGGATGGGAACATCTAGACTTCTTATTCCCCTCCTCTCCCTAGTCTGGAAGCACTCCATGAAGAAGAGGAGGGCAAGTAAAGGGCATACTTCCCAATTAAACAGGAGGTTTCGACATGATGATGTAAATAACAAAATAATTATACTTCCCCAAGGCATTGTTAAACTTGTCTTTTAAGGAGAAGGCAGAACGTTTCGTTTCTTTCTTGATGGAACAAATTTTGTATTGGTAGGCAAGTTACTTGAGGCCAGAGACCAGGTCTTTTGGCTCTTTCATACCTATCATAATCATGATTGCTGTTCATAAAATATTTCCAGTTTTCTACCCTCCTGGGCACATGGTAGGATTCCACTTCCCGGTCCCTTTGTGGGTGGGTGGGTCCCGAGACTCATCTGGCCAATGTGTTATGATAGAAAACATGTGTCACTTCTGTGTTGGAAGACGGGCTCCTGTTTGAGACCCTCCAGAGATGGCGTTTTCTCTCCGCCATGGCAATCAGCCATATTCCTGATGGCAGCTGCTTCATTGTCCTGGATTCTGACTCTGTAAAAGCAACTTCCCAAGCCGCCTACTGATTCTTAGATGTCTGGCGTGCATGAGAACATAACTAGTAGCTTCAAGTAAGCAAAAATTAGAGATTGCTTGTTACTACCGCATACACGGTGAGACCTGGTCTGTATTTCAAGTTTACATTTCATCCATATTGTTTGGTGTACTCTTCAGGCCTCTGTACTCTCAGGACCTTGAGGCCAGGGACAGTATTGCAATTAGTTTGCATTCCTGGCACCCAGCAGAGACCCACTGAGTTTCTCAGTGAACATTATATGGATGCTTCGTTCTCTGAAAGTGTTGTAGGGAGACACTAAGCGAATGAATAATGGAAAACCAGTGTTTCTCCTAAGTCGTATTTAAGATAACAGTTTCAAATTTTCTTTTGTCATTGCCCTCTAAAGAATAGCTTTGAAGACTAAGAGTTCATCAAAAGCATTTTCTCTGCCTCTGTAGTTTCTACAAGGTCTGGTGAAATTGGTAAATCACAGAAAAATGATCTTGGAAGAGGAAAAAAGAGAGAGAGAAAGAGAACCTGGTTAGTCTGCAGGCCATATAAATCTGATTTAGGATTAGTTATGTTCAAAACAAAGCTGCTATTTCTCTTCTGGAAAATAGGACAACTTACAAGATCCATTCTAGAAATAGGGTCGATAATACCGGATCACCTGAATATATTTCTAGCCCAAAGCTAAGAATTATTTTAGCTAAAGTATGCTAAATGCACAGTTTCTACTGAGCTTCCTGGAATGTTGAAAATAACTTGAAGTTTCTCCCAGTGCTCCTGTTGAATAATAGCCTAGATCTTGCCCACACCCTTCATTCGGGCCACTGACTCTGCCGTCTAAATAGCCAATACTTCATGCTGAGCATAGCAGACCCCTTTATTTTTTCTATAGAACTTATGACATGAAATCATGCTATTTTTACATCTTTGCTTGAATGTTGTCTAGCTTGGCCCCCTTGACTATAAGCTCCATGAGGGTAGAGGGACATCTCACCTGTTCACTGCTTTAAGTCTGGAAACTAGAAGAGTGCTTGGCATGTAGTCAGCTCTCTGGATGTGTTTGTTCAATGAATGAATGAACAAGTCAGTGGATGAGTCCATTTCTCAATAAATTGCTTGGATCACGGTCTCTCTCTATATACACACACACACACACACACAGACACACACACACACACACACGTATATATAGATATATGAAATCTTCGCTTTCAGCCTCAGCAAGCTTGGGTCATGGGGACACACATATAAGCCTGGTGTACGCAGGCCCAGGACACGAATCCAAGACTTTTCCACGTGAGTCCAGTTGCCTTATCACTGTGCCACTGTCTGGACACGTAGTTCATATTTTTTAAGAGAGATTTTTGCTATAGGGCACGTGCATTCGTTGGAGACACAGAGAGAGACAGAGAGACAGAAAGCGAGAAATCACCCTCCAGGGGGGATGACCACACCACATTCCCTTCTCCTCCATTCTCCTCTTGGGATTTTGGGCACGCACGCACACGCGCCTGGCATGAGTTTCAAACCTTTGGGTCTGGGACTCAAACCGTGGTCAACTACATGGGAGCCCAGCGACATAACTGTTACACCATCTGCTGATCCCCATAATTTATATATTGATAGAAGCAGAAGAAAACCTAAAGCCCTCTACTCTGAAGTCTTTATTTTACAGATCGACACTCTGGGTCATGCCTAGGCTCACACACAGGTTCATGGTAGAGCCAGGACCCTGTCTTGTTGTTTCCACTTTGATATGCCAGGGCCTCCTGTTCAGGTGCTGGAGTTGAGGAAGGAGGGGAGGTAGAAACACTCGGCATGGTTGGGACCAGCAGATGATGTCATGTGTGCATCGCTGCCTCCCACACGGTCAACTGTGGTTTGAGTCACAGACCCAGAGGCTTGAAACTCATGCCAGGCGCGTGTGCGTGCGTGCCCAAAATCCCAAGAGGAGAATGGAGAAGGGATTATGGCGTGACCATCTCCCCTGGGGGTGATTTCTTGCTTTCTGTTTCTCTGTTTCCCTCTCTTTCTCTGGTGAGTGCACGTACCCTGTAGCAAAAAACCTCTCCAAACACACACACACACACACACGCACACACACACAAACACACACCGAAAGAAACACCTGGAATGGATAAAACACGGGGGGAGCAGAGTCCAGCAATGCCTTTACCATCCTCCCAACACTACCCAACTGACTTTTAACGAGAAAGTTCTGGGATCCTGGAGGGGAGGGGAGAATGTAAGAGATGTGTGAGGAGACAGCAAACAATTTTGTACTTTTTTCCTTCCCATTATAAACTTAGAGTGGCTTTTCTTTTTCATGTCACTCTTTTTGAAATTATGAACCGAGTGTTTTAAATGGGCTTTCTGTTATGTCATAAATTGTCAGACTGGGGAGAGTAATTGTGCCCTGTGATTAATTCTGCTTACTCGGGAAAAGTTGTGCAAGGTTTTCACTGGAGGGTATGTCTTTTATGTTTTAATGTTACTCATGTATAATGCAATTTGTCCTGAACTGAGGTTGAGACAGTGGAGATAGGGTTAAGGACCTTTTTTTTTTTCTTTTTCCTTTCTTTGGCCATGTTTGGAAGTACTTAAATTGGATGGTTTGTGTTACCCCTTCCTGGGCCGAGATTAAGGTAATTGACGGGCTCAGGGCCAGAAGCTCCTACTGGCCACTTCAGTTCTATTGGTCTGGGGTTAATGGAGAAAAGCACCCCACGGAAGGTTACAGCAGTTGCCTGTGCTTCCATTTTAATGATACTTGCCTGCCAGTGGTTTCTCTTTGAAGAGCAATTTAATAAACAATCAGTGGCGTTTCATGTTGAGGGCAAGATTTGTAAGGGCATTCATCTCCCCGGGAGTTCTTCCTCGGCATGTGATTGGATCAAGGCCACTGCAGTGAACACAGGCAGCCAAAGCCAGGGCTCGGGTGCACCCGAGGCCCCGCCCCGCCCCCACCTCCACCCCCACCCCCTCCTGGGATGGAACCGGGCTGAGGGTGGGTCTCCCGACAGTTTTCAGGATAATCCTGAATCCTGCTTACATGTCTGTGACTTAGAAAATATGTCTCTGGGAAATATAACCCGAGCCTATATAACACAGAGGGCATTTGGAGGGAGTGCTGAGGGCAGAGGGCACACCAGGGCCTGCCTGATCTTCTGCCAACTAGTACTTGGGTTAAGAAGGAAGCTGAAGAGCCGCTGAGTTTCATTGTTGACGGTGACAATGGAAGTTGGTGGGCTAGACCAGGAACATCGTCTTCAAGTGGGCTTATTATGCACCCACACGAGGAAGGCGTAATTCTGGGTGTTAGCCAAAGTCAGTCCGGACAAGGAGTGGGGTTTGCTATTCTGTTTCCAATGAAAATCATACAAAGGGGGACCAGCAGGTGGTGTAGTGGTCCAGGGGCTGGACTCTCACATGGCGCACCAAGGTTTAAATCCCAGACAGGTGGCTTGAAAATCACACAGGATGGTTGTGTTTGTGTGCCCAAGATCCGGGGAGGAGAATGAAGGAGAAGAGTGCAGCATGACCATCCCCCAGGGGGAATGATTTGTTTTCTTTTCTTTTTTTTTTTTTTTGTCGTCTCTGTCTCTCTGGTGAGCCCACATGCCCTTCATAAAAAATCTTAAAAAAAATAGACGAAATATATATATTTTTAAAATCACATGTATGTCCCATCATGGGGACATGAGCTGCTAAGATTCTGGGCTCTGTAGGCTGGAACCTCATGGGAGGCACAAGTCTGATTCAAAATAAAGGCCAGGGGCAGGGGTGTGCGTCTGTAATCACAGCTAGGTGGGAGGTGGAGGCAGGAGTACTGCAAGCTCAGTGCTAGCCTGGGCAATGCAGTGAGTCTCTGAAAAACAGGCTGAATGTGGAGTGCATGCCTCTAGTTCAGCTGGCAACATGGCCAGATCTTGTCTAAAAAGAAAAAAATCACTTGCAAATGTACACAGCCAATTAGGGAAGGCCTTAGGCCCCAGTGAAGATGCTGAGCAATCACGCTCGGAAGGGAGGAGCCTGGCAGTTTTGCGGTTCTCCTGTTTTGGAATTAACGACAGCAAGGACATGGGAGAGCCAGCAGGAGAACATGTGCGTGACATGAGGCTGTGGATGGAAAGGACAGCTGTCCATGCTCTCCAGAGGGACCCACACAGCCGGTGACAAAGCCTGTTGCAGTGACACTTTCTATGGGACCAGGGGTTGACAGCATCTTAACATGGCCAGCTGGCTTACTTATTCTTTTCCTACTGGCATGCCAGGATTGGAAAGAAAGTGGCAATGGGAAGTCCCTGTTTGTGACTCCTATAAGAGCAGGGGGAAACGGTGGCAGTGGCCAGTTCTCAGATCGTTCAGGGAAGGGGTGGTGAGGAGTACGCTGTAGAGGTTGGTAGTGGATGTTCCTGTGGTTGTGGACACCCAGTAAGTTTCCACATCCTATTTATCTTTTAAAATATTTATAATAGAGTCCTTGCGCACATGAAAGAGAGAGGAAAAAGGAAAAGAGAGAGAGACCCTTGCCAGGATCTTGTCACAACCCAATCCAAGTTCCCCAGCCCTGCAGTTCCTCAGAATTTTGGGCATGCATATGTGCACCTGGCATGTATTCGGGATGACCTGGGTATCCAAACCATGGTTCGCCATGTGGCCTCCAGCCTTGCAAGACACTCATGCTCTGCTGTTCAACAGTGGCTCGGCATATGTATCTTTTCGAAAAACCCTGCAACAATGGAAAAGGTAGTCTAAACTTTACCCAGTGATGTGTATTTTGCCAGTAATAATATGAAACACAAATGGCAGTGAGTACAGATCAGGATGGCTCCAGGAGATGGTGGAAATGAGTTTTCATAGGGGCGAGAGGAAAGCAGGTGTGTCCAGCACTCGCTGGGGATGAAGCTAGAGCTGCCAAGGATCCCCTAAAATGGCTTTATAGAGTCAGGCTTGAGGGGAGGCTCTGACCCAGGTGGCCACCAAACCTAGGGACTGGGGCTGTCTCTCACTTAGACACAGATTACTGTAGCATGAGGAATTGGGGGTCAGGCAATCTGACCGTACCCCATTCTCTGATCTTCCACTCTTCCAATTTTTGCCTAAAAATACATGTATCAGATTGTCCTCTAAGACTCCAATTAACTGAAAGAATACCGGTTTTCCTCTCTATTTTTTTTCCCCTGGGGAAGATTTCATTCTAATTCTAGCGGATTTTTCTACAGCAGTCTTATGTGGCAAGTTCACAAGCCGCCTGTGATTAGTGAATGACCAAGGTCTGTTGAATGGGGGAGTTCTCAATAAGGTCAACAGGGGCTTACTTTTCATGACAAACACCCTGTCACTGAGCCCCATATGGTAAGTATAGGGCCCAAGAGATGGTTCCAGAACAATTCTCCAGGTTCCATTCCCAACTCTGCCATTTACTCGCTGTGTGACATTAAGCAAAGGGCTAGATCTTTTTATCCTCATCGCTGCCTCTGTGAAATGGGCATAATAGCAGAACTTCCCAAAGGTGGTGACGAGGGCTAAGTCATCGTCAGTAGTACTTGTGTAACGTGCAGAACTAAAACACGCCATGGAAACAGTGCCTGGTACATGGTAAACAGTTGGTAAATGCTGCTATTATTCCTTCTTCATCCAGGCTCTCAGACAGGTGTACCTATTTCCTTCCTTCTCAGTCCCACCGGATCTGAACTGGGCCCTAACCTTCTGCTGGAGGGAGTCGCATTTACTGGGTTCACTAACGAAATGATCAGTACATGTTCTTCATAAAAAATAAACAAGCACACAAATAAATAAATATTTATTTATTATGGGGGCTAGCAGGCGGTATGGAGGTTAAAGTGACTGGATCCCACATGGCCAACTGCATGGTTCAAGTCCTGGACCTGGAACTGCATGGTTCAAGTCCTGGACCTGGTGGCTTGAAAAATATGGCAGGTGCTTGTGTGTGTGTGTGTGTGTGTGTGTGCTCCAAATCCCAGGTGAATAGAGAATAGAGTGCAGCATGGCCACCCCCCTAGGGGATAACTTCTCACTTCTTTCTCCCTCTATTTCTTTCCAGTGAGTGCATGTACCTTATAGCAAGAGCAAAGCAAAATGAGTAAAAAGTAAAATAAAAGATAAGATAAAATAAAAATGGTGGGAGACCAGCAGTTAGCGTAATGGCTATGTCGCTGGACTCCCATGTAGTTGACCGCAGTTCGAATCTTGGACCCGGTGGTTTAAACTCACGCTGGGCACGTGTGTGTGCATGCCCAAGATCCCGAGAGGAGAATGGAGGAGAAGGGATTGCGGCGTGGCTATCCCCCCTAGGGGGGTGATTTCTCGCTTTCTGTCTCTCTGTCTCTCTCTGTCTTTCTGGCGAGTGCATGCGCCCTATAGCAAAAACCTCTCCAAAATAGAAAAAATAAATAAATAAAAAAGGTGAGTTACGCATTTCTTCTTCTAAGACAGTGAATCCAAGCCCCCAGGTCAGATGAACAAGGTTAATGGGGCAGGAGGTGGGGTGGATTGTAAGTCTCCATATTTGTCTAAAGGCACACGTTTTTCAGATTTATCAACCAAACTCGTGGCTCTTGAATTTTGCTGTGTATCTGAAAGAGGAGAAAAACTTAAGAAGAAGTCTTAGCACCACTCCAGGGCATATCTGTGATCTGACCTGGGCATCTCTACATCTAAAAGGTTTTCTAGATGATTCTAGGTGCCAAACCAGGAGGGAACTGCTGACAAAAACAACCTTCAACTTACTAAATAAGCCCACACTGGTTTAGTTAAACACATCTGGATCAAGTACCACCAAAGGCACTGCTTTCATGTTGAAATACTTTCTTCCTCTTAGGATATCTCATCATAAAATTAATGATTTTCCATGATATTTGGCAAGAGAAATTTGGAAGTACTCAAATACTAAGAGTCTCAGATAGACATTCCTTACATGACTGTCATGATCAACCTGGATTCACACCTTAATGGTCCTAGAAGTCCAAGATGTCCTCAATAAATTACTGAAGGAGAGCTGTGGAAACAACTGAGGTAGAGTTGCGATGACCACTAACTCTGAGCTTTCATGGACACACGTACCTGTCTGGCCGGGGTCCCCTCATTGTGCTGCTCCCAGGGGCATTGTCTGAAGAGTATAGAGTGAAGAGTGTCCTTGAGGAAGAGCAACTTGCTGGCCCCCTGGAAGCGGCCTGTGTTCCTGGGCACTGCTTAGCCCAACTGGGGTAGGGTCCTGCAGGGGAGCTCCCCCTTCTCACTCGCCTCTGTTCCCTCCTCTCCCACCTCCACAGGCTGCAGGGCGCATCTAATCTGCTAACTGTCCCCCTTTCACAGTTCGAAATTCACCTAATTACACAATGTTTGGAAAAGCACAATAGGGGCCAGCTGGTGGTGTGGTGGTTAAGGCCACTACATCCCACTAGGGCGACTGTATGATTCAAGTTCTGGACTCTGCCACTTGTAACACATGCTGGGTGTGTGTGCCCAAAATGCAGGGAAGAGGGAGAGATGGAGGAGAAGGATGGTGGCATTGCCCACCCCTCTGGAGGCTGCTTTCTCACTTTCCCTCTCTTGTGCACACAGGTGCCCTATGGCAAATTTAAAAAAAGGAAAGAAAAAGAAAGAAAGAAGGAAGGAAGGAAAGGGAGATGGAAGGAAGGAAGAAAGAAAGAAGAAGAAAGAAAAAGAAAAAGAAAAAGAAAGAAAGAAAAAAGAAGACAAAATAAATTGAAAGATAATTCTTGGCTCTGGGGGTGAATAGAATAGCTTTGTGTGTTTAAATCCAACAACCAAGGGACCCTTTATGGCAGGGACTTTGCCTGCGTTCTTGTGATCATCCTGGCTCCTCTTAAGGGTTCTTCCAGTGCCTCCCAGGCAGCTGGAGGCCGCGGCTCTCATTAGGTCATGTTTACCAAAGGTGCTTGTTTTCTGTCTCTCCATTCATTCAGTTACAGGACACCCGACAGGACAAAGCGTGTTGTAACTGACCACCAATGGAGCCAGCTCTGTTCACGGATTATGGTTGCCTTGGCAACCAGCTTTGCTGAGTGCACCACAGCAAACATAGAATGAATGGCTGGGTCAACACCCCAGATAAAAAGAGGGTTATGCAACTGTTTACTGAACCCTTGGCAGGGTTTTCTTCTGGACACTTCCCAGAAATCCCTATATTCAAAAATTCCAAATGAAGAATTCTTATTTCAACCCATAACAAGTATTCCCATTGTTCATAGAAAAGAGCTGTTGCTCTTGGAAATATAAATGAAGGTTTGTAGAACATTTGAATTGGGTGTTCCTTCAGTTTCGGTAACGGCTCGAAAGCATATTTAATGATAAACTTTCCCTGGTCAGGAAACCGGAGAGGTCACCCATGTATTGCTAATGATTTGCATAAATAATTTCACCCACTTAGATTCAAAACTTCAGTCATTACATGGTTTTACTCACATCTCAGTTTAACAGAGACTTGAAAAAGGAATTCTAAAATGCAGAAGTAAGCTTTGAAAAAAAATTCAGAGACAGGATGGAGCCTCTCCTTGTGGAAAAGCAAATTGGCAAACAGGACAATTTATTTAAGACAGTGAGTACAAAGGAGCAAGGTTCTGAGATCTCCTGTTCTCCAAACCATTTAATTCTATGCAAACAATGAAATGGTAATATAATCCAGGTTTCTAGAGTAGTTTATGTTTATTTCTGTCTCTTTGACTGGAAGAAAAAGCGTGCAGAGAGTAAGACAGTAACAGTTGTTATGACTCGGACCTGGGTGGTTGACACAGCTTTCTTCAGGATTATCCTCTGCGTTTACTGATTTGTGAATTTCTCTCTCCTATGTATGTGCTGGGTTCTGACATCTGAAGGTTTTCTTCCTTCTCCCAGCTCTTCTTTGTTGGCCCCACAGCCAGTGGAATCTGGTCTGGGGTTTTATGTAGAGTGGGTACTAAGAGCTGGCTGTTTTCTCTTTGTCTTTTGTATATTGCCAGAGGGCGCTTGTGCCTGCCAGATTTGGGAGGAGAAGGGAGAGAGAGAGAACCAATAAAATATCATAAGACTTCTTTATTTTTTACATTTTTTAAAAAAAATTTTTCATGGTCCAGATACATTATTTTAGATTGAGTGATTGATAAATGTAGAAAGGTCATGAATAACCAAATAGTTACAAGATATCTTCCTTCTTATTGTGCTATTATTTCCTATTTTTATCCTAGATACAGCCTGTTCTTTCTGAAAAATTCCGGGAAAAAAAATAACAAACCAAAGTGCAAAATAATTCATTTTTCTCTGAAGCAGCTATGTCAAATAGCACTGACTATTATGTTTGTATTTTTATTTTATGATAATGACAGATTCACAGGAAGTTGCAAATAAATAGAAAAATGCCCAAGAGTACAGTTGCTGTGTTGCATAGTAAGTAGTTTGTGTGTGTGTGTGTGTGTGTGTGTGTGTGTGTTTCTTTTAAAAGAAGCACCAAATATTTTCTGGAGTGATTGTGCCACAGTTCCACCATCAATGCATGGAAAATCCAGTTTCTCCACATCCTTGACAGCAATTGGTGATGTAACTGTTTTTTGTTTTACCCATTCTAGTAGGTTTATAGTGGTGATTTTTAACATGCGTTTCCCTAATGGCTAGTTATGTTGAATATCTTTTCCTCATTCTATTTTCTACTTGTACATCCTATTCAGTGAACAATCTGTGCAGATCTTTTGTTCATTTCCTGACTAGATTTTTTAAAATGTTGAATTTTGAGAATTCTTTAGGTATTTTAAATTCAAATCCGCTGTTAGCTATGTGATCTGAAATATTTTTTTCAAGTCTGTAATTGTTTTATCAACTTCTTAATAGAGTCTTTCATAGAGCAAAACTTTTTAAGATTTTAATGAGGCCTAACTTATACATTTTTTTCTTTTATGGATCATGCTTCTGTGTTAAGTCTATGAACTTAACTTCGCTTAGTGCTAAGCCCTGAAGATTTTTCTCTAACCTTTTTTTCCTGAAAGTTGTATATTTTACATTACATATTTAAGTCCATGATGTATTTTGAGTTGATTTTAAAAAAATGGTATTTAAGTTGAGGTTCATTTTTTTTTTCTCTATGGATGTCCAATTTTCTGAACCATTTTTAAGAAAAGCTATTTTTCCTTCATTGATTGCTTTTGATCTGTTGCCAAAAGTCAAACAGGCCTATCTGTGTGGGTCTATTTCTGGGCTCCTTCTTGGGTTGCATTATCTATGTGACTATGCCTCTACAGACTACAGTGTAATGATGCTTGTGGCTCTGGTAAGCCTTTATATCAGGAAGAGTTATTCCTTACCCTTTGTTCTGTTTTCAGAATTATTCTGACTACTATAAGGCCCTTTCTTTTCTATACAAATTTTGGAATAAGATGGTCTATTTATATAACTATGTTTCTGAGATGAAACAGGAATTACATTACCAACTTGGGAAGAATGAAAAACTTTATCATGTTTCGTTTTCTAATATATAAACACAGTATGCCTTTCTGATTAGTTAGGTCTTTAATGATTTTAACAAATAAATATTTTATCATTTTCAACATACAGAGTCTACATATTTTGTTAAACTTATAGCTAAGTATTTTGTGTGTGTGTGTGTGTGTGTGTGTGTGTGTGTTTTGAGTAACTCCAAGTGCATTTTTTATACCAGTTTGAAATTATTTGTTGTTGGTATATAGAAATGGAATTGATTTTTGTGTGTCGATTTTGTATCCCCCCAAACTTAATAAACTGACTTATATTCTATTGCAATCTTGTGATTTCTGTTTTTTGGCTTTTGTTGCTTAGTGCTTCCAATATTATGGTGAACAACAGAGGTGCAAGCAGGTTCTTTATGCTGCTCCTGATCTTAGAGGGCATGTTTTGAGTCTTTCATCATTAAGCATGATGTTAGCTGTAGGAGTTTCACAGATAATCTTTATGAGGTTGAGGAAATTCCTCTCTATTGCTAGTTTTTATTATAACTGAGTGTTAAATTTTGTCACATGCTCTTTTTGCAACAATTGATATAACCATTAGGTTTTTCTTCTTTAGCTTGTTAATATTGTGAATTACATTGGTAGATTACAAAGTGTTGAACCAGCCTTGCATGACTTAATGAAATCCCACTTAGTTGTAGTGAACTACTCTTCTTATACATTGGTGGATTTAGTTTGCAGTATTTTGTGAAGTACTTTTGGACTTAAATTTATGAGAGATATTGATCAGTAGATTTAATTTTTTTTGTCTTGCATTTGTTTGGTTTTTGTATTAAGGTAATTTTGCCTTGTAAGATGAATTTGGATTCGTTCAACTCGCTTCAATTTTCTGAAAGAGAATGTACAAAATTGGTGTGAATTCTTTAAATGTTTGGTAGAAGTCTTCCGTAAAACTATTTTCCAGGAACTTCTAAATTGCAAATTCAATTTCTTCTATTGTTATGGAACTAGTCAAGATCTCCACTTCATCTAGGCTGAGTTTTAGTAGTTTGTGGTTTTTGAGAAATTAGTCCATTTCTTTCATTTGTTGAATCTATGAGAATAAAGTGGGTCATAGTATTATGTTAAAAAAAAAATTGCCACAGAGCATGTGTGTTCACCAGTAAGAGACAGAAAGAAGGAAGAAAGTATCCTCCATGGGGAATGGAAATGCCATAATCCCTTGTCCTCCACTTCTCACTCCTCTCAAAATTTTGGGCACACACACACACTCTCACACACACACAGGTGCTCAGTATATTTTTCAAGCCACCAGGTCTGAGACAGAAATCACATAGTTGACTATGTGGAATATGGCTGCCTTAGCCACCAGGCCATGGTCTGGCCCCTTTTATGATCTTTTAATTTTAAAAATATATTTATTATAATTTATGATTTATGTGCAATCATTACAAATCTTTGTGGGGTACAGAATGGTCTTTAAAAGCAGGTATACAGGGTATAATAAGTTAATCGAGTATATAAACATATTCACCACCTTTAACATTTAACATTATATTATGTTGTAAACATTTGAAACCTGCTTCACTGGTTATTCATATGGAAATATGTACTGAATTGCCTATGATGTTCTATACTGGGAAATTCTGTTCTAAAGAAAAACCAAATTGACTGAAAATTAGACAATAATATATCTTGTAAATTAATGGGGATAGATTAAAAATAAAGATAATAAAATAAAAATAAAACAAAGATAAACTTAATATAGCCAATGAAAAAAGAAATTGTAATTTCCATGTAGAGGACTGGGAAATAAACGTTTATATTCTGAAAAGATCTCTGGTATCATTGGTTCAGTTAGAAACAGGTAAAGTTTTTTTTTTTGAGAGATTTTTGCTATAGGGTGTGTTCCAGAAAGACAGAGAGAGAGACAGAGAGACAGAAAGGTCTTGCATTTGTTTGGTTTTTGTATTAAGGTAATTTTGCCTTGTAAGATGAATTTGGATTCGTTCAACTCGCTTCAATTTTCTGAAAGAGAATGTACAAAATTGGTGTGAATTCTTTAAATGTTTGGTAGAAGTCTTCCGTAAAACTATTTTCCAGGAACTTCTAAATTGCAAATTCAATTTCTTCTATTGTTATGGAACTAGTCAAGATCTCCACTTCATCTAGGCTGAGTTTTAGTAGTTTGTGGTTTTTGAGAAATTAGTCCATTTCTTTCATTTGTTGAATCTATGAGAATAAAGTGGGTCATAGTATTATGTTAAAAAAAAAATTGCCACAGAGCATGTGTGTTCACCAGTAAGAGACAGAAAGAAGGAAGAAAGTATCCTCCATGGGGAATGGAAATGCCATAATCCCTTGTCCTCCACTTCTCACTCCTCTCAAAATTTTGGGCACACACACACACTCTCACACACACACAGGTGCTCAGTATATTTTTCAAGCCACCAGGTCTGAGACAGAAATCACATAGTTGACTATGTGGAATATGGCTGCCTTAGCCACCAGGCCATGGTCTGGCCCCTTTTATGATCTTTTAATTTTAAAAATATATTTATTATAATTTATGATTTATGTGCAATCATTACAAATCTTTGTGGGGTACAGAATGGTCTTTAAAAGCAGGTATACAGGGTATAATAAGTTAATCGAGTATATAAACATATTCACCACCTTTAACATTTAACATTATATTATGTTGTAAACATTTGAAACCTGCTTCACTGGTTATTCATATGGAAATATGTACTGAATTGCCTATGATGTTCTATACTGGGAAATTCTGTTCTAAAGAAAAACCAAATTGACTGAAAATTAGACAATAATATATCTTGTAAATTAATGGGGATAGATTAAAAATAAAGATAATAAAATAAAAATAAAACAAAGATAAACTTAATATAGCCAATGAAAAAAGAAATTGTAATTTCCATGTAGAGGACTGGGAAATAAACGTTTATATTCTGAAAAGATCTCTGGTATCATTGGTTCAGTTAGAAACAGGTAAAGTTTTTTTTTTTTGAGAGATTTTTGCTATAGGGTGTGTGCACTCGACAGAGAGAGACAGAGAGACAGAAAGCGAGAAGTAACCCCCCCCCGGGGGGGATGGCCATGCCGCGATCATAACAATAGCTTACTAGGAAGAGATAGAAAAATTCATTCATTCATTCACACATTGTGAATTCTTGGAAGACCATAGTATATTACTGTATATAAAGAAATGAGTCCTTGGGGCCAGCAGGTGGCGTGGTGGTTAAGGGCGCTGGACTCCCACATAAGCCAACAACAGTTCGCATCTAGGACCTGGTGGCCTGCTTTCTCACTTTCTCTCTCTCTCACTCTATCTCTGTCTGGTCAAATTAAAAAATAAATGGATAAATAAAATTAAATAAAAATAATTATTAAAAAAAAAGAAATGAGTCCTCAAAAAGGCAAAAACAAAACAAAATTGGAAAGAAATATTTAAAAGTGAAGACATGGTAAAGTCAGTGATTTGGTCATTTACAGGTTTTACAAAGTTCTTGATTTTAACCTTTTTAAAATTAATTCCAGGAACCAGCAGATAGCATAATAGTTATATCATTGGACTCCCATGTAGTTGATCACAATTTGAGTCTCAGATCCAGTAGCTTAAAACTCACACTGGGTGCATGTGCGTGCATTCTCAAAGTCCCAAGAGGAAATGAAAGAGAAGGGATTGTGGCACGGCCATCCCACCTGGGGGCTGATTGGTTGCATTCTGTCTCTCTGGCAAGCACACGCACCCTACAGCAAAAATCTCTCTTAAAAAAAATTCAGAGGCCAGGCAGTGGCGTGATGTTTAAGGGCACTGAACTCCCACATGGCCGAATGTGGTTTGAGTCCTGGACCTGGTGGCTTGCTTTCTCACTTTCCCTCTCTCTCTGTCCCTTTCTGTTCAAAATAAGATAAGTAGATAAATAAATAAAGTTAAATAAAATAATTCTTAAAAAAAATTCATTCCAAAAAAAGATCCAGTACTTGTAACATTTTGTACTTATCCTCTGTTACCTAGTTTTATGCAATGAGTAATGGTTATAATTAATATATAAATTGAAACTTGTGAAAAGAACAATCTAGCAAATAATTGGTGAATTTGTATTTAAACTTGCTTATGTGAAGATAGTTGAATCAGCATATTATTATAAATATGTATGGACTTCTTCTTTTTTTCTTAGTTGTATTTTGTATTCTTTTACTTCTATTAATCTCCCTTTAGTTTTCCTGGTGTAGTGTTCCCTTAAGTATTGCCTGAAGATCTTGTTTCATTTTGGTGAATTCTTTCAGTATTTGTTTATCTGGGAATTATTTTATTTCTCATTTCCATTTGAAGGATAATCTTGCCAGGTATAGTACTCTTAGCTTAAATTGTTTTTCCATCAGAGTTTTAAATATGTCTGTCCATTCTTTCCTTACCTGCATTGTTTCAGTTGAGAGGTTGGATGTTTGTCTAGTGGTGTAACCTTTGTAAGCACTTCGGCATGTCTTCTTGCCATTTTTAGAATATTGTTTTTGTCTTTGACTTTTTTTTTTTTTTTGAGAGGTTTTTGCTATAGGTTGTGTGCCTGAACGACAAAGAGAGACAGAGAGACAGAAAGCTAGAAATCGCCCCCCAGGGGGATGGCCATGCTGGCAATCCCTTCTCCTCCATTCTCCTCTTAGGATCTTGGGCACACATGCACACATCCCCGGCGTGAATTTAAGCCACCAGGTCTGGGACTTGAACCACGATCAACTACATGGGAGTCCAGCGACATAGCCATTACACCAAGTGCTGGTCCAACTTTGACTTTTACTAATTCGGTCATGGTGTCTCTTGGAGAAGATCTTCTTCTGTTACATCTGTTTGGTGTCCTTTGTATCTCCAGAATTTGAACGTGCTCATGTCTCTCTAAATTTGGAAAGTTTTCAGCTAATATAGCATGAACGAGATTTTCTATGCCTTTGCCTGTCTCTTTGCCTTCTGGGATGCCTAGCATGTGGCTATCTGGCCATGTAATGATGTTCAGGATTTTCTGAGTGTTGTCCTGATTTTTAATTTTAATTTTTAATTTTTAATATTCTTTTATACTTTTCGGTTGCTTAGATCTAATCAGAGGTTTTATCTTCAAAGTCAGAGATTCTTTCTCTGCCTGGTCTACTTTGCTATTAGTACTTTTTTTTTGAGGGGGGGGGTTGATTTACTGTATCATATTCTTCATCTCCAGAAGTACTGTTTGATTCTTTTTCATCTGTCTATTTCTTTACAGAGTTCCTCCTTCAAGTCACAGACAGACTTTCTTATCTCCTGGAATTGGTTGTCTGTTTTCTCTTATTGAGTTTTTTTTTTTTTTTTTTTCTTATTGAGTTTTGTTACTATGAATATTTTGAAATCCTTTGCTGACATTTCTGTGATCTCTTATGTTTTATCCATTGGTGGTGAATAATTATTATGTTCCTTGAGGGGATATTTCCTGGTTTTCTCCTATTTCTTGAGTATTAGTTGCCTCGTAATATACTCATTTCTTCCTACTTCTGTGGAGTATGTTTCTGTAGCTATGTGCTCATGCTCTTCCCTACGGTGTGCATTAGCTCTGTGCCAGTTTCCTTCCTCTACTGTGAACTGAAGTGCAGGATTCCCAGTAGGAGTTTGGGTTCAGATGTTCAGAGGGGATTTCTCTCCTTTTATTGCTGGGACTTGGGGGGAAGAGAATTTCTCCAGGATCTCCTATCTTCAGGTGTTTGATTCCTGTTTACCCAAATCTTTTTACTTCCAGTATGGCTGGAGGTTGAGCTTCTATTTCTTCTATCTCAGGGACCTATCTCTTATATCTTAGGGATCATAGGAACTAGTGAAGGCCAGAGCAGCACCTCCTCCCCCACAGCAGGCTGGGTGGGGGTCCCTGATGAGCTCAAGTCTAGTAGCTTGGCCTTTCCATTGCTCTTTCTAAGCCTTCTATCTCAGCCCTTTTTATGATCTTTTAAGTGGCTGCAGAATCTGTTCCAGTTTGCTCCATTTCATTTCTAATATTGGTGATTTGTGTCTTTTTTTTTTTTTTCATCTTTGCCAATCTTGTTAGAGATGGGACTAACTTTCTCATGAATTATTTTTCTCTATCATTTTCCTGCTCTTAATTTTTAAAATTTCTTTACTGTATTTATTAACTCCTCCTTACACTTGCTTTGGTTTTATTTTGTTCTTCTTTTTTTAAGGTTTTTGACATAGTAACTTAGATTCTTTGTTTGAGACCATTTCTCTTTTCCAGTCTAAGTGTTTAGTGAGATAAATTTCCCTCTCAGTGCCACTTTAGATGCATCCCCAAATTTACATATATTGTATTTTCATTTTTATTTCATTTCAAAATTTATATATATTGTATTTTATTTCATTTCTTTTTATGTATTTATGAAAATTTTCTTTGAGAATTTTTCTTTGAACCATGGATTACTCAGATGTATGTTGTTTAACTTACATATGCTTAAAGATTTTTATGTTTTCTTTCTGTTTTTGGTTTCTAGTTTAGTTCTATTTAGGTAGGAATATACTTTGTAGGATTTCAATTCTTTCACACTTATTAAATTTATTTTATAATGCAGGATATGATCTATCTTTGTAGATGTTCCCTGGGCTTTTGAAATAATTTGTATTTTGATGTTGTTGGGTGAGGTGACCTATAAATGTTAAGTTGAACTGTTGGTTGGTGGTGCTATTGAGATCTTCTATGTCTATGATGATCTGTCTAGCAGTTCTATCAGTTGGTAAAGATGGTGTGTTCAAGAACCTACTCTAAACTGAGAATTTCTTTATTTCTCCTTTCAGACTTATTTGTTTTTACTTCATGTATTTTGAAGTGCTGTTGTTTGGTGCATATAAATTTAGAGTTGCTTTATTTTCCTGGTGGATTGATTCTTTTAATCATTATGTTATATCCTTTATAATAATCTTTGCTCTGAAGTCTGTTTGAAATTAATATAGTTACTTGTAACTTTTTTTGGGGGGGAACAGATTTTTGCTATAGGGCATATGGGCTCACTGGAGAGACAGAGAGAGACAAAGAGACAAAAAGTGAGAATAGCCATAGTTCAATCCCTTCTCTTGGGATTTTGGGCATGCATTACACATGTACCCAGTTTGAGTTTTAAGTTGGTGGGTCCGGGATTCAAACCATGGTTGACTATGTGGGAGTCCAGCAATATAACCATTATGCCATCTATTGGTTCCACCACTTGTAACTTTCTAAATGCTCATATGATGTATCTTTTTCATCCTTTACCCATCTTGCATTTGAAATGCATTTCTTGTAGACAACAGAGGTTCATGTTTTTTCGGTACACTTTGTCAACCACTGGCTTTTAATTGGTCTATTTTGTTAATTTAAAGTAGTTATTGATATGTCAGGAGTTAAGTCAACCCTTTTACTTATTTATTTTTAAGAGATTTTTTGCTATAGTGTGCATGCTCTTGCCAGAGAGAGAGAAGGACAGAAAGTGAGAAATTACCTCCCAGGGGAGGCTGGTCACACCGTAATCCATTCTCCTCCAGTCTCCTCTAGGATTTTGGGCATGCACGCCCATGTGCCCAGAATGAGTTTTACGCCGTAGGGTCTAGGATTTGAACCATGGTCAACTACATGAAAGTCTAGCAACATAACCACTATGCCATCTGCTGGTCCCATTATTTTCATTTTCTTGATTGTTCTTTTTCTTGTTTCCTCCCCTCCCCCCATTATAGGCTACTTGGACAATTTTGATTTCTATTTAATGCTTCTTGTATGTACTTGTAATGCTTCTGAGTACCTTTACCATTAAATTTTACCCATTCTAATTTTTATCCATTCTCTTCTGAAGGTCCTAGCTTTGTTATTTTATTATTTTATTTTTGTTTGGAGTGTTATTTTTAGCCATTCTTTCAAGATGGGTTTACTAGTGACAAGTTCTATTAGTTTTTCTTTATTTGGGAATGTCTTTATTTCCGTTCCATTTGTGAAAGATAGTTTACCAGGTAGAAGATCTGGAGGATTGTCTTTCAGACCATCACATTTGACTGCTGTGCCACTACCTGGCCCCTAAACTTGTATTTTAATTCCATCTTTTCTGAAGTACCCTCATACGACATATACAGCCTCAATAACTGTCACTTAAGGACTTATACTCATTTTGCTATGCTTTTTTTCTGAATTCTTATGCTTGAATATCACATTATAAATATTTGACTTTCTCAGTAGAAATCGAGCTTCACAGAGCCACAAGGATATATCCAAAAGCACACAAGTAAACGTGAAAATTCTAGTGGTAGATTTCAGATCTTGCAACCTCTACTCCAAATATCTTGTCATGTTACTGCAGTTTCTCCTCCTGGATGAAAGCATTTTCAGGAAAACTAGGTTATATTGATGTTTAGAAATCCTTCCTATTTTCATTTTAGGAAGACTATAGCAAAGATAAGACTAAAAAAGAAAGTAGGGTTTTTCTCATCGACTCTTAGTTACACAGGGATATATTTAATTAGAAAACTCCATTCCTAAATATTTTGATAAATTGAAGATAAGTAATGAGATTAATGGCCCCTGCCGTGTTTAGGATCTATCAGTCAAAACTTCCGAGCCCTTAGGAGACTCTAGAATTTCCATTTGCTGCACCCTTAAATCCTCTGATCACACTTATCCTGAGTCTATCAGAGGGCTCATGGTGATAATTTCCTTAGCTTACTTACCCTAATCAAACTATCTAGACTTAGGTACATTGTTTTAGGCTCAGGAAGCTTAATGGATGGAACACAATTACTAATATTTCAATGTCTTAAATGTGTTTTAGGGAAATGTCCTGAAATAAAGAGCAATAACAAATGTCTGTGCATGAAAGTATGTTGTTAAGAATAAAATAGTTTATGGGACCAGCTGTTAGTGTAACGGCTATGTCGCTGGACTCCCACGTAGTCAAGGTTCGAGTCCTGGACCTGGTGGCTTGAACTCACGCCAGGCATGTGTGTGTGCACGTGCCCAAGATCCCTAGAGGAGAATGGAGGAGAAGGGATTGCGGCGTGGCCATCCCCCCTGGGGTGTGATTTCTCACTTTCTGTCTCTGACTCTGTCTTTCTGGCAAGTGCCCTATAGCAAAAAAACCTCTCCAAAAGAAAAAAAAAAAAAAAAAATCAAATAGTTTAGTCAAAATCCACCTTGGAGGGCTGGTGAAATTTTCACTTCTTGTTTAGGTGTTTGAAGTTCCAGAATTCATCTATTGGTGCTGGGAGAAAGTTAGAAGCAGCAAATGATTAAAAGAATTAAACTTGGGCACGGGACATAATTAATAGAACATCTGTCAGACACAGAAGATGGGGTGCGTGAGGAAAATCCATATATTTCTGGAGCACGTTTACATGCCAAAAACTTGATTTTGTCTCAGTCCTCAAGACAACCCTTTGAGGGACCAGCAGTTAGTGTAATGGCTATGTCACTGGACTCCCACGTAGTTGACCACGGTTCATGTCCCGGACCTGGTGGCTTAAAACTCACGCCGGGTGCGTGTGTGTGTGCGTGCCCAAGATCCCGAGAGGAGAATGGAGGAGAAGGGATTGCAGTGTGGCCATCCCCCCTGGGGGGTGACTTCTCGCTTTCTGTCTCTCTGTCTCTGTCTGTCTGGCGAGCGCACGCGCCCTGTAGCAAAAACCTCTCAAAAAAAAAAAACAAAAAGCAACCCTTTGGTCCCGCTATTCCTCATCAGCCCATGTCTGGGTGAGAAAATAGAAGTTTTGAGAGTCTTGGTAATTTTTGAAAGTTGCTTAGTTGGTAAGTCACAGGGAAAGGAGCAAAAATTAACATGGCCCTAGAACTTGTATTTTTCTTTCCATGGGTAAAACTGCTTCTTGGAAGTTTTTGGATTAAAGTAAATTGGATTTTAGAAAGGGTGTTTCTCTAAAGTCACAGGCTGTAAAACCCCCTTAGGGTTTCTCCCCTATTAAATTCTAACTGGTTTGTCTTTTGAAACAGATGCAGGCTGGAAATTTGAATCTTCGGTATTGTAAGAGCACAACCTGGCGGACTTGTTGGTTTTGTTCAAAGACTGAGGACTGGGGAGTCTCTAAATCCCTAAAAGGCACGTGAGAGGGTAATTACAACAAATAAAGGCTAATGGGAGAAACACATCTGTTTGTTGATTTGGCTTAGAGAAGAACTCTGGGTTGGGAGATTTAGTCAAATTGCTTGACCTACATTAGCCACCATAACCCCAATATCCAAAGCATACCTGCAAGGGACCCACGGTCTAGTCACTTTCTGTGTGCTAAGGAAAACCGCAGGCAGCCACCTACTGGCGTACATCCTGTTTCTGACACGGTGACCTGGCTGATGACTTTAGACAGGCCCCTCATTTTCCTGACCCTGAAAAGGTCATAGAATGTGCCTAGAAGGAGGAATGTCATAAATAGATTTTTATCTTTGTTGTCTCTCAGGCGACCCAGAGTGTTTTCCAAACGAACTGACAAGCATTCACCTAAGAGCTTTATCTGTTGTAATTGCTCCCGAGGTATCTGGAATCCAGGTGCTAATGGAGTGAAACTTCCCAGGTGGTCAAGGCTCATTTTGTAGGAAGTTGATATAAGAAAACTTTTACTTGGGATGCAGAGAATTTACTATTTGTGTCTTAATGCGTGGCACAATTGAAAAGTTGTTCTTCAGCGTTTTCCTATTATGCAATGTACTTTAAATCTGTCTGTGGCAAAGAGAATGCTACATATTTATTAAACCTCATTTAATCTCTGCCATCCTGGGCATGTTGGATGACTACATTTCCTAGCCTCCCTTCCAGTTAATGGGGACCATGTGACTGGTTCTCACCAAAGAGGTGTGGACCACATAAGAGTTGTAATCAATTCCCAGATCAGATCCTTGGAGACATGACACCTGAGCATACAGCCTACTCTTCCACAGTTGACTCAGCAACCGCAGAAGCCACATGCTGGGCTCACCCCATGCAAAGGTGGAGGCAACCTGAATCCCTGAGTTACCCAATGGAGGAGATATACCCAGCACAGTATCTTCTCCATCAAACTTTGTGTGAGTGAGAAACAGACTTCGGTGTGTCAGGCCACGGAGGCGTCTGGATTTATTGCTGATTGTGGAACAGCCAAGACTGTTTGGAATAAATCATTCATTCTTTTCATATGTGCAAATACTTTGTGTCTCCACATGAGCCTCACAGAATCTTGGCTTATTCTTGAAAACTGGAAAGTCCTCAGTTCAACATCCATCTGATGCTTGACTCTTCTCTACCAGAGCCTAGTCATGGAGATTTTATCTCCTTTTTAAACAGCCACTTAAAGTAGCACAGGCTTTTATATGTTTTCTTTGTATTGAGCTATATATTAAATGGTGTCTGCTGTATACTTACTTGGGCCATTCACCCTGGCTTCTAAACAGCATTGCCCTTGCCCTCAACTAACACACATCAGCCACCCCACAGGACAAAACCGCAGGTGCTAGCATACTAAGCGTTTGAACAGGATTCCTAAATTAGTACCACTCTGTTTGGGCTTGCCTTTCTCATTGGTGCCCCCAAACTTTGCGAACATTAAAGTGTCTGCCCTCAACGTCTCCTCATGTTAACCTCCCACTCACCAGTTTGAACTCTGGCACTTGGGGATTGTTTTTGTTTTTTCCCTTCATGACAGTATCTCCTATTGTCTCAGGGGAGGATCGCACTTCAGTTCTCAGTGTGATAAAATCTTAGCCCACTGCTCTCCTGGCCTCTTTGTGGTGGCCCGGCCACACCAGCCCAGCTCTGTCCTTCTCAGCTTTCCCCTACCTGAATCAGGAATAGTTTAGCATTAGAAGCAGACTCCGTGTTGAACAGTCAACTGATTTTACACCATGTCCGAAAGTCAAGTCTAGTAAGATTCATGACATCAATGAGACCTGTCAGACTAGGGTGTGAAGGGCTAGCAGAGGACCATCTGTCCTGGAAAAAAAATCGTCTTTAAGACAATTTTGGAGAATTTCAGGAAATATTAGTTCTCTTATCAGAGGTCACCTGATCCAAAAGACTCCCTGGTTATATTTTCTGTTTCTTCCCCATCATAGCATCTCTCCTTTCCCCGCATCGTTTTTCTCCACAGCCGCTTCTACTACTTGATATGTATTTGTCTATTGTTTTGGTCCCATCAATAGAAAATAGGCTTTTTGAATGCAGTAACTTTTTTTCAAAATATTTATTTTATTATCATTATTTTATTGATTGATTGATTTATATTTTAGTTAAAAAATGCATGGGCATTATTTTCATAAACTTCAGAAAAATGGCTAACCTCTGGGAAGAGAGGATACAAGAAATTAGAGAATGCTATAGTCGTGTGTGCAATGTTTTAATTCATTGGTAAAAATAAAATATCTCAAACAACTGTGGCAAAACCTTAAACTTTATTAAATATAGGTGATGAAGACTAAGAGGCAGTTAAAGTGTGTTTTCCTTTGTTTGAAATATTCATAATTTAAGAATAAAAACATTTCTAGACCTATGAGGATGCAGAAACATTACCGCTATCTCTGAGAACGGGTTGGGGGTTGGTAGGAAGCGATGGGGAGAAAACCTGAATGGGTTCAAGGCGGAAGGGCAACGGGAGGCCCTGTCACTCTCCCAGGCTTGTGCTCATTAGGGACTTATTTTTAATCATAGAGTGAACAGCTGTGAACTCATTGCCTGTGATCACTTCCAGAAGCTTTTGTCTCCCTGAGTGCTTCTCCTCTCTCCTGTCCCTGCCTCCCCCTTTAGAGGAGACAGCGTTCTGGGCTTTGCACTTACCGTTCTCTTACTAATTTTTGTTTGTTCTAAACACACACATGCTGGTGCTTTTATTTAACAACAGCAACAAAAAAGTAGTGCCCAAGAGAAAGATGAGTTATTTTCAAGGCAATGAGAAAAGGCCAGTTTTTCACAGAGAAATTAGAAAGAAGTAACTAACTTAGTTTTCTTTTGATCTAAAGAAGCTATGATCTTCTGTTTTTCACTTCTCTTCATCAAACCAAAGGTTTGTTTTTTTTTTTGCTTTTTTTGTTTTTGTTTTTGTATCTATCTATTTATTTATTTATCTATTTTGCTATAGGGTGCATGCGCTTGTCAGAAAGATAGTGCCCGGTATGAGTTTAAGCCACCGGGTCTGGGACTGGAACCACAGTTGGCTACATGGGAGTCCAGCAACATAGCCATTACGCCAGCTGCTGGTCTCCATACCAAAGATTTTAACCCGCTTGGTGAATCGTGCTGCAGACTGGCCCGGGAGGGTGGCGATGGCTAGCTTAGGTGATCTGTTTAACTACAGTCTTGGAAGCATATGAAACGTTTCCTACTACTGGAGTTGGCATGATTGCCACCTGCATGGTAGATGGAAGACCACAAAAAGTTGACTATTCTAGAGGATCTCTCAAATTCTTTTCTTACTTTTTATAAATTTTAAAAAGTTTTTTGCTATGAGGGTGAGTGTGCTCGCTGTAGAAAGACAGAGAGAGGGAACGTGAGAAAGCACCCACAGCGGGTGGTCACGCTGCAGTCCCTTCTCTTCCATTTCCCTCTTGGGATTTTTGGGCTGGCATGCACACACTACCAGGGCCAAACCATGGAGTGGCCATGTGGGATCCAGTGCCTTAACCATCGCCACTTGTTGGCCCAAGGATTCTTCTAAATTTAGGAAAACCGTTTCAACACAAATCTGACCGTATCTCAATCATTTGAAGTACTTCTTTCCATAATATACTTCCTTTTTTTTTTTTTTCAACATCATCTTCTCTTAGAGGAAAATACTGTTTTTCTACCTGTGCTCCCAGGTGTGCACGCTACAGACCGCTAGGAGACGAGGATGAACATCTTCACAGTCTTCCCAGCATTCCACAAGACAGCTACCTCTTGAGTTTGGAATGGGAGGAAAAGTGAGGAAGCTCCAGGGACTGGCAGTGTGGGCCTGGAGACTGAGCCTCAGTACTTGGTGTGACGGAAAACCATTCACCCTGCTCCGCATCTGAGCTATGTGGGAGCCGGAGTCTTTTGTGATGTGCACCCTATAAGAAGCTTTCACACTAAAGTCTGAAGTTGGACTGCAGCTGCACACCAGCAGGCCTCCTGGTTTAGATGAGAATTGAGGGTGGAGTGAGATGCCGTCCTTAATGGCCACTCACCTATTAGGGACGACAGTGCAGAGGAATAGCTCATCCACCCATGACCCATCCGTACATTTAATTGGTTGCTTTCTATGCTAGGCATTTGCCTGAGTACAGGGATAGGACTGGTAACTAAGACATGTTCTCTCCTCACAAGAAACCTACCATCTCAATCTGGAGGGGCAAAATGAAACCCACCAATGAGAATGACTTGGATTGAGCAGAGTATGCATCCAGGGCTGAGGGTTTTGAAGAGAAAGACTTTACTCACTGAACACCAACTACACGTTAGACACGATAGCGTTTCAGCTCACAACCCTGTTCAGCCCTGAGGGCATTCCTTGGGAATCTCAACACCAGCACAAAGCATGCAAGATAAGCTCCTGTTTTCATTGCTTCTGTCCCCTGACTAGACTGTTAAGTCCTTTTTCAGGAGACTGAATTGCAAGTTTGAAATGTATTACAAAAACCTCTCCATAATTTAGCGCTTATGGCCTTTGGTTTTATTGCTGATGACTTTTACATGTGTACTTAATGAGACAGGGAAGCAATCTTTTTTGTTTTGTTTTGCTTTAGGTTTTTGCCATATGGTGCATGTACTTGCTGGAGAGAGACAGAGACAGAGAGAAAGTGAGAAATCACTCCCCAGATGGGCTTATCAGGCTGCAATCCCTTCCCCGTTCTCATTTGGGGATTTTGGGCATGCATGCATATATGCCTGGAGTGATTTTCCAGCATCAGGTCTGGGACCCAAACTGTGGTTAGCCATGTGGAAGTCTAGCACCTTAACCACCATACTGCCTCTAGTCCCAAGGGTCCCTATTTTTTAAAGTTCTACGATGTCAACATGCACTAGATGCCTCTAAATCAGTGGTAAACTCTAATCTGTACCTGAATCCCTGAGATGTTAAAATGCAGATTCTGGGGGCCAGCAGGTGGTATAGTGGTTAAGGTGCTAGACTCCCATGTAGTCATCCACGGTTTGAGTCCCAGACCCAATGACTTGAAACTCATGCTGAGCGTGTGTGTGCGCGTCCCCCAAATCCCGAAAGGAGAATAGAGGAGAAGGGATTGTAGCATTGCCATCCCCCCTGGGGGGGGATGTCTTGTCTTCTGTCTCTCTGTTTCTGTGTCTCCAGTGAGTACACACACCCTATAGCAAAAATCTCTAAAAAGATAAATGAATGAATAAAAAAAAGAAATAATAAGTAAAATATAGGTTCTGATACAGTGGGTGGCTGCAGGGTGGGACCTGAGATTCTGCGTTTCTAGCCAACTCTGAGGTGTCCTTATTGCTCATGGTCTGCGGGCCACACTGAGTGGCCGGGTCTCAGTGACATGTCTCTCAGAGTGAGGCTTAGACCCCTGAATTGGAGTCACTGGGAGGAGGGGAGGGAATGGGGGTGACTGACAACATGCAGCTTCCTGGGCTCCCCCAAACCCACTCATCACAACTTTCGGGGGAGAGTCAAGACTAATCAGCTACAGAGCTTTAACAAAATGCTCGTGTCCAATAACCTCATAGCCTCTCCTCCCAGATTTTTTCTTTTTTGGGGGAAGGTTTTCGCTATAGGGCACGTGCGCTCGCCAGACAGAAAGAGAGAGACAGAGAGACAGAAAGCGAGAAATCACCCCCCAGGGGGGATGGCCATGCCACAATCCCTTCTCCTCCTTTCTCCTCTCGGGATCTTGGGCACGCACGCACACGCGCCCAGCGTTAGTTTTAAGCCACCAGGTCCGGGACGTGAACCGCGATCGACTACGTGGGAGTCCAGCTACATAGCCATTACGCTAACTGCTGATCCCTCCTCCCAGATTTTCATGTAGGTTTTAGACTTAGGCTGCGGTCTAGGCAAGTCAAGTTCATTAAGCTGTCCAGTTGGTTCTACTGAGCCTACAGAGTGAGAACCCTGGGTCAGGGCAGTGGTTCCCAAACCTGTCTGAACATTTGCAGCCCGTGGCAAACTTCAAAACCTCCAGTGTCTGTGTGCCACCCCAGAGACTGGGATTTTATGGGCTTAGGGTGTGGCTTGTGCTCCAGGATGTTTAAAAGCTTCCCAGTTGATTTTAATGCACCAGAAGCTTGGAATCCCCAGGGTTAGGGCATCCACATTTGAACACACCATCCAGGTAATTGTTCTCTGTGTTAAATCTCGACAGCCTCTGCCCTGGAAAGACAAGCCAAGTCAACTCTTTTGCTAATATGAAGGGAAACTGCTCATGAGGGCTTTGGTTATAAGTCTATGAGCAGTGTTAGAACTGTGACTGGGACCAGCTGGTGGTGTAGTGGTGAACATAGGGGATCCCGCATGGCCATCCATGCAATTTGAGTTCCAGACCAGGCAGCCTGAGGGACACACTGGACATATGTGCGTGCCCAAAATTCTGAAAGGAGAGACGGAGAAAGATTGTGGTGTGGCCATCCCTGCCTGGGGGTGCTTTTCCACTTTCCCTCTTTCTCTCTGTTTTTTCTTTCTGTTTTTTTTTTTTTTTTTTCCCCCCCCGAGGGAGTACAAAAAAGCCACTGAAAAACAAGGCAGAAAGAAAAATACAAGGGAACTTTAAAATATTTGTGCAAAAATGCAATTAAAGGATGAATTTGTTTTGCTGGCACCAGCAGGTAGCATGGTGGTTAAGGTGCTAGACATTCTCACATGGTAGACCACGGTTCAAGTCCCAGACCTGGTGGCTTGCTTTCTCACTTTCCCTCTCTCTCTGGTCAAATTAAAATAAATGAATGAATAAATAAATAATTCTTAGAAAAAAAGAGAATGGATTCATTTTACTGTAAAACATTTTGAAATCTACACATAGTTTTTTCATAGTACGCATTTTCTGTATATATTTTCCTCTTTTAATGCCATAGGGTATGTGAGTACGCTAGACAGAGAGGGGGAGGGACAAAGCTCCCTGCCATGGGGCCTGGTCACACTGTGATTCCCTCTCCTTCATTTCTCCATTTGGTCAGGATTGGGCATGCACGCACACACACCAGCTGTGATTTTCAAGCCTCCATGGCCACGACTTGAACGTGGTCAGCCATGTGAGGTCTGACTCCTTCCATACAGAGCTTAACCACTGTGCTACGGAGCCAGCCCCATACACTTTTCAAAGACCCATTAGAGTGCACCTCTCTGACCCTTCCCAGGGGATTTATCCAGTGTTCTTACACAGCATGGCTGTTGGATTAGTAGGATTTATTGGTATGATAGGAGATTTATGCAGAAAGTACCTGATTGTCAGTAGGAGCTTTTTATCTTTTCAATCATCGGATTGGAGATAATCATCTTTAGTGGTTACATTTATTTGTTTTGAAGAAGAGTTCTGTCTTGAGAAGAGAAACACGAGCCATAAGCTTAGCCTGGTGGTGCAGTTGATAACAAACTGAATCACTGTGGGGAACCAGCAGTTAGCGTAATGGCTATGTCGCTGGACTCTCACGTAGTCGACCGCGGTTCGCGTCCCGGACCCGGTGGCTTAAAACTCACGCCGGGCGCGTGTGCGTGCGTGCCCATGATCCCGAGAGGAGAATGGAGGAGAAGGGATTGGGGCGTGACCATCCCCCCTGGGGGGTGATTTCTCGCTTTCTGTCTCTATGTCTTTCTCTGTCTGTCTGGCGAGCGCACGCGCCCTATAGCGAAAATCTCTCTCAAAAAAAACAAAAAACAAAAAAAAAACAAACTGAATCACTGTGCTGGAAGCCACATGGCCAGCTGTAGGTTGAATCCCAAAGTGGCTTGAAAACATGTCGGGTGCATGTGTGGGTGCCCAAGATCCCGAGGAGCTGGAGGGCTGGGGAAAGAGGACTGTGGTATGATGAGATCCTACACAGGGTGCGTCTTTCTCTCTCTCCCTCTCTTGGGTATGCATGTCTGTACTTTCTATCAAGAATAATAAAATAAATAACACTTGAAAGAACAACTGTGGCATACATCTATTGTTTTCTGACTTCCCAGCAGACTTGTGTACTTCTTCTGGAAAAGTATTCCCTTCTTAGTATTAATTATTAGGTTGTCAGGAAAGTCATGACACATTTTTGCATTAAAAAATATGCCATGGGACCAGCAGTTAGTGCAATGGCTATGTTGCTGGACTCCCATGTAGTCAACTGTGGTTTGAGTCCCGAACCCGGTGGCTTAAATTCACTCTGGGCACGTGTGCATTTGTGCCCAAGATCCCGAGAGGAGAATGGAGGAGAAAGGATTGCGGCCTGGCCATCCCCCCTGGGGGGTGATTTCTCGCTTTCTGTCTCTCTGTCTCTCTCTGTCTTTTTGCGAGCGCACGTGCCCTATAGCAAAAACCTCTAAAAAAAATAAAAATACAGCATGACTTTCCCAACACCCTAATAGTTGGGTCAGGGGTTAAAGGCTGTGTCGTAAAACCTCAGTTTATCCTCTCCATGCCAGACTTCAGCCAGGCTACTCTGAGCCCTTCTCAGGGATCTCTCTGACCAGAGCTGGCTTCTCTCCAGTCACAGAGTGCCCCCTGGGGCTGTCTCCTCTGTGCACATGGGCCCTGCCTGCAGTGGAAGAGAATGAGGCCTGCTCAGCAGGAGAAGCAGGCAAGCCACGGGAAGGGAGACGTGCCAGTGCCTGCCCCTGGTTATTGGGTCTTAGCATCCACTCTGGAAACTGTCCTAGTGCCATTTCAATAAATCACCATTTTTTGCTTAGGAGCAGTTGAATTAGGTTTCCATCACTTACCAGCCAAAGAGCAGTGGCCAGTCCCCGTTCTCTTGGTAAATCACTCTTTGAGTGCAGGGAGAGGCCCCCTCTGCAGGTCAGCCTCTAGCAGTTGGCACAGCCAGTGGCTGCAACTGTAGAGCAGGGCACAGCAGGGCACAGGATAACTCCTGGGCAGTCAAAGATGGACATGCGTGCAAGGCTGGAAGGAGAGGAAAGACTCAAAACGTGAGAAAGGAGGAAAACCTGCATGGACGCCGATAAGACACTGATGTGTAACTTAGGGCCGGAATTGTTTTTTAACAATGTCGGTTATGTAGTTTGTCCCATGCTGGGTTTTGTTAGGCTTATTAAGGCACTACTTGGGACCAGCAGTTAGCATAATGGCTGTGTCGCTGAACTCCCACGTAGCTGACCACGGTTTGAGTCCCGGGCCTGGTGGCTTAAACTCACGCCGGGCGCATGTGCATGCGTGCCCAAGATCCTGAGAGGAGAATGGAGGAGAAGGGATTGCGGCGTTGCCAACCCCCCTAGGAGGTGACTTCTCACTTTCTGTCTCTCTGTCTCTGTCTGTCTGGCGAGCGCATGTGCCCTATAGCAAAAACCTCTCAAAAAAAAAAAAAAGGCACTACTCAGCAGTATTTGTACCACCTTTTCTCATCTACAAGTGTTTTCAGAGTTGTTATGTCTTTCGCTAAATGAGGATAATTGCTCAGAAAGAGACAAAGGCTTCCTCAATATCCCAACTACAAAGGACGGGAACCAATGCTCAGATTCAGGGTTCTCTAGGTCCAAACTTGTGCCTTTTCAATGCACCTTGTATCTCTCACCAAGGAAGAGATAATATTATTGAGAGGACACCAGCAACTCAACCTACTAGGCAGCCTTTTCTAGGAAAATAGTTCTTTAATTTTATAAGGAAAAATTAAAGTGATAGATGTGTGCTTGCCAGCAGACATGGGCCGTAGCTGTGATAAGAATTGCTAAGTAGGTATTTATCCCAGTTCATCAGTTCAGCTGAATTATACGGGGTCAGTGGGTAACTTTACAGGGAAGACCAGAAGACAGGGAGTCCGGTGTCTGGATCCTAGTCTGGCGTCATCATCAGCTGCCTCTCTAGTCTATGTAGTAAGCTTCTTAACCTCCCTGGGTCTCAGTTTCCTCATCTGTAAAATGAAAGGTTTGAACTAGGTGAGCTCTGAGGGCTCTTCCAGCCCTATAATTCTACGCCATTTGCTAGAACACTCATAGCAAATATGCTACCCCGTGGTTTATAGCTTACTATAATTATAGGGTTCATGGTCGGAACAGTGAATCCTAAATCAGCTCCACGTCCTGTTCCTGTTCAGTCACGTTGGACCAGATTGTTTTTATATATATTACATTTTTGTGGCACTGCCTCCTTTTAGGGGAGGAGGTGAGGAAATTTCAGGTAATCTGCTCAGGTGAAGAAGGCCAGAAAGCTATAAATAATAACGAGAGTAAAAACTGACTAGGACATGGTCTACTTCTCAAGACATGCTCATGGTAAATCCACAAGGTAGATGGGCCAAGGTTTTCTGTTTGGCTTGTTTTTAATTAGCTTTTGTCAGACAAAGAAAGTGAGACTCAGGTAGGTTTACATGATTTTACCAAGGTCTCCTTGCAGCAGAGCCAGCACTAAAACCCCGATTTCCTGATTTCAATTAGAGTATTCTTTGCAACAGTCATGCCTGTAGGTTCCCTTTGGAGAGTCATATATCATTATATTCTCATTAGCACGCTGTTGCTTTCTGATGACGAGGAAAAGAAGTTGGCAAGGATCACTCTCGCTGACAGGTATTGGAAAGAGATATGTCATTAGGGTGCAAAGGCCACTCTCGAATGCTCTTTCTCGCTTTTCGCAAAGTTAGAGGGGCAAAAGATATATGCATCTTGGGGTCTTCCTCATGCAAACTGCAATTTAAAAAGGGCTTGGTTGGGTTTAGATAGACCTATCATTATTTCAAACTGTATCTGGCCAAAAAAGAGACGGGATTTTTAGAATGTCGTCATTGGTTCTATCCCTTCATTACAAGGCTTGGTTGT
>NW_006159427.1:7108553-7120117 GCF_000334495.1 Tupaia belangeri chinensis
GCCTGCTGACTCTTTCATCTGAGTACTTTTGCAATTTTGCTTTACATGACTCATCTTCAACTATATTATCACGTTCATGGTAATAACGCTGGTTGACAACACTTTAAATAGTTGGCTTCCCATGATACAAGGCAATTAATTTTATACTGCTTCTTTTAAGACAAAGTTTTCAGACAAAGACTTTAAAGATCAAACCAAAGAGGTAATGGTTTTTGGGGTAGAGAAATTGGGTCCAGACAATATCAAAAAAGCCAAAAATGTAGAAATAATAAAAAGAGAGGCAGATTAGGAGACAAGTTATTAAGCATTGGAATGGACTATTGAATACAGTTGCCCCGGTATATCTTTTTACAGGATTTTTTTTTTTATGACAACAGAGACACTGTAGTCCTGACTTATTATCCTTCCCCCATGTATTTTTCTAGAAAAAGGATTTAAAAATGACAAGACCTAGATCATAGACCTACTCCTAAGAGGGGTGCATAAAAGACAAAGACCAGGGATTATAAATTACCCTGGGTAAGGGGGATTTAATAAGAAAAGGGCATTGGAAGTTTAAAGGAAAAAGTTCACAGGCCTGTGGCCTGGTGGTTAAGGGAGTAGGATCCCACATAGTCAATTGGGTGGTTCAAATCCTGGACTCTGCACCTTGAAAAAACACTAGGCACATGTGTGAGTGTGCCCCAAATCCTGACAGGAGGAGGAAGTGGAGGTGCAGGGGTTGCAGCCTGACTATGTGCCATGGCGGGTGCGTGCTCTCTCCCCTCTCTCTTTCTGTCTCTGTCCTCTCTGGCAAGTGCATGCATCCTCTGGCAACTAAACTAAACTAATGCTTAGAGACCAGTCCAGAGAGATAAGGTTTTTGATGCCTCAGCTACTGGAATAGTCTCGGTGAAGCACTGATGAACCCCAGAAGGACGGCTAAGCGGAAAGGTGGAGGCAGTGGGGGTGCTCAGGTGTTAATTACACCCAGAGACAGAGAGAGACAGAGGAAAACACATTGCTAACCTTGGAACTTTCCATAAAGGAAAAGAAGGGAAGGAAGTGTGGAGAAGAACGAGATTTTGCTCCAGACTGGGATTCTGAATTCGAGGCGATTTGTTGCTCTGAACATGGTGTGGCTGCCCTCGGACTAGCTCAGGACAAAGCTGTGGCAGGAACGCTGTGTCTTTCCAACGGCCCTTCCCCACTGACCTTTCAGCACCCGCACCCTTCTCCCTTCAGGCTTCCAGTGCCTTTGAACTGCCTCAGATCAAAGATGACTCCATGAGTGCTACAGTTTCAGGACAAAGTTTGATTTTACTCCATCTCGTTTCCCCTTCTCCTCCCAGCCAGCCATTTTTGGTTCCAATGTAAGGTTTTGGTTCACATGTAAATGTGTTTCCTCACTCAGAGATAGTTACGTTTATTTTATGGTCAAAGACACTGGGTAAATTCTAATGTAGCCCAAGTAGCGTTCTTAGATCCTCCTGTATGAGGAAGGCCAAGTGATGACCCATTCCACCTGGAGTCAGAGAGAACTTTGTTACAGATCTCAGTTGCTTCCAGTTGCTCTTGTCTCCTGGAACAGTGCCTGCCAGGTTACCGTCTCTGAAGACTTCTTCGTTGTTTTTTGTTTGTTTGTTTGTTTTTTAGAGATTTTTGCTATAAGGTACATGTACTTACTGGAGAGACAGAGAGAGACAGAAAGTGAGAAATCACCCCTGGTGGGAGATGGCCATATCACAATCCTTTCTCCTCTATCCTTCTCTTAGAATTTTTGGGCATGCACACACATGTGCCTGGCATTAGTTTCAAGACATTAGGTCCTAGACTCGATCTGTGGTTGACAATGTGGGAGTCCAGTGACATAACCATTATGCCATCTGCCGGTCCTAGAAGACAGAGTTCTGATCCACCCACCTACCCAGCCTCACTCTTGGCAGTGTCTCACATTGACACCCTGATATGGACTTGGCTGCTAGTCTTGGCTCCACATATCTAGGCTTACACCGAGACCTTCCCAGCCATGACTTTGATTTCCTCTGAGCCTCCTCCTCCTTCTCACCCCAGCAGGGGCTTATAGACAGCCTGTGACAAATCTACTCCCTGACTACCTTGGCCCTGAGGTCCTACCACCTGGGCTCCACCCTCTGGGCAGAGCTCCAGCAGCCAGCCCTGATGCCAGGAGCGAGGCTCAGACTGCAGAGGAACAGCTATGCCCCGGCCTGTCCCACCAGAGCAATTTAATAACCCCAGTCAATTTGTGGATGAGACCAGTGGTTTTCAGATTCTTTTTGAGCTTTCAATTGAAATTTAATGTAGAATTTCAATTTGGAAATTAGAAAGTGCTGATCTGCTAAACTTATTGTAAAATGGGGGTTTGCAGTCTCACCTGCTGGCTCTTCTCACTGTCCTCAGGCAGCCATCCGGGAGGCCCCATGGCATTGAGAAGCATGGCTTTGAACACCTTTGACCAGAGGACTCTCCACCTTTTTGTCCTTACCCAGTCCCAGCCAGTCTCCCGACTGTTGTCCTCACCTTCAGTTGCATGTTTCCAGTTCCTTCCTAGAACTGACCCCACGAAGGTCTGTGTATGACCAACATCTCTGAGATATCATCTAAGTATCCTCCCATCCACTCCTACCCATGCATGCACCTCTTCTGTTCATTACTTCCTAAATTTATTGATGGAATTGTGAGGAATTTGGGCATCACTCTAGTCTGTAGTCCTGCACCGGATGATGGTGTTTCTGACCAACCACGTACATGGCAGTGGTTCTATAGACAGCATGTAGCTATACCACATGGCTAAGTGCGCAGTAGGCTGTACTGCCTGCTTGTGGATAAATATGCTCCGCGATGTTCACACGATGAGGAAATGCCTAATGGCACGTTTCTTGGAATGGATGCCCATCACTAACAGATGACTGGCTATACTTTCCTGCTCGCAATTCCCACATAGGTAGCAGTCACCAATTCCTATGAGTCTGTCTCTGAAATCTCTTTTGGATGTATAACCTATTCTACACATCTCCTGTAATTGCCTGGGCTTGTGTCACCTTGGGTAGGGACCACAGGGTGAGTATTCTGATCTGGTGCCTGCCCTGAGCCATTCCTGACTCCACAATGAAGAGGAAGCCATGGCACATGTGAATCCATGATTGAAGAATGAGTAGGATATTTCTAGGACTTCCTTTGGCCAACAACCATGGACTTGCTATCTTCCAAGAGCGTGCAGCTCATTTGAGAGAGTTTCTCATGTCCGTTGAGAGAAATGCACATACAACCCATTCCCTGATTGGCCTTTTGTGTTTCCTCTTCTGTTCGAGAACTTTTTCCTTGCACTGGATGGAGTGTTGTAGAACAGCTGCTCTAGTGAGCATCTAACCCCAGGGGCGACCCACGGCCACTGAAGACGACTGTTTCTCCCTGTGCTTCACGATTCACTGCAAGGGAAAACTAACACAGAAGTGATTGTTCGGGCTCCGGAAGGAGAGTCCTTATTAACAGAATAAGTTATTTTCTTTTCTGTGTCTTAAGGGTTCTCTAATTGGGTAACCCCCTGCTGACCCCCGGCTGTGGTAGTTTCTATATTGCTATCTTTGTCCCACTACTTGCACGCTGAAGCCAGAGACAGGTAATTCAAACCAATGGAGAGCATCAGGTAATGCAGCTCTTATAAACTACCAGTGTTTAAAAGGCAATGACCCCTTAAGTTCACTGGAGTCCTCTTCCATTAGGAGCTTTTCTCACCTGCACATAAAGGACGAGGTATGCATTACAGCATTTAGTCTGCTCCGGACACAGGTGGAATTGAGCTGTTGAATTTTGGGAGCTCAAACTGAATTGCTTTGGAATTAATTCACATTCTATGCATACTTGGTTAATAGCTCAAAATTAGTGCAAGAATATTCTTTCTTTTGTGTTTTGAGAAAAAATACAGGAAATATGAAGGATAAGGTAACAAAAATGAATATGCTCACTATCTAGAAATATTAACTTTAAAAATGTTTTTGTATTTGCTTGTAGTATTCTTTTAAGGCAATAAAACATGGAAGGAAAACTAAAACCCTTGGGCTGGCCCTGTGCCTAGTAGTTAAGGCTGGATTCCACATGGCTGACTGTAGTTCGAATCCAGGCCCCAGTGGCTTAAAAAGCACTTTGAGGGGCCAGAACATAGTGTAGTGTTGGAGGTGCTGGACTCCCATGTGGCTGACAGTGGTTCAAGTCTTGGACCTAGTGACTCGAAGCTCATGCTGGGCTCATGTCGTGTGTGCCCAAAATCCTAAAAAGAGAACAGAGGAGAGGAGATTGTGGCATGGCCATCCCTCCTGGGGGCTTATTTCTCACTTTCTGTCTCTCTGTCTCTCTGGGAAGCTATGCACCCTATAGCAAAACAAACAAAAACTCAAAAAACAAAAACAAATAAACAAAATCACTACAAGAGAGTGGGCATGCATGCTTGAAATCCCAACAGGTTGGAGAAATGGAAGAGAAGAAATCATGGCATGACTACATCCACTGTGGGAACGTGTTCTTCCTCTCCCCCTCACCCTCTATCTCTCTGGAGAGGACACATGCCCTGTAGAGCAAAATAAAAATAAAAATAAACCAACAACTGAAATCCTCCTTAGTCTCAACTCTAGGTCTATGCACATTCCCAGCTCCCCCCCGCAGAGGCCTCCATCCTGAGGTGGTATAGTTCCATGCAATCCATCCATTTATTTTATTTTCTTCTACTAGTATGAGATTTATCATTGTATTTCTATCCTTTTAGTGGCAATAAAATTTTAACATGCTTACTTGTATTTGTATTTTTCTTTCAAAACTTAGAAATGGTCAGCGTCTATGTTCTCCTAGATGGAGCAACATCACTACAACACTCTGCCATGTTCAAGCGTTCTCCTGTCTCGACACCATGTTATCACCTATGTCTCAGTTCAGGCATATTCTGATCACGTAGATGTTCCTTCCTTTTCTTTTCTTCCTTACCCCCCTTTCACCTTTCTTTTTCTGTTACATCTCTAGAACTTACTTATTTAGATTTTTTTTTTACCATGTTCTCATTATTTCACTTCTCGACATTGCTCCTTGCAACTTAGTCTTTCATTGTGGCTTTAGTTTTCTTCTTGTGGGAATATAGTCTTCAGTTGATTTTTCCTGTAAACCGCTGAGAAACTATATTTTCTATACCCTTATGTCTTTCTCTCTTTCTTCCTTTCTTTTTTTTTTTTTTTTTTTTTGGAGAGGTTTTCACTATAGGGCACGTGAGCTTGCTGGAAAGTCAGAGAGACAGAGAGACAGAAAGCGAGAAATCACCCCCCAGGGGGGATGGCCACGCCGTAATCCCTTCTCCTCCATTCTCCTCTCAGGATCTTGGGCACACACTCACACATGTCTGGCATAAGTTTAAGCCACCGGGTTTGGGACTCGAACTGCAGTTGACATGGGAATCCAGAGACATAGCCATTACACCAACTGCTGGTCCCTATAGTGGCATATTTTTATTCTGACTCACATTTTTCTTTTTCTCTAGAGATTTCTTTAGTTTTTTTTTTTATTATTTGAATATTTTCTCTCCTTTATTCTTTCTATATTCTCTTACTGGAAATCCCATTAATTAAATTCTCATTCTGTTCCCTATCTGTCTTCAAAGTACTTTCCACGTTTTTACCACTTTGCTATGTCCTGGAATATTTTCCTTGTTCTAAATTTTAACTCATTAATTTTCACTTTGACGGTGTTTAGTTTATGACTGAAAGCATCCATAGTTTTCCTTCTTAGCAATGATTATATTTTGCTTTTGAGTACAACTATCTTTTTTTCTTCTTTGGGATAGATGAGTAACTTTCTCAAATGTCTGTGTACGAGGGAACTTCAAAAAGTTTATGGAGAAATCCAAGTATGAATTTATTTTGGTGAAAAAAATTCTTTTTGAAATTCATGTAGTTTTTTTTTCATAATACACATTTCCTATGACCTTTTGAAGACCCTTAGTGGTTGGCAAAGAAGGCACTTCTACACCTTAGGAGCAGAAGGGAAGAGTGTTGGTGTGTTTCAACCCACAATCTTGATTACTCTTTTGGTTTACAGTAAATTTTATCCTTTTTTGTATTATTGCATACAGTATGACTGCAATGGCCATATTTTCCAAACTAAATACCAAGGTTCATGGTCTACCAAAAGAATTGCTTTAAAAGTTGTCAACTTAATTAAATGAAAAGCATTACCAACGTACACAAACTAACCACATTTAACAATTTGTTGACAATAGTATGATAACATGAACCATAATAATCCCACCAAAAGCCAGAATGAAAAAGTCACTAGAAGTAGAATAAACTTTTCTGATTCTAGTTCTATGACTCAAGCACTGGCAAGGCCTGGAAGTCGCTTTCTTGTTCCATGTTCTCTAGATGGAGCAAACAGATAAATTGAAAAAATCACAAGGTGGACATATTTCATGGGGTTCCTGTAAAACAATCTCAAAAGTAATCTGTTTCCTTGTGATTTGCTTCTTTCTTATCAAAATAGGTCTCACAAAACATTTCTGTTATTTGAAATTTCTCTCCAGACTCACAGCAATGATGACGGTGGGTTTGTCCGTATCTGAGGGCCCATCACATTTACGGACATACACTCTATACTTCGTGAAATGTACGCTCCTTCATTACAATAGAGTTGACACATAGGGACCAGCAGATGGCATAGGGGTTACATCTCTGGACTCCCACAGGGTCAGCTGCGGTTCAAGTCCTGGATCTGGTGGCTAAAAATTCAAGCCAACTGAAAAACAAAAACAAAAATTCATGCCAGACACATGTGCAGGCATGTCCAAGATCTTGGGAGGAGAATGAAGGAGAAGGGATTGTGGTGTGGCCATCCCCTCTGGGGAGTGATTTCTCACTTCCCTTCTTACTATCTCTGTCTCTCTTTCTCTTTCTCCAGAAAGTGCATGCACTGTAAGACAAAAATCTCTTACAAAAAAAAAAATAGAGCATTTTGGGACCAGCAGTTAGCGTAATGGCTATGTCGCTGGACTTCCATGTAGTTGATAGCGGTTCGCGTCCCAGACCAGGTGGCTTAAAACTCACACCAGGCACGTGTGCTTGCGTGCCCAAGATCCTGAGAGGAGAGTGGAGGAGAAGGGATTGCTGAGTGGGCATCCCCCCTGGTGGGTAATTTCTCACTTTCTATCTCTCTGTCTCTCTGTCTGTCTGGCGAGTGCACATGCCCTATAGCAAAAACCTCTCCAAAAATAAAAAAAATAGAGCATTTACAATACATTTGTTCATCATTAACTTGAAATCATTTTTACATTTTTGCCAAAACTTGAGATCAGTAATCTAAATAGTTAAACAGAAGGAAAGTAATCTCTTGATTTGTAAGTGGGGAAAAGGACAGTATATTTTTTTTTTGTTACATTCAGTACTCCTGTTTGAAAAGTTTAGTTGTAAGGTCAGGGAATTATATTACACTTAAGAGCAAATATCATATATAAATCTTGCTGTGTCTTCTTGGTTATTAATTAATGTGCTAATGATGCCAGGAAGTTTCTTAGCTGAAACTTGTGGTTTAAAATAGCTATCTGGAAAAAAAAAATAAAAAGAAAGAAAGAAAAGAAAAGGGAAGAAAACCTTGGCCAGATTTCCTTTATAGCCCTGAAAGCTTTAGTTCTTACCATACAAAGAGTGACTTGTTCTCATTTTTGGACAACTAATAAAATTTGTGTCTTGCATCTGTGGCACTGAAGAAAATAACAAGATCTCTGTGCACCTTTTTGAAAGACAGATCGCAAAAACTGAAAACAAACAAACAGAACAGGATATGTAATGTTCTTAATGTTCTTGGGAGCACGAGCTCTTTCAAAATTAAAGTAGCTTATTGTTTAGTGTTCTGACGAATGAAGCACCTGAGTATTAAACCTGCTTCAAATGATGGATTGGAGTGAGAATTCGTTTCCCCTGTCACTAATCTCACATATCCCGGAAAGGTCATGGGAGGACTCCTAATATCTCCCACCCCTACCTTCCAGTAGTGATTACCTGGATGCAGGTAAATCTCTCTAGATGTCACCTCACAAAAAACACAGTGGCTAGGGGGAGGGGTGGAAAACTACCTAGACATGTGAAAAAAAGAAACCCCACAAACATAAGGCTGACATCTGTGTGGTTAATATCCAAATTTTGTTTATTATAGTTATTATTATTTTTTTAAAGCTTATTGAAGTCTGGACTCCCATGTAGTAGATCGCAGTTCAAGTCCTAGACCCGGTGGCTTAACCTCACGCAGGAAGCGTGTGCGTGAGTGTCCAAGATCCCGAGAGGAGAATGGAGGAGAAGGGATTGCGGCATGGCCATCCCCCCTGGGGGGTGATTTCTTACTTTCTATCTCTCTGTCTCTCTGGTGAGCACACACACGCCCTATAGCAAAAACCTCTCCAAAAAAAAAAAGCTTATTGACTTCTTTCATGACCTTGAGGCACACAGAGAAAAAGAGATGGAGAAATACAAAGAGAGAGACAGAGACAGGGAGATAGCAGCTCCAAAAGGATCTTGATGCTGCAATCCTGTCCTAGACTCAGACACCTTGGAGAACGCAGGTGCACGTGCCCAGCGTGCTCAGGAAGGTCTGCGGCCGAGAACCTGGACTTTCTCGTGTCACTCGGCCTGCGGAGTGTTGCATTTTAGCTGCTGTGTCACTGCCTGGTCCCATTTACTGTAATTCAAGGTAGAGGATGAAATTAGGCCTAGAGGAAAGAAACAGAGACCCTGCTGATAGTGACAGTGGCCTACGTCGTTAGTCACCGGGAAATGTCCAAGATCGAACAGGTTTGGATCTACTCACTACTTTCCACTTGGATCCATGACCTCCCCAGATTGGAGTTTGCCCTGCTGTGTGGATCTACATGGTTCCTGGTTTCTTTCCAGATTCTCGCCGGGGACTGCTCAGGATAAACATCAGGCAGACGCCATTTCTTACGGGATTTCGGTATTTTCGTCTTTGCAACTTTCTGGTAGATAAAAGTTAGCAAAACAAAAGGAAGCTACACATTAAGAATCTTACCTTAGGGCTCTTCATTTGTAAGTGGGGAAAATGATAGTATTTTCAGGCAGGTAGTGTGGTGGTTAAGGAGCTGGACTCCCACATAGCTGACCGTGGTTCAAGTCCCATACCTGGCAGCTTGCTTTGTCACTGTTCCTCTCTCTTTTTGTTTCTCTCTGGTCAAATAAAATTAATTACTTACTTAATTAATTAAAAAAGAAAAATAATCTTGCCTTGATATGTATATATATTAGGTAGTAATCTCTTGAAAGTAGGTATTTTCTGTACATAACTGTGTATTTGTACAACTTCTTTCATGACTGAGAGCAAGAAATTTCAACTCCTTTGCATGCATATAAGAAAACCGAAGTGTCCAGAAAAGAAATGATTTCAAAGAAGTGGCTCAAGAGGAAGCCGGAGTTAAAGAACAGCAGCCCTTAGAGTTTTACCTCACTCTCTTTCACTCCAGTGTCTACGTCCCACCTCCGGCAGAATAATACTTTCATTTATTAAATATGTGCCTGGAAAGTTTCCCCCAGAGCTGCATTCGCTTAGGTACACATGTTATCGTGGTAGGTGATAGAGATGGAGAGAGAATGTGCGAGTTCCCCCTCTAATGAGGACTTGGAGAAACACTCCCAGTCTCACCCTCATTTCTAAATGCTTACTTCGGGAATAAGGGCGAAGAATTAGCAAATCAATGGGATTAACAGAATTCACTGCCCTCTTATTTCTTATTTTTATAACACTTAAGGGCTTTTTGTCTCATTAAGAACCTGGCAGAGCTCTCCCTCACAGTGGTCTCGTGTTCCCGATAGGAGTGATATGTTCTATTTCAACCTCTGGCTCATTTGTTTTAAGTATTTTTTTTTTTTTTTTAACAACACAAGACTAAGTATCAAATTCCCCACAGCTAAGAATGAAGAACTGACTTCAGCACTTTGTTATAAGGTTGTAAAAATTCTTAAATCCTACCGTGTTCTAATCATTGCTCAAAATCGCAGAGACCCTGCAGGATTTTCATCTATGCTGCCTTTTCCCCCATCTCCTTCTACGGTATTAGCCAGTAGCAACCAGCCAAACACCGCCAACAAAGCGGTCTGAGTTCCTTCCCAGACAACATCTAAGTCAGGAAGGCGGAGTGGAGGATGGAGAGATGAAGCAGAAAGAGACACTGGAAACTTTCGAGAACATGCTTTCTATATGTTCTGTGGCTTGGTTCCATCAGTGAGATTTGATTTCCTCCAGTTCTGGGAAGGGGAGTTATGTTTCCTTTTTTCTGATGAGGTTAACTACCTCTCAATATGGTGAAATTAATTATATTTCAAAGACCTCAGGAAATACAGGGAAGAAAGGAAGGAAGAAAAAGTTGGCCCAAAGCATTGCCATTTCCTTGAGAAAAACTGCCTTACAGCAACAGGAGGCTAGATCGCCAGTCTGACAAGAAACTCACTTCACCCCAGAGTGTGGAGGGAGAGCTTCTGAAAGGGCTCTGAGAGGAGCTGCTGCTACTGCTGTTGTGCCCTCATGCTCCAAGACACCTGTATTAGTTTCTGACAGCTGCTGCAACAAGCAACCCCACATGCGAAAATAATACAAGTTTAGTCTTTCACAGTTCTGGAGGCCAGAAGTCCAAAATCAGTGTCAGTTGGCCAAAATCAAGGTGTTGGCAGTGCCATGCTCCTTCCAAGTTCTAGGAGAGAATCAGTACCTTGTCGCTTTCAGCTTCTGGTGGGTGCCGTAATTCCTTGGTGTGTGGATACGTCACTTCAATCTCTGCCTCTGTCACATGGCCTCCTCTTCTTCCACCTGTGTCCTTATAACACTTGTGATTACACTTTGACCTCACCCAGATAAATCAGAATAATCTCTCCATTTTATGAATCTTAACTTGGCCACATCTACAAAGTGTTTGCCAAATAAGGCAGTACTCACAGGTTCCTGGGATTAGGATGTCAATTTCTGGGGAGTCCTGGTTCAGTTCCCATAATATCCATTGTTTCTCTAGTACTCAGCTTTTAGGGAAATAGACTTGTTCATTTCTTTTCTGGAGTAGTTAATTCCAAAGAATGACAAACACAGTTTAGTAGTTGTTGGTGTTTGGGTCAGATTGAGGGATTACAGTATGTAATGACCTGTACCAGGATTTCTAAGACTAGGATGTGGTTTCAGAAATTGGTGTTAATTATATTACTTAAAGTCTTCAATCTCCTGGGTGCGATGCAGTACTCTGTACTTTGGAGGATTTAGAATTACAGGATATTTCCTTTTGTCTGGAACTTGGTCTGCCTGTGGTGCCGAGATGCATGCATGAGAAAAGATGCATGACTTGGCATGGGAAAGGAAGGGGAGAAGGGAGTGAGAAGTGGGAAATGACAGATGGTATAGCAAGAGAAGGCGTTCGACCTGAGCTCAGGGGGACAGGCATCTTTCAGGAACCATCACGGCCATAATTCCCACCCAAGACTGGCTTAGGGGACCCTTTTGATATGATTCAGCACCTGCCTGGGCATTTTTCTGTCATAAGGCATGTGCTC
>NW_006159427.1:7120216-7123601 GCF_000334495.1 Tupaia belangeri chinensis
AAAGTTGGCCCTGCTGGTTCATCCAGAGAGTCCAGGAAAGAGCACGATGCCCTAGAAATATGTGTGGGGTTGAATGAATGAGTGGAGAGGAGAAAGAAGGAAATTCTGGACAGAGGACTGGCACAAGAAAATGCTTGGAGGCCGGGCAATTTTACTCAAGTCGATGCGATGTTAGTCACAATGAGGAAAGTGGGACAGTGTGACAAACTTGGCTTGCGGGATGGTTTAGCAGAAAGGTGAGGAAACGGCTGCCGTGTTCTCACCATCACAGGCAGTGTTCCTGTGGCTCTTGTTGGCAGGTGTGAAGGAGGAGGCCGTTCCTGGCAGGGCGCGTCCCACTGATGTGGGATGTAGTGTGGCAGAGAGGGGAAGAGCAGGGCCTTGTGGTTCAGGTCCTCGTCCTGCCTGCGTGAGCTTGGGCACGTTGCTTAGACTCGAAGTTGCAGTTTTCTTGTCTGTAAAATGAAGACACAGCTAATAGCCTGACCTGTGAAAAATAACACCAGTGGCACAGAGAGTACGAACAATGACCAGGATGCAGGTGGCACTCATCTCTGTGACCGTGTGTCATCGTTGGCGCCTGGCTGAGGAATCTTGGCCCACGAAGTGGCTGGGGGGGGGGTGGCTGGTAGAATGGACTGGTGCCCACAGAGTGAGCCACTCTTTGGCTCATGTGACTCTGTTGGGGTCCCACGGAAACTTGGAAGAGAAGCCTAGGGGTTCTAGAGGGCAGGGCCAATGTCTTGAAGGACCTCTGTGCAAGCATCAGCCCCTAGAGGGCCTTTGTGAAGGACGAAGTGTGGGTCCTAGGCTCACAGTTCACCTCCAGTTCCCAAAGTTCTCGTAGTTTTGAGGAACCGAGGGAAGTTGCATTCAGAGCTCTGATGCACCCCAGCTCGCTTCAAAACTGGGGCCAAAGGAGTCAACCTGTGGGGCCAGGGTAGACGTTAGAGCCAATCTATACCTTCAGGCCTATCTCCTAAAGAGATTAGACCAGAGATCGGCACCAAGGATCTTCTTCCAGGGCTACTCCGAATGAATCAGCAGGGACGCCTCTCCGGTGTTTATCCTGCATCTCTCTTGCGTGCTGAAGTACCGAATGTGAATGGAAGTTTCAGAGAAATGCTGGCTGGTCGCAAGGCCTTTGCCCTCACGGCAAGGGTTGTGTAGCAGGTTTGCTCCTCATGGAGAGGGTTAAAGGTCAGAAGGAGCCATGCATTTCAAATTACTTAATGGACTGGATAAAATACCAGTTCAGGTACATTTTTTTAATAGATGAGGCCCTCACCAGAGTTCTAATTAAAAATCAATGTGATATATAATTAAATTCTAGCGATCACATATGCACCAGCCCGTCTCTTTAGCTTTTAGTCAAAGGCAGAGGAGGAATGCGAGTATCGATCAATGCAGGAGCCCTTCAAGGTTGTCAATATGGGATGTCTCGTCTGAGGGCCGTGTGGCTGCTCGAAGCGCAGTAGTGTTCAGGGCCTGAAGAACACTCGCTGACTCCAGCAACGGCTGATGGTCCTTCATCGCTTAAGTGCTCTGCCCAGAGGGCCCAGAGTCGGGCCACAGCCTCCACCCTGCCCTCCATCCCTCTAAGGAGTGAGCTCCAAGGACGAGGCTTGAGAGAGGGAGAAGCAGCCGATCAATGTTTTCCAGCCTCGTTTTAACTTCCCTTTCCTTTTGACCGTGAGTAAATGATTATGCTCAGTAAGGTCTCAAGTACACAGTGAAATCTGCTGAGTCAGACTGACTAAGGCCCACCCGATAATGCCTCCCCTGAAGGCAGCGGGTGTGTTTAGGTAGTCCAGTCCCAGGGTCCCTGTCACCTTTCTTACATGAGGAATTATTATTGATAATTTCCAAGTTTTTTAGAAAACAAAGTTTTCTTTGTAGGTACTCATGGCAACAACCCAAGCAGTTTGCTCTTAAAGATTCGCAGGAGCAAAGGGGATATGCCTTCCCCAAGGACGTCCCCATTTTTAATTTCTGTCTCGTTTATTGATCATCATCACATTATGAAGAGGTGTGACATGGAAGTGGTTTTTTGTTTTGTTTTGTTTTAGAGAGATTTTTGCTATAGGGCGAATGCACTCACTTGAGAGACAAGGAGACAGAAAACGAGAAATAGCCCCTAGGGGGGGGATGGTCATGCCGCAGTCCCTTCTCCATTCTCCTCTCAGGATTTTGGGCACACATGCACATATGCTCGGCATGAGTTTTAAGCCACAGGGTCCGGGAATTGAACCACGGTCTACTATGTGGGAGTCCAGCAATGTAACCACTATGCCATCTGCTGGCCCCAGAAGTGGTGCTTTTATTCCCACTTCACATGTGAGGGTCTCCTCATCATGGCAGAGAGGGTTAAAGGATTTACCAGACTTTTTCAGCCTAAGAGCCTTTGGGACAGTGCAGGCCGCCTGTGTCCTGCCCCCGCCCTGGGCCAGGCTGCCACTCCCTAGCTTCTTGGCCCACTGTTCCTTGTCCAGGTGTCCTCCTTTTCAGAGGACTATCTTTCTCTTTAGGCTGAATTTAGTAAACATACTTAAAACCTTTGACTTCTCCCCTTTCTTCTTTAGATTTTTATGATACGAATACCTCTTTGTTGTAAAGGGTTTGAATACATGTGAAAATGTGGAGTGCAACATAAAAGGGCCCATTCACAGCCCGAAATGCAGGCACACCACGGTCTCCCAGGCCACAGAGACGGCCCGCCTTCTCTCCCTCCTCCCCCTTCTCTCTCTGCTCCTCCTTCTTGCCCTCCCTTCCCCTCCTCTTTCTTTCTTCTTTCCCCCCTACTTCTTCCTCCTTTTTCTTTTTTTTTTTTTAAACTTTCTTTACCTCTCCCTCTGGATAGCAGCTATACATAGATATTTAAATAGAATAGGGGTTTTGTTTTGCACAAAGAAGATAACAGTTTTAGAAATTTAACTTGGAGGGAACAAAAAAATTTGTCAAGATCTTTACTCGATAGAGGAAAAAGACTATAAAAACTTTTTTTTTTTTTTTGGAGAGGTTTTTGCTTTAGGGCACATGCGCTTGCCAGACAGACAGAGAGAGACATAGAGACAGAAAGCGAGAAATCACCCCCCAGGGGGGATGGTCCCGCCACAATACCTTCTCAGGATCTTGGGCACACACACACGCCTGGCGTGAGTTTAATCCACCCAGGTCCGGGACGTGAACCGCAGTTGACTACATGGGAGTCCAGTGACATAGCCATTACGCTAACTGTTGGTCCCAAGACTATAAAAACTTGATCTCAGAATTCTCCCATCCTCTAGAGCAGGGGCTGACGTTAGGAAGAAGGAGGCGATGACCTAGGTGAAGGAAATTCCACTGCACAGGGGGAAGAGGCAGGGAGTAAGGGAAATACAAACTA
>NW_006159427.1:7125025-7127560 GCF_000334495.1 Tupaia belangeri chinensis
ACAGACAGAGACAAATAGAGAGACAGAAAGAGAGAAATCACCTCCCAGGGGGGATGGCCACGCTGCAATCCCTTCTCCTCTATTCTCCTTTCAGGATCTTGGGCACACACACACGCCTGGCGTGAGTTTAATCCACCCAGGTCCGGGACGTGAACCGCAGTTGACTACATGGGAGTCCAGTGACATAGCCATTACGCTAACTGTTGGTCCCAAGACTATAAAAACTTGATCTCAGAATTCTCCCATCCTCTAGAGCAGGGGCTGACGTTAGGAAGAAGGAGGCGATGACCTAGGTGAAGGAAATTCCACTGCACAGGGGGAAGAGGCAGGGAGTAAGGCAAATACAAACTATGGGTCACCTTCCAGATTTTCCTTTTTCTCCTATCTGATATGCCAGGACATCTTCTCGGCTCTAGCTTCCTAACAGGCCCAAATAGGACTTCTTTGATCAGCCCCTGGCTATCGCCTCTCTTTTGGATTACTATAGCTAGTGTAGTGGGAGGTCAGAGTGGGCTCGTTAAGTCACAAGAGCTGACTGCTAAATTTCCAGGAATTTTGCGAATTAGTTATTAAATACCGCCATTATTGAAAGGTAGATAATATAAAGTTAACATTAAATTGTATTGAAAACCGAGGAAATAAATATTTTAAAAGTCATCCTTTCCTACTTTTGCTAGTATCTATGCTCCTGAAGTTATTGGCATCTATTATTTGGATATATGGATGGAAACATTATGTAATGGTTGGCTGCTCTCTTTCCAACTCTGCTTTCTGTCTTACTGGTAGCTTGAAATCAGCTACGGTGGGAGTATTTACACTACGGAAATAGGGAAGCACTGCGAGTCAGTAGTGTTCATGAATACTGGCTGTGCATGTGTCATTCCGAATAAATGAAAGTTCCCATCTTCTGACATAAGAACTCATCAGACTGAAGAAAGTCTCCCCAAGTCCCAACATACACTTCTAATCTGAGTAGGTTTATCCCTATCCAAGTATCTTAATTTTATTTTTTAAAAGAATTATTTTATTTTATTTTTACTTATTCATTCATTTATTTTAATTTGACCAGAGAGAGACTGATAAAGAGAGTGAGAAAGCAAACCACCAGGTCTAGGACTTGAACCATAGTCTAACCACCACACCACCTGCCAGTCCCTATCCAAGTATCTTTAAATACTATGCTTGGAATTCTGGCTGAAGTTTTACCTCTTGTAATATAACTTACTGTTTTATTTACCTGGCCTCCCCCTTTTTAAAATCTTTTCCTGCAGTAGACAGGCGCACAATTTTACTATGAACCCATGCTTCTATGTCCTGGACTGTGCAGTAAGTTCTAAGGACAATAAGTGCCCACATTGGGTGCTCCATAAGGAAATGCCCAGGGTTCAGGACTAGGAACCCAGGCCAGGAGAGAATAGTATTACCATGAGTAGTGAAGACAGATATTAAATAACATCATTATTGTACTCATCATTATCATCATCCAATAGAAGCAACATTCTGCCTTTGCAATTTGTTTCACTCATTCAAATAACAATCCGTGAGGCAAGCAGTACTATCTGTACTCCGCAGATGAGGGAATTAAAAAAACTTTCCCAGGGTCAGATAGCTCGTTGGAGGTAGCTGGGGAACTTAAGTCGGTGCTCTTTCTAGGAGGAGACTTGATTAGAGGAAAACGACCGAGGTTACATGGTGAATGAAATGTTCTTGGGAACTGTGAAGGATACTGGAGACTGCTCTTAGGGTATCCAGGCCACTCTGGAATCGGATGCCTTCGTTTTCTAGTCAGGTGATTTTCCCGGGTCTCATGGCCATAGGAGGCTTTCTGTGTGGCAGACATTTGGAACGAGGGGAGTAAAGGGCCTGTGGACCTGGCCTATCTGAACGGATTTGTCTTAGCTTCTCAGTTGGGTTCTGACGTCAGGAGCACATGACACCAAGTGACTCGCAGCCCTTCTTGTCATGGGTGGCTATGACAAAAGGTGACCTGTGTCACCCTCTCCACAGCTGGAGCAGGGACTCTGGGGACCTTGAAGAGCCGACGGACTGACTAAAATATGGGCTTACATGACCTAGTTCTGTGTCTGCTTTTGAATGACACTGAGGCAATCGTGGCGGTCTCAAAATCAAATTCAGGTCAAGCCAGAACCACCCTAGGCTCACCGATCTTAACTTTGCATGTCTTCTGCCATATTTCAATCAGGTCGTGAGCAGGACAGCACAGAAGAAGCATGCGACTGTTGAGTTAGGAGGGTTAGAGTCCTAGCCCGGACGACTGACTCTCCACGTTTATTGCCCTCAGGCCATCAGCCTCAGTTTCTTCATTTGCACAATAGGGATAGTGTTCGGGTTACATTGTCGGAGGTGCACAGTAACGTGTCTGACACATGGCCAGCATCCGCTAAGTCGAGGTTTCCTCCCAGAAATGCAGGACAGGGCCCCCCCCTCCCCAGCAGGGATTTGGCTGGCCCCGTCTGATGTCATTCTTCCCACCAGGTTCCAACTGGGCTGCTCGCCTGTGGCCAGGGCGTGTAT
>NW_006159427.1:7127591-7148186 GCF_000334495.1 Tupaia belangeri chinensis
CTTCCTGCTCGCCAGCTCAGGCCTCGGGCTGCTATGAAGTGGCAACTCCTTTCACCGAGCTCATGCGTGTGACAGGGCGCGCCCAGCTTTTACAGTGCTTTGATGAAAATGCTTTTGTGCTAAAAGCTCTATAAATATAAGGAGCAGACCTGGGCGTGGTGTTTCCAGCATTAGCCGTCATCAAAGACTCAGGTCGTAGAAAAGCTGGGAATGGAGGTGGTTTGCCAATTGAGTGATTCTCCACAGCGAAAAGAGAGGACTTGTCTTCTCCAGCTTCCATCTCTTGACTCACTTTGCTTGATCTTACGAGGCTCATCTTACCAAAGATGGGCCTCGTATCCAAAGCTACAAACATCTGCTCAATTGTGGTGGCACATGCTGGAGCTGGCTGCGTAGGCTGAGGCCACCTGGGAAGCTCAGTTCTATTCCCAGCCCACCCTTAAAAAGCTAAGCACAGTGGTGTATGTGCCTGTAGTTCCGGCTACTCAGGACACTGAAAGAGGAGGATCACGTCACAGCAACTCGCTGTGTAAACTACCACACACACACACACACACACACACACACACAGACGAATCACCAACTGCACACTTTCTACCCACTTTTCCCCTACCCTAGCAACCCACCGTCCAGTACCACTCACCGGTTCCCCCTGGTGGCCAGGATGGAGAGAGTCTCTGACCTTTACCTTATCCACAGTAGGAATGTGCATTATTGGGACCAGCAGTTGGTGTAATGGCTATGTTGCTGGACTCCCATGTAGTCGACTGCAGTTCAAGTCCAAGACCTGGTGGCTTAAACTCATGCTGGGCACATGTGTGTGCGTGTCCAAGATCCCGAGGGGAGAATGAAGGAGAAGGAGATTGTGGCGTGATTTCTCACTTTCTATCTCTCTGTCTCTCTGTCTGTCTTTCTGGTGAGCGCGCACACTCTGTAGAAAAAAAACCTCTCCCAAAAGAAGGAATGTGTGTTACTGATTCCTTCATCTTTTCATTCATTTAACAACTCGTCATTGGTTAACTGCTATGTACAAGGGACTGTGCTGGTCGCTAGAGATAGCGAACAGATATGAACTCCTTGTGGAGCTGCAGGTCAGGGAGGAAACAGCAGACTAGTGACTGAAATGGCACAGTAATCGTAATTGTGCCGTAATGGAGTATATACCCGGTATGGGGGAAGCCGCTGGGAAGGAACCGGATGCTTTCCTTGAAGCTACTAAAGCTAAGCTAGGGCCTGCTCCTCCACCTGGGTCCTTCCTAAGGCCCTCACCGTCCGTTCATATGGTCACACGTTTTATAAAACTTACTCAAGTGGGGCCAGCAGGTGGTGTAGTGGTTGGGGTACCGGATTCTCACATGGTTGACCATGGTTCGAGTTCCGAATCTGATGGCTTGAAACTCATTCCTGGCACATGTGCATGTGTGCCCAAAATCCTGAGAAGAGAATGTAGGAGAAGGGATTGTGGCGTGGCCATCCTCTCTGGTAGGTGATTTATCACTTTCTCTCTCTCCATCTCTCTCTGTCTCTCCAGCAAGTGCATGCATCCTACAGCAAACAAAAATCCAAGAAACAAAAACAAAAACAATGCCCCCCCCAAAAAACATAAAAAACAAAAACCAAAGAAAGCTCTCTCTAAAAAACAATATTTACTCAAGTATGCTATTTTTTTAAAGAGGTTTTTGCTATAGGGTGCGTGCTCTCGCCAGACTGACAGAGAGAGACAGAGAGACAGAAAGCGAGAAATCATCCCCCAGGGGGAATGGCCATGCCGCAATCCCTTCTCCTCCATTCTCGTCTTGGGATCCTGGGCACGCCCACACACGCCCAGTGTGAGTTTCAAACCACTAGCTCCAGGAAGTGAACCATGGTCGACTATGTGGGAGTCCAGGGACATAGCCATTACGCTAACTGCTGGTCCCGCGTATGCTATTTTTTAAACAATCCATTAAGAGTACTCTTTTCAGGGCCAGCAGGTGGCATGGTGGTTAAGACGCTGGGCATTCCCACATGGCCGATGATAGTTCAAGTCCCGGACCTAGTGGCATGCTTTCTCACTTTCTCTCTCTCTTTCTCTCTGCCTCTCTCTGATCAAACTAAAAAAAATAAAATGAATAAATAAATAAAACTAAATTAAATAATTAAGGAAAGAGTACTCTTTTCTTCTAAGCTAGCCTTTTGCATTATATTTCTCCTTTTATTAGATGGTGTGGAAATAGCCAAAGGTATTTTTGGAGCTGGCTGAGGGAAGATTGAATTGGAGACAGATTTTGTTCAGGTTTAGTGTGTTATTCTTTTGTGGTTTGTCGTCAAGGTATTGCTAGGTCTCGTCCTGCAGGAATAGCTTCCAGAAATGCTCCTATCACCCACTGTCTGACTAAACGGCTCTGCCGTGTGACACTTCATGATCGAAGGCTGAATTACAATTTAAACATGTCTCCTAGTGCCTGGCACCAGAAGCATGTGAGTGTTGGAAAAGAATCATGCCTTCTGCGTATGGGGTCAGAAGCTGGTCTGCGGAATGTCCTTCGAACTATCAGACACGTCATTCTGTAAGCAGAAGCTTTGGCTATGAAAAACGTGAGAGAAGCGTCTCTAGATTTGACAACAATCTGCAAATTTTATATGACGTTACGAATACTGAGCTGTACTGAGTTGTGAAATTGAGAGAAATGTTTTAAAACAATCCAGAACCTAAAGCCAATGACCATGAACCATGTTAGAGGAGAGAGACAAGATCTCTCTATTCTCTCAGGATATAGAGTAGAAGTTATAACATCGTCCTATAGATAAGTAGTCAAAAGAGAGGAAAAACAAAGGTTACAGGAGCGTGTAAGGCAAGCATCATTTTTGGGGGGATTTTGTAACATCTGTGGTATTTGTCAGATGTTATTGTAATCTGTTACAATTTTCTTCTCATTCGAAATAAATGTTCACTTTCACATCCAACTTTCTTTTTTGCAATTTTGTTTTCCTTGTGAAGAGTGCCGTCCATACTGTATAAATGACAGATCCCATAACAGTAGATCAGACCCTAGAAAGAGATCCTAACTTTACCCTGGGGAAACCAGTGGGGCTTGAGCCAGGAGGTGAAGAAACTTAAGAACTGACCAAGCAGTCATGAGGGAACTTTCCAGACAGAGGGGCAAAGGTGAGAGGCATGGCAGTGGATTTCCATATAGCAGAATGGGACATTGCAAATGAGGGCACAGGAGGCTAGAATGGCCCCAAAGGCTGGGCCAGGCTAAGGAGAGCTGCTTCTACTGTCTGAGAGTTTCGCAGGCCTGTGGGAGAGCGTGGACGAGGAGGGGCAGGTGCAGATTGGGGAGCAGGATAACTTCTCTGCTTAGTCTCTTGCAGCTATGCCTTTTTCACTCTTTCTCATCTGTTTGTACGTATCTCCTTTAACTGTCCTTCCTCATATTTTTGATTAATCAGGAAAATATTTTCTTTGTCTTTCTTGCTACTCTGTTCACATAAAACTACTTTTATTTATCTCTCCCTATTCATTTGTGAAATAGAAATGACAAAATCATTAAATAAAATAAAACAATATCTACAAACACCCACTGTGCCTTGGGGGATAAGTAATTAGTTGAGAGCAAAGACTAAAGGCAAAGACCCTGCCCTCAAGGATCTCATGGGCTGGGTGGAGATTAAGCTAAATAAGCAACGAGACATTCTTTTTATAAATGGTAGGAAGTGCATGCGTGTGCATGTGTGTGCATGTGTGTGAGAAACCGAGACACAGGGTCTCATCATGCCTTTCCCCAGTCTTCCAGTTACTCAGGAGCGCGGGCATCTGCACACTCGGTATGTCTTCGGGCTAACCTGAGGATCTGAACCTGCAGTCAGCTTTGTGGCTTCCAGTATGTTATGAACTGTACCACCTACATTGGACAAAACAAGAGATTTTTTTAAACCACTTTTGTTATAGGGTGCATGCGCTCACCAGAGAAAAACAACCAAGGGTATCTGTACTCTGAAGAACTTGAAAATATCTTTTCAACAATGTGAAAGTTGTTTTCTAAGGTTTCTTTCAGCTTCAGAAGCCTAAGAGGCTAAATATATTGCTGGTTTTGTCATGTGCTTGGATACAACAGTGATCCTCTTGCTAGTGACATCTCTTACTCTGAGTCCAAAAGTAAGAGATTTGTTGAAATATAAATTGGCTGATAAACATATTTCTGTTTCTAAAAAGTGCATTTACTTCATTTTCCTTTTCACTTGTAAGTTGTACATGTTTCATGTGGAGTGTTTGGTAAAGAATGTCTCACAAGAGGGTCCTGGCTTCAGCAATTTGTGAGAATTCTGCAGTTGAAACTCCATGTCGTTCTTACCAGACACTTTCTCAAGTTCTTAAATAGAAAGAGTAAAATGTCTCAAGTTAAAAAAAAAAAAAAACCCTTTAAAAACATTATTCTATCTGTTTGGTAAAACTGTCAGTCATGGTACTATGACATTCTTTGCATTTTCTTTTCATTGTCTCTCAAATGTACAGTACTTGTTACTCTGTAAGTGACTTTTAAGAAATGTTATATGTATATTTTTATCTTTTAACTGCATTGTATATATTTTTAGCTTTTCTTTATTTGAATGGAGTGTTCATACTCATGATATTTTTAAAGAAATGTGCTTGGGACCTGGAATGCTTGTGACCTGGGCTAGAGGTGAATTTTTCTCCACTTAGGCTTGCCCATACTGACTACCAGGTCAGTTTCAGAGTTTCTGCATGGGTTGTTCTTGTAGGTTCTCCATGGCAGGTCTGTCGTGCTTTGTTTCCATCCATCCATGCAATCTGGTAGTCATCTTGAAGTTTGTGAATCTTTCTTCCCAAACATGTGTCCCATGTCTGTACTTAGTCGGAGACACTGCACTTCAGATTGATTCTTTCTTACATTGTTTCCATTACCTCTTGTATTCCACTGTAAAAGGGACTTGCTCAAACAATGTCTCCAGGATAAATGGCACAAAGCTCTTAGTCACTCAGACATTTCCTGGCTGTGTGCATTTTCAGATATTGACAGTCGCTGCCTGATGGATATCTTATTTTTGCTAGGACACTGAATCTTCAGGGGTCATCATGATTACCAGTGAAGCCATGAAGATTCTACAAACATCTGTTTTAATATTTCATTCTGTGAGGACTTGGATTAAGCAACTCAAATGTTTTGCTATTAAGAATTATAGCAGCTAAATGACTTCTCGGCAGAAGGATTAAAAAAAAAAAACATTCTGCATTATCTTTTCATTTAATCCCAGAAAACTTTTTAAACTTTTCTTTATTATAATAAGGAGGGTCGAATGGTTTATAATCTACGAGAATGATATCCTAAAACTTGTATATCTTGCCAGTGTTGCAGACCTACATGTGCATATTCACCCAAGAAAGACTTGCAGGTACAATCCTATTTCACTTGAAAGTGTTTGCAGTGTCTCCCACAACTCCCCTCAGTAACCTGTGTTGTGTAAATGCTCTCTTGCTTGAGAATTTGTTCACTCAACAAATATTTATTGACTGTCCACTCTGGCACACAGCCCTCTACAAGTTGGGCCCTGAGTCCTTGAAGAGCTTGCCAAGTTGCCAACAGGGTAAAAAGGAAAGAATAATGCTATTGAGAGGCTATTTGCACACAAGCTTGAAGTTCCAACGTTTCCAAACTTAATAATGATGCTCCCCCTCTATAAATTAATAGTAAACAACTTTCCAGCCCTGAAGTCTTTGTGCCCTGCTGAGGCTGGATAAATAATTTTACCACAAAATATTGAATTAGAAGAAACTCATTTATGGTTTCCATGGATTATGACAAAAATGTGAATGCTGCTAGAATGTCCTCCACTACTCTAAACTTAGGAAACCCTCTGAGCGCTTCCCTACCTCTTTTCTTTTTCAATAAAGAAGTAAAGTTTCTTCTTGGAAAACACAGGCTAAGAGAAGCCAGGTCTACTTGCTTTTGTTTGCTTCCACTCCTGTCTGAAATCTTTCAAGGAAGCGGAGTAAAAGGCCCTGGAAATAGAAGTAAGTTCAAGCGCACATTTGGCCCTGAAGGAGTTTTGCTCTAAAGCCTAATCAAATATACAGAAAGGAGGGACCAGCAGTTAGCGTAATGGCTATGTTGCTGGACTCCCATGTAGTCGACCGCAGTTCAAGTCCCGGATCTGGTGGCTTAAACTCAGGCCGGGCACGTGTGCGTGCGTGCCCAACATCCTGAGAGGAGAATGGAGGAGAAGGGATTGCGGTGTGGCCAGCCCCCCTGGGGGGTGATTTCTCACTTTCTGTCTCTCTCTCTCTGTCTGTCTGGCGAGCGCACGCGCCCTGTAGCAAAAACCTCTCCAAAAAAAAAAAAAAAACCAAAACAGAAAGGATGGTTTGAACCTTTACATTAGTCATAAGAGGAAGCTCTCAAAGAAAGGGGCCTAATCCTGTTCCTCTCATCTGCTGATGGCTGTATTCGCTCTAGTCAGAAACAGATCCTGGAGCCTGCCCGGCAGTGGTGGTGGTGTGCTAGCGCAAGAGATCCACGTGGGTAAAGGTCCTGCATTCTCATCCCGGGGCTTCCTTGAACACACTGGCATGCCTGTGCTCAAGATCCAGGCCAGCTAAACGTGGGCATGGATTATGGCATGAAGACCCCATGGGGGTGACTTTCTCCTTCTTGTTTCTTTCTTTCATGGAACAAAGAAAGAAAGAAAGAAACTTAAAAAAAAATTAAACAAATTATCCCTTTTTCAGGAGAGTTGTTTAAAACAAAGAAAAAGAAAGACATGCAGTTTTCTTTAGTGCTTAGAGGAGTGTTTTCTCTGTGTTTTTCCTCTTTGCTTATAAGAAGTAGGAAGAGAAGTGTAATGTGGCCAAGTGACCTCTATGTCCACGTTTATTTTAGAAATAACTTTGAGGCAGTCCACGGCAAGCAGTGACATATATACCCTCTTTCATAGCTCATTAATTATGTTAACGTTTATAAGGCGTAATGTTTCTGTTTCAGATGAAAAGTCTGAAAGCAATATTTATACAAATTAATTTTTTATGGGCCTTCACATCGTGAAAAATGGCTGCTGAGAAAAGCAATGCAGCGAGCGCAGAGCACTGGCAGGTTTGAATCCTTACAGTCAGGGCCCAGTTCTCACGGCCTCTTCCCCCCTTCTCCCCCACTCGTGAACATCGGTCCCCAGACGGAGTGAGCTGGGTGAGGGCTTTCAGTAGTTGTCCCACGGTCGCTTTACCACCTCCCATGTTCCTGCGTCTTTTCCTGTTCCTTCAACGACACTGTTATAATTAATAGCACAAATGGACATTTGATTTTTTACCTTTTAGTCCTTTGTGAAGGGAAAATTAAAAATAAAGGGTGAGATTTGAAAAGGCACATTTTCATTCGCCAGTGGGATGCCCTGTCTAGCCCTCAGGGCTGCTCACCTTGGCTGGACCCCCTTGGTTGGTAACAGGTCCACTGTCGGAGGCTGCAGGTGGGAAGCAGCCTGTACCATTAGGGATTCCAGAAAGAAGGAGCCAACCTTAGGATGAGAGTAGTCAAACACCATCTCTCAGGGCTCTGCACCTGACTCTTCATATGTTCTACAGCTCGGTGGCACTGAGGAGAGGGGTTTCGTTTCAGGCTGGTGGCCGCGTCCCTCACTGGGAGAAGCACAGCACACAAAGCAGAGAATAGAGCTATTGACGTCCAGCAGCTCAGCTTCCGGTGCTGGGCTGTGGGTCCGCCTGGCCTTGCTGGGCTTTGAAGAGCCATGTGCACATGTTCAGTTTCCACACATGCTCGTTTACCCAGGTGGAGTAACTGAGCCGCCGGTTGGCTAAGTAGGTGGTTCATCAGTAAAATGTTTGAGCAGGTTTTCTTTCCTTTTTTTCTTTTTCTTTCTTTCTTTCATTCTTTTTTCTTTCTTTCTTTCTTTTTTTTTTAAGAGAGATTTTTTTGCTATAGGGTGCATGCATTCACTGGGGAGACAGAGAGACAGAAAGTGAGAAATCACCTACCGGGTGGGGGACGGCCATGCCATAATCCCTTCTCCTCCATTCTCTCAGGATTTTGGGCACGCACGCACACATGCCTGGTGTGAATTTCAAGCCTCCAGGTCTGGGGCTCAAACTATGGTCAGCTCTGTGGGAGTCCAGCGAAATAACCATGACACCACCAGCTGATCCCTGAGCAGATTGTCTTGTGAAAACTGTTCATAGGCTCTATGGAGAAACTTCTTAAGTCTGAGACCCATACTGAATGTATGATGTGTGGAGAAAAGGGACTTTGGTTGGGGAGAAAACTACCAGAGCTCTTCTAGTAGAAGGGGATTGAAAAATGTGACCCTTTTTGGAAATGCAAGCAAACGTGCACTTCCAGGCTCTGGGCAAGTAGGGATCTAAGCTGACTGGAAAACGCTCTCAGCGTTTTCTACCACGTCCCTTCCGACATCCTTGAGGAGCGTTGCGGGGGAAACCTGGGCCGTGTGGACGCAGCACGTGTGGATCCTGCTGTTGAAACACTACTGTCGAGCTCTTGCTCTGGCAACACGGAAGAGTATTATGTGAGTTCTAACCCACAAACACCAATGGCTGCCTGAGGGTGTTCTTTCTAGGGGGCCTTCTGTAGAACAAGAAAGAACTTTCTAGAAGGCTGCTACCAGTGACCCCTGGTACTTCATGAGGTCTTCAGTGCTTGTCCTCCTCAGGTAAAGGAGCAGAGGACAGAGAATATCCACTCTCCTGTAGGCAGTGGGACCACTCTGACCACCTGGCCCCCACCCCTTGCCCAGCCGTGTGCTGAGTTCCCTCCCCAACTTACACCCCTTTGTTCCACACCCTACACAGGGATCCCCGGCCTCATGGAAGACAGATGGTGGGGAGAGCGTGTGTTCTGGGATGACCCAAGCGTATCATGTCCACCTAGCAGCCCATTTCCAATACTACCACATTGCAGTGGACGAGGAAACAATCCCACAGCAGTAAGACTCACGTTCCTGTAGAGTTCAGCTCTGCTGCTGATCCGACGGGAGCCGGCTCAATGGGAGTGCTGGGGAGCAGCTGCAAACATGTGCAGTCTCGCTCGCTCACTCACCAACCCCCTGCTGTGTGCCTCGGGCGAGGTAAGAGGCCACAGACCAGCAGCAGTCCATGGCCTGGCCCCCAGCAAACGGTGGATGCTGGTCTGTGGCCTAGGGCTTGGGTACCCCTGCCCTAGAAGATGTTTTCCTTAACTAAATTCAAAGCAAAGGGGCCTTCAGTCTCTAGTGAGTACTTAAAAAAAAAAAAAATCATAACGTAGTTTTTCTTTATTCATGATAGGTGTGCGCATGTGAGAGAGAAGAGGTGAGCCCCCTCCACAGGACCTGGCCATGCCATGATCCCTCCAACTTCCAGCCCAGTGTGTCTTGAACACTCGCTCGAGTGTCTGACACGTTTCAGGCTGACAGGGCTGGGGATCTGAACCACAGCCGACACGTGGAATCCATGTTCTCCTGAGCAGTACATTACCACTGTGCCATGAAGCCAGTCACCAATTTTTTTTTTAATCACTTTTTATCAATTCCTTGCCTCCCTGTTCAAAGGCATATCTTAATTTTCTAGTAGGTGACTATTTTATCTGCCTGTGGATGGAGAGAGCCTGCAAAAACCTAGCTCGTCGTATGAATAAGTATTCCTAATTAACGTGAGAGCACGGGCAGAGGAGTCTTCATTGTTTTCTGTTTCCTGAAAAAGTCCTCACTAAAGATTCACAAATGGAATAAGCTTTTTTTTTTTTTTTCTTTTAAACATGAAAATATTAAACATTTTCCTTGGGGCCAGCAAGTGACATGGTACTTAAGACACTGGGCTCTTGGGTGGCTGATCCTGGTTTGAGTCCTGGACCTGGCAGCTTGAAGCTCATGCTGGGCACGCATACGTGTGCGTCCAAATTCCCAGGAGGAGAATAGAGGAGAAGGGACTGTGGCATGGCCATACCCCCTGGAGGGTGATTTCTCGCTTTCTGTCTCTGTCTCTGTCTCTCCAGTGAGTGCTTGTGTCCTATAACAAAAATCTCTATCTAAAAAAGAAAGAAGAAATTATTTATTTCTTCAGAGAGTCAATCACCCTCAACAGGGTCCTGAGATAGTGACCCACACGCAGCTTCAGCCAGCCCCAGGTCATGAGCCCACGCAAGGACAGAACACTCAGGGAGGGCTCCCGATGCAGCTTGGCAACTTCCACATGAGTCTGCCTCGCAATGTCATGTTTCGTGGCTGTGTCACCATCCGGCCCCTGGCCTTTTACTCTTCATCTATTATTTTTGCAATTGCTTTTAAGAGTTGTTAAGACTATTATGTTGTGGACATGATCGTTTGCAAATAGATTTTGCATTTTGCCATTTGTCCTTAAATGGTTCTTAGAGATTTTTTTTTTTTCTTTTTCTGGACATATGAAAATTTTAATGTTGTCAGAACTGCTCTAGAGCCCTAAATTTTAAAAATTAAAAAAAAGACAGCATGTGTAAGTTTCTGTTTCTGTCTCTTATTTCCACAATTGGAACCAATAGTATAATTGTGGAAATAAGAGAGAAATGAGTACAAAATAAATAATGTGCTATTTATTTAAGGCAGCAGCTTTTCACAGAGCTAGAGAGTGAGGAGCCATTAGGAGATGGTCGCTGCTGACTGCCCCTCTCCTTCCCCGGTTGATAACCCCAGATTTAAATATCAGGCTGAACAAGCAGGACTGTCTCCAGAGCTGGGTGTGGTCAGTGGTAAGTCAATCCTCGGTGATGCTGACACGTGGGAAGGTTCTGGGTTCACGTCTGCAGACCTCACTGAATACACCGGGCATGTGCGAACCCCTGATCTGGGCTGGCTGCAGCTAGGGAGGGCGTGGTGTCCAGGCCCTGGTGGGGGTGCTGCATCTGTCTCTCTTATCCATGGAAGAAAGAAAGAAATAAACCTAATTTTTAAAAGAAGAAAAAGAAGAAGAAAAGTGTCTCCAGGCAGCGTGTGATTAATCACCTAAATGTGAGGATGCACTTGGGCTGACCCTCCTGAACGCCCGGGGTTATTTTCTCTCTTTTGGGCAACCCGCTGCATATTTGTGCCAGCACTTCTGATGACATCAGCGATATAAACTGTGTTTATCTCTGGTGTGTGAAAATGGAGAAAAATGTCTGGAAAAGAATTTAGGGAGAATGAGAATGAACACGAACTCCAGTTACTTTCTTCCTGTGACTTTGGAAGATACTGTATAGTGCTTAAGAGTCAAGGTCTGGGGCTGGCCCAGGGTCTTAGTGGTTAAGGGAGACAGATTCCGCACAGCTAACCACGCAGTTCAAGTCCTGGCTCCAGTGGCTTCAAACACCACGAGGCGCACGTGTGTGCATGCCCCAGATCCTGACAGGATGGAGGAATGGAGAAGGGACTGTGGTATGACCATCCATTTTCCTCCTCCCTCTCTGTCTGTCTTTCTCTCTCTGCTGAGCACACTGGCCCTCTGGCAACTGAAAAATAAAAGAGTTGAGGTCTTGCTGTCTCTGTGTATCTTTAGTGCCTTTCAGAGAACCCAGCACATCTGTCAGAATTTGCAGAGTTTTACAAAGACCCGAGCCAATGTGAATTGGCTGTGTGGGAAGTTTCTGTGGTCTGACTGCTTCTGACCCTCCAAAATTCATGTTGAGACTTAATCCCCAGTGCGCTAGGCGGGGCCCTTCGGAGGCGATTAGGTCATGAAAGCTCCGCCCTTATGAGAGGGCTTGTGCCTGTGTAGAGGAGTCTGAGGGCGCCCTTTTGGCCTCCTTGCCCTTCCACTGTGTGGGAACACAGCGTTAGTCTTCTGCCATGTGAGGACCCAGCAAGAAGGTGCCAATTTGGAAGCAGAAAGAAGCTCTCACTCGATGTCGGTACCCTCATCTTGGACTTTCCAGTCTCCAGACTGTGAGAAGTACATTTCGATCTTTTATAAATTACCCAATCTAAAGCATTTTGAATGAAGACAGGTGTGTACAGTGGGTAGCAGACAAGGAGAGACGATTAGGGTTAAATAACCTGTTTGCAGATATTTGAAGAGGCAGCTGCTAAGGTTGCTGTGCCCCGTGTGTAGAGGCCAGGCAAGGGGCTGGCACCATGTGAGATGATCTGCAAACAGCAGAAGATACCAGGGAGGAGGAGCTCTTCCAGTTTCAGTGGACTTCAGCCAGCAGGGTGCAGATACATGTCTAACAACTAGTTATCATTGGGTCTCTGGGGGAGCACAGCTCTGGTCGGAAGCATTTGCTAGTTTGGATTGCAAGTTGCCAGTGAGCAGGGAGTTCCTCCATATAAAGATTGGAAGAGAGGTGGACTACGTACTTGTATGAGCCAGTGTAAGCTGACAGCATTGTGTTAGTGTGCAACCCACCTACCCATCCACACGTGCGTGCATGGAGAACTGCATTTGTGTGCAATCCGCCCACCCATCCACACGTGCGTGCATAGAGAACTGCGTTTGTGTGCAACCCACTCATCCATCCACACGTGCGTGCATGCAGAACCATAGTCACTTCCTGGGGCAGGAGCAGTGGAGGCAGAAGCCAGCACCCCGAGGGAGGCCATGCACAAAGCAGACAGAATGTTGGGCACCAACCCCAAAAGCTGAAATCAGGACCTGGCTTGGAGGCAGCAGGAGCTCATACTAAGCTGGAAAGCTGAGAAAAATCTCAGTCGTGACAATGGGGGAGGAAGACTGATTACAGAGAGACTGCAGTGGTGCCCAGAGCGCGTCTCTGGCCAGGTTCAAAACTCACATCACGATCAAATGGTGAATGCCATCGAAGCTGCGGGCGTCCTTCTCCTTCGGATCAGACTTGGACCAGACACAGACAGAAGGAACCAGCTGAGGGAGTTCACTTGGGACCCCAACACCAGGAGCCGGGCAGGAAAAACTTCGGTAAACGCCCAGCAAAGAACCTGCTGTCTTAATTTATCATGTACAGGAGAAAAGGCATCTGCACTACTCCTGCCCTGCCCATTTTCTGCTGCTTTATCAGGATACCGAGACTGGGGATTTATAAAGTGGTTCTGTAGGCAGGAAGTTCCAGGTGGGGCGGCCACAGCTGGTCGACTTCCGGTAAGGGCCTTGTGCTGCACCAAAGTGTACCAGAGAAGTGGGAAGGGAGCTGGTGTGTGTGGAGAGCAGGAGACGTGATGGTTGCCTTGTTTGTAACTCCCTCTAACAAGGGCATCCATTTCTGCAGGAATAATTCAGCCTCTTGGGAACAGCGCCAGTCCCCCTAGGAGGGAGCACTCCTTGACTCTAACACCTCCCCCTAGGCCCCATGTAAAGCTTCCTCCTCTCAATGTTGCCAGCCTCACCATGAGTTTTGGTGCAGATAAACCCTACTAAACCATACCAATTATGATATTTGGCCACAATGGATGTTATATTACATACACACACACACACACAAAAAAAAAAAAAAAAAACAAAAACACACACACATATATTTTTGCCATAGAACAGAGAAAGACAGAGAGAGGGAAAGTGAAAAATTACCCATCAGGTTGGATGGCCATGCCACAATCCATTCTCCTCTTGGGATTTTGGGCATGCATGCACACGTGTCTGGGGTATTTTTAAAGCCACCAAGTGTGGGACTCAAGCCATGTTTGGCCATGTGGGAGTCCAGCGCCTTCACTACCACACCACCTGCTGGCCCCAACATTACATAATTTATTGGACCAGTCTAATGTTAGATGGACAAGAGAGAAAATTTCGCCATTGTGGAACCTACGTTCTTGTGGAAGAGAGAGATAAAGAACATTGGTAATAAGAAAGATCAAGTTGGGACGGTGATGTGATAGTGTTATTGTGATCTTTCTGGGAAGACATTTAAACCATGGCTGGAAAGATGAGACGGGACAAGACGTTCAAAGAGCTGGAGCAAGGGCAGGGGAGCAAGCGCCAAGGGCTGAGGGACAGAGAGGAAGGAAGACATGCAGCACGTTGGGGGAGGTGGGTGGACAGGGTGCTGGGAGGGGGTACAACATGACCACAGAGAGGCCGGGGAGCCCCTGATCTGGTGGGGCCTCGAAGGTCAACATGGGGAGATGGGTTTTTGTTCTAGGTGAAATGGGAAAGGCCCTGGTTACCTAAGCAAAGTCCATGGGCCAGGAGAGCAGTGTTACCTGGGAGACCCGCCCTGGCCCCTGATTTACGGATTCAGAATCTGCTTTAGCAAGACCCTTAGGGGGTTCATATACACCATGATATGTATCATGAGACGTCTTTACAGACTACCACGGACCAGTGGCTTAAACAACTGAAGTGTATTTACTCATGGTTCTGGAGGCTGAAAATTGAAGATCAGGGCACTAGCCTGGTGGGTTCTGATGAAGAGGCCCGCTTCTGCTGTGTTCTCAGATGGGACAGAGAGTAGAGAGACAGAGACAGAGACAGAGAGAGGAGAGGAGAGAAAGAAAGAGAGATAGGTCTTCCTCTTTCTGTGAGGCCACAGTCCTATCTACTTATGGATCCATCTAGCCTTAATGATGTCCTAAAGACCTGTCTCCAGACACAGGCGCACTGGGGCTAGGGCTTTTTTTTTTTTTTTTTTTTTTTGAGAGGTTTATGTTACAGGGTGCGTGCGCTTGCCAGAGAGACAGAGAGACAGAAAGCGAGAAATCACCCCCCTCCCCCAGGGGATGGCCACACCGAATCCCTTCTCCTCCATTCCCTTCTTGGGATCTTAGGTACACACGCACACACGCCTGGTGTGAATTTAAGCCACCAGGTCAGGGACTGGAACTGTGGTCAGCTACATGGGAGTCCAGCGACATAGCCATTATGCCAACTGCTGGTCCTGGGGCTAGGGCCTTAACATATCAGTTCTGGGGGACACAATTCAGTGGATGGCATGTGTATTGCCTTTGAATGTTTTGAGTAATTCTCACACTTCACCATGCGTAAGAATTTCCTGGAGGAATGGGTGCAAGTCAGATTTTTTGGATCACCAGAGAATTTTTTTCTTCAGAGCTCTGAATTCACTTCATCTTTTTTTTTTTTTTTGAGAGGTTTTTGCTATAGGGCGCGTGTGCTCGCCAGAAAGACAGAGAGAGATAGAGAGACAGAAAGTGAGAAATCACTCTCAGGGGGGATGGCCACACTGCAGTCCCTTCTCCTCCATTCTCCTCTCGGGATCTTGGGCACGCACACACACGCGCCCAGAGTGAGTTTAAGCCACCGGGTCCGGGACACGAACCACGGTCGACTACATGGGAGTTCAGTGACATAACCGTTATGCTAACTGCTGGTCCCACAAACATTTGCTATTTTCGCTATTTCTTCTTTTCCCATCCTGATCGGGACATACCGCTGTCTCACTGTGGTTTGGCTTTGCATTTCCCTCGGGGCTCAGTGATGCTGAGTATCTTTTCATCAGCCTGTTCGCCAACTTCTTCCGTGAAATATCTAAGTGTTTTATCATTTTCTGTTGGATGCTTCGCATTTTTACTGCTGCACTTTGAAGGTTCATTGTACATTCTAGATACCAGCCCTCCGCCAGATGTGTAGTTTACAGATAATTCATCCCACTCTGTCGTTTCTTTTCATCTTCACAGTCTTCTATGGAGAAAGAGGTTTTAGCGTAGACGAAGTGTGATTTATCAACTTTGAATTTGATGGATTGTGTGTTAAGTGTCAAGCCCAGGAACTCTTTGGCTAGCCCTAGGCCCTGAGAATTTTTTCCTAATAGTTTTACATGTTAAATTGAAGTCTGTGATCCATTTCAAATTAATTTTTGTGCTATTTCTGAGATTTCAATGTCATGTTCAATGACTCCAGCACCATTGTTGAAAAGATTATTGTTCTTCCATTAAATAGCTTTTGAATATTCATAAAAAATTAGTTGGGGCCCCAGCCACTATAGTGCAGCAAACATGCTGGTGGCCTGCCAAGCTGGGAGCCTTCTGAGCACCCGAGTTTGGACACCCAGGTCAGCGTGACAACACACCAGGTGTGTGTGCAGGTGCCAGGATCCTGAGGAGCTGGGGACTGGGGAAGGGGGATCGTGGTGTGAACAGACACTGCTGAGGAGGCTCCTCTTTCTTTCTTTCCCTCTCTCTCTCTCTCGTGTACCCACACACTCTATCATAAAAACAGGACAAAACAGAAGATCTAGGGGGGCATATTTGTGTGTATCTATTTCTGAGTTCTCTATTCTATTCCCTTAACTCGTGTCTCTCCTACCAATGTCACATCGTCTTGATTGCTGTGGCTCTAGAGGAATCGACGTTCAGAGGAATCTTGACTTTATTTCTGTTTTTCAAAATGATTTCAGTTATTTTAGTTCCTTTGCCTTTCACACAAATTTTAGAATAATTTTGTCCATATCTCAAAATTCTGGCTGGGATTTTAAGTAAACGTCTGCTAAACCTGGATCCATGTGGGGAGGACTGACACCTTTGCTAGGTTGACTTGCATTCATGGCCACAGTAGATCTATTCATATCACTAGGTCGTGTGCAATTTCTGTCATCTTTGTGTAGTTTTTCACACACAAAGTTCTATACAAAGTTTTTGATTTATTCCGAAGTATTTCATGTTCTTGAGCAATCGGATGTTTTTAATTTTCATGTCCACCTCTTCATTGCTAGTATACAGCAGTTGATTTCTGGACGCTTATTTTGTATCCTCTAAACTTGCCGACCTCCTTATTAGTGCTAGTTATTGTGTAGATTCTCTGGGATTTTCTATGCAGACAACTAAGTCCTTTGTAAATAGAAATGGTTTTATCTTTTTCTTTCCAGTCTGTGTGCTTTGCTTTTTCCCCCTTGCCTTATGGTATGGCTGGAGCTTCTAGTACTATGCTGAGTGAAAGTGGTGAGGATGGACATCCTGGCCTTGTTGGGGAGTCTCAGAGAAGTACTGGGTCTTTCACATGCAACTGTGAGGCTGGATACAGGCTTTGCAGGTGTTCTTTGTCAGGTCGAGGATGTTCCCTTTATGGAACTTGTTTTTATTTTAAATGTAGCAATTCGGATTATATGGACATTACAAGAGCTTTGTTTTCTCTGTAAATATTTTTTTTTTTTGAGAGGCTTTTGCTATAGAATACGTGCACTTGTCAGTAAGACAGAGAGAGACAGAGAGACAGAAAATGAGAAATCACCCCCCAGGGGGGATGGTCACGCTGCAATCCCTTCTCCTCCATTCTCCTCTCGGGGTCTTGGGCACGCACATGCATGCACCCAGTGTGAGTTTAAGCTACCGGGTCCAGGACTTGAACTGCGGTCGACTACGTGGGAGTCCAGCGACATAGCCATTACACCAACTGCTTGTCTCAGTATTTTTCTTTTAGATATAATGAAAATTGTAGTTTTCACTTTTTTTTTTTCAAGTTGACAGACACACTTTTCTCGCAGAAAGAATGTTGTACGGCAGTTTGACCTGTCTTGGGTTTGTTACGGAGTGCACAACCTATGTAGTGGAAAAGTTTGCTAACGACCTTGAGCTAATGCACCAAGAATGGAAATAAGACCCATGTCATCATCTGGCTAGCAAAGGGCACATGTCTTCATAGCTGCGAAGCAACAGCGAGAGGGACTCCGGTGCCATGGCCTTTCTGTTCTCCGTGTCTCTGCTCAGCCCAGGTCTGCCAGGCCTGCAGGGAACTGGGTTTCAGACAGGACCCTGGGGGCGGGGATATCTTCTTTTCTTTTCTTTTCTTTTCTTTTCTTTTCTTTTCTTTTCTTTTCTTTTCTTTTCTTTTCTTTTCTTTTCTTTTCTTTTCTTTTCTTTTCTTTTCTTTCCTTTCCTTTCCTTTCCTTTCCTTTCCTTTCCTTTCCTTTCCTTTTCTTTCCTTTTTTCTTTTCTTTTCTTTTCTTTACTTCCTTCCTTCCTTCCTTCCTTCCTTTTTCTTTCTTTCTTTCTTCTTTCTTTCTTTTCTTTTCTTTCCTTTCCTTTCCTTTCCTTTCCTTTCCTTTCCTTTCCTTTCCTTTCCTTTCCTTTCCTTTTTTCTTTTCTTTTCTTTTCTTTCCTTCCTTCCTTCCTTCCTTCCTTCCTTTTTCTTTCTTTCTTTCTTCTTTCTTTCTTTCCCTCTCTCTCTCTCTCTCTTTCTTTATTCTTTCTTTCCTTATTTATTTTAGAGTTTTTTGCCTTCAGGTGTGTGTGCTTGCTGGAGAGAACTGGAGAGAGACAGAGAGACAGAGACAATGAGACAGAAAGTGAGAATCACCCCCCAGGGGAGATGGCCACGCCGCAATCCCTTCTCCTCCATTCTCCTCTCAGGATCTTGGGCACACACGCACACATGCCCAGTGTGAGTTTTAAGCCACTGCGTCCATGACTCAAACTGCGGTTAGCTGTGTCGGAGTCCAGCCACGTACCCACTATGCCATAGGCTGGCCCCATGATACCGTCTTTCTTACTGTTAGTCCTTGTGGTCACATAGCATCACAGAGTGTAGACGAGGCCCTGCTCGTCGCTGATCCCCGCCTGCACTTTCTAAAGGCTTTTTCCTTCTCAGTACAGGTTTCATTCATTTCCCCAGTCTGTTCAGTGGGAGCTGCAGAACAAGAAGGCTGGCAGGACGGTACTCCTTTCCTTCGTTCTTCGGGGTCTCTGTCCCACAGCTGTCTGCTGTTCACCCGCTGCTCGCCTGCTTAGCCTTGCTCCTTACAGAACTCTCGCAGGTGTGAGATTTTCCTCTAAAAGACAAGCTTCTACCCCAGCCCTATTATTACCAGGCAACTATGAGATGAAAACCTGGCAATTTCTGTAGTTCATTCCTGTAGCTGTGAAGCAGAGTGGGCTTACGATGGTATGTTAGTCTGTTTCAGGGATGCCAGCTGGGTATCCACATTAGTCAAATCTCTTTGATCACTTCCGGGGCAGGTGGTTGGCATAGTGGTTAAGGGCATTGGACTCCCACATGGCTGACCACGGTTCGAGTCCCGGACCTGGCGGCTTGCTTTCTCACTTTCCAGCTCTCTCTCTGTCCCTATTTGGTGAAATTTTAAAAAATAAATAAAATAAAGTTAAATAAAATAATTCTTTGAAAGATCTCTTTGATAACTTTCAGTCATTTTTCTTTTTCTTTCCTCTTTCCTTTGCCTGAAGGCACGTAGATCTGCCAGAGATAGATAAAAAGGGAGAGGGAGAAAGCACCTCTAATGGGGTGTGTTCACACTGCAATCCTTCTTCCTTTCTTTTTGCAACCTAGTGGGATTTGGGGCATGCCCACAGACATGCCCAGTGTTTTCGAGTCACTGAGACGGGACGTGAACAGCAGAGTTGGCCATGTGGGATCTGGTGCTCCTAACAAGGCAGCCACAGGGCTGGCCTCAGTCCTCTGTCTTGTTCTGGTCTGTTGACATAATTTACATCTGTCCTTGGGTCCCATTTTGTTCTCCTGTTCTAGTGGGTCATTGGAAAAGTCAGGATGTATTTTTCTGTTTTTCTCTGCAAAAATGCACCATGACTTTTCTGACAACCCGACATGATCTTCTCTCTGAAAGGTGAGCCTCCAGCTGGTGCTCCACCAGGGATCACGCCGTGGGAGGAGCAGTTCATGTCTGTGCTGCGTTCCGGAAACAGAAGCCCCCCTGCAAGCACGTAACCCCCGGCTTCACTTCCGTATTTTTCATGGCTTCCCTCTGAGAGACTCAAAGCACGTCTCTGTCTTTATTCTGCCACTGTTGACTTCCCAAATGCAACATATCCCAGGGCGGAGAGCCATTCCCACGTGCGGTTCTGCAGATTACTGATAGGATATTTTGCATAAGATTGAATGAAAACAGTCTTAGGCATTTCTGCCCACTTTTTTTTTTTAAGAGGTTTTTGCTATAGGGCGCATGCACTTGTGAGAAAGAAAGTGAGAAATCACCCCCCAGGGGGGATGGCCTTGCCACAATTCCTTCTCCTCCATTCTCCTCTCGGGATCTTGGGCACACATGCACAGGCGCCCCGTGTGAGTTTAAGCCACAGGGTCCCGGGACTCAAACCATGGTTGACTACATGAGAGTCCAGTGACATAGCCATTACGCCAACTGCTGGTCCCTCCACCCGCTTCTTGAAGATCTGTGGTTTTCAGAGGAGCACTCACATGCTTACTTTTGTTCTTTCCTCAATCACTCAAAATGCTTTATGTCTTTAAAAAAAAACCTGAACAAAGACCCTATGTCTCCGGAACCGAGGAGCAATGTAAGGAGAGTTGTCACCTCCTCGCCTTCACAGTCAGCCCAGACGCTGGGTACTAGTACGTGACAGAGCTTGTGGGACCGCTGTGCTCTGAGGGTCAACCAAGCAGGTCTTTACAAGATGGCCAAGCTGTTACTTGGGGTACACTGTGTCCTACAGGAGGCTAAGTCTGGAACCTACGCTGGAAGCTATGTTTGCGATCTGGAGGACCAGAAGACAAACACCTCCAAATTGTCTCCAGTGGCTGCCTTCGAGGAGGGGGAAAGCTAAAAATAACCCCACCTTGAAAAGACGGGGCATTCATGGGCCAGCAGGTAACACAGAGGTTATGGCAGCTGGATCTCGTGGACCCAGTGACTTGAGAAGCATGTCAGGTACCTGTGTGTGAGTGTCCAAAATCCTGAGAAGAGAGTGGAGGAGAAGGGACAGTAGTGTGGCCAGCACCCCGGGGGGGATTTCTCT
>NW_006159427.1:7148591-7152533 GCF_000334495.1 Tupaia belangeri chinensis
CCTCGCTCTCTGTTTCTCTCCGGAGAACGCATGCACCCTTTAGTAAAGAACTACACAAGGAAGAAAAGGCGTTCTTACGGCGAGAGGGAATACAATGGAGTGCAGTGGTCCTGGGTCACTCTGGCTGAGCTGACCATGGAGATGGCACTGTCCCACCTGTGATGGGCTGGCACCACCTTCATACGGTGGCATCCAGTGCTTTTGGCAGGAGGAGCACTTGACAGGATTCATGCCCCGGGGGACGGGACATGGAGGGATGACTCCCGCCAACACCCGGTCGGCCACGAGGCCCGTCCTTCGTCTGTGCTCCCCACAGTGATGGTGTGTGCTTGTCAGGGGTGGCATGGACAAGACTGTCAGGAGGTTCTGTCTTTCTGTCAGGTGTTCCGTTTCTGGGAAATCAGTAGCTAATGACTGTTTCCGGTGTTGGAAAGGAGGGCAGTTGGTGTGGCCACAACTCACATTTGTGCTCCCAGTATAAAGATATGGTAGCTGGGGACCAGCAGATGGCGTAATGGTCATGTCACTGGACTCCCATGTAGTTGACCGCAGTTCGAATCCTGGACCCGGTGGCTTAAAACAGGCCGGGCATATGTGCGTGCATGCCCAAGATTCCAAGAGGAGAACAGAAGAGAAGGGATTGTGGCGTGGCCATCCCCCCTGGGGGGTGATTTCTTGCTTTCTGTCTCTGTCTCTCCGGCGAGTGCATGTGCCCTACAGCAAAAACTTCTCTCTAAAAAAAAGTAAAATAAAGAGCTGGAAAGTTGGTGAAGATAAATTCAAGAGAGAGAGACCTAGGAAAGATAGAGAATAGGCAGGTAATATGGGAAGAAAAGAACTAAACTAACAGCTACAGCCATCAGTTCCTGCTTGGAATTACAAACGCATACCTGGGGGCTGGCAGGTGGCATGGTGATTAAGGTGACTGGATTTCCACATGGCCAACTGCGGCTCAAGTCCCAGACCCAGTGACTTGAAACTCATGCCAGGCATGTGTGTATGCGTGCCCAGAATCTCGAGAGAAGAATGGAGAAGGGATTGTGGTGTGGCCATCCCCCCGGGGGGAATGATTTCTCATTTTTCCTCTCTCTGTCTTTCACTGTCTCTCTCTTCTCTGGTGAGTGCATGCACCCTATAGCAAAACCTAAAAAAATTAAAAAAGAAGAAAAGCAATGCCCCTCTGTCTTCTGTGCATGTTAGCAACGACCACGGCGAGTTCTGCCCTTCTAGGAAAATGCTGGTTTTATTGAGGTTCCATTCGTTCCTCAGCGCAGATAGCCTCTCCCCAGATCCGGGTAGCTGGCCCTGACCGTGCCGACCCAGAAGGAGCAGGTTTGGGACCATGCCGCCGACTGCTCAGGCCACTGCTGGCACGTGGTGACGGATGGTCATAATGTTGGTTTTGTATTTTCAATACACTGTGTTGGAGGAAGCAGGCTCCTTACGTCCTGCCTCTGCGTGGACTGTATTCCACAATGCGTTTCTAAAGCAGGACAAGAATATCACATTGCTGTTTCAAGGGTGGACCTTGCAGTATACTTGCAAGCTGGTAGATGTGTCAAATTATAGGATCGATTTAAATGGAGCGATCGTATCTTGAGTAGTCAAAGAGTTAACTGGGGAAGGATTACAGTAAATCTTACCTGAATGTTTTCAGGTTATCATTTTACTATGCAACATTTCATTAGCTAATTGTTATTGAGACAATGGAGGAATGGGTTCCAAAACAGTCAATCACTTAGTCCAATTTGGGTAATGAAAGCATTCTATGAATTGAAACATAGTTTACTTTGAAAGGAAATCATGCTTCCCTGGAGGCTTTAAATGGTTTGGGGGAAATGGTTCTCCTCTTCTTCAGTGCAAGATTACATGTTGGAAAAACACACTTAATCATATTTGGTCTCTCTAAAGACTTTTTGGTGCAAGCTGCCGGGTTAGTAACAAAGAAAAACTTGCATGAACGGGGGTTTGCCCAGAGAGGGGGACATGCAGTATACCCACCAAGTGGCAGAGCAGCCCGACAGCCTGGCTCTTCTGCCTTTGAAGCCAGTTGTCATGCCATTATTATTATTATTGTTATTATTTTACTATAGAGTGTATGCATTCATGAGACACACACACACACACACACACACACACACACACACACACAGGGAAAGTGAGAAAGCAAGCTGCCAGGTCCTGGACTTGAACTGTGGTCAGCCTGGTGGGAGTCCAGCACCTTAACCAGCATGCCACCTGCTGGGCCCTGGTTTAGGATGTAAAAATGATGAGGTCTCTGGGAAATTCTAAATTGTAAACCTTGTTTTTAAAATTATAAAATGTATGTTTTTTAGAAGCAAAAATGTGTATTTTATTCAGCAGGTGCTAGATGAGCATAATACTTCCCACTGCACTTAAAACAGTTTTTCAGGGCTTCTAAGAAGGCCTGGAAGGGGACCAGCAGTTAGTGTAATGGCTATGTGGCTGGACTCCCATGTAGTCGACCGTGGTTCGAGTCCCGGACCCGGTAGCTTAAACTCACGCCAGGCGCATGTGCGTATGTGCCCAAGATCCCGAGAGGAGAATGGAGGAGAAGGGATTGAGGCGTGGCCATCCCCCCTGGGGGTGATTTCTCACTTTCTGTCTCTCTCTGTCTGGCGAGCACACGCACCCTATAGCAAAAAACCTCTCCAAGAAAAAAAAAAAAAAGAAAGAAAGAAGGCCTGCAAGTGAGTCATTGTCACCAGACAACATGTTTAGGAGGTCTCAGTGTTCCTGGTCACCGCTGTCTTCTCTCCCTCACATTTAGGACATCCCCCTCCTCCTAACGCCACCATCTCTCACAAAGCAGCTCAGAAGAAGGGTTTTCTTGGATCCTAACAGTGGTGAGAGTGGTGACCCAATTCCTTTTGCTTTTTAAGAGCATTAATATTTCTCTCTCTCTCTCTTACTTATTTTTTTTTAGAGAGAGAGATTTTTGATATAAGGCACATGTACTCATCAGAGAGAGAGAGACAGAAAGTGAGAAATCACCCCCCAACACACACATGGGGGGATGGTCACGCTGCAAACCCTTCTCCTCCATTCTCCTCTTGGGACTTTGGGCACGCACGCACACCCTCCTGGCATGAGTTTCAAGCTACCAGGCTTGTGCCATGTGGGAGTCCAACGCCTTAACCACCACGCTACCTGCTGGCCTCCCCATCTTGAGAAGATTTAAGGGCTCAAGCCTGTCTCTGAAAAAGCGACCAGCTTCTAAGCAACTGTCCTTTCGTTAACTTGTGGAAGTGGAGGTGGTGTGGTTACTTAGAGCTTCTCCGCGTGAACCTTTCCCGGACCACCGGTAGTCTCTCTCATACGACTGAGCACAGAGGAGTCACTAAATTGAATACTGTTGGAACTGTTCCACCAAGTGAAACTGTCGTGTTGGAGAGATCACAAGTGGATAAGCTAAAGACTGTGGCTGCCCACCGGTTGTCCAACATGATAAAATGGTAAGAGTACACGTTGCAAAACGCAATCGTCTCTTCATGGTAGAGGGGCTGAACGGCTGGCCCTGCTGCAGACGCACCACCCCCTGCAACATGCCTGTGTGGTTGTTTGCGTGAGGTGCAGTGGATTTCCCCCGCACGGGTTCTGAGCTCACCCATGGAACTGGCTTTGGCTGAAGGGATGCTAGTAGACTTCAGGTAAGCCCATTCTTTTATAAAAAAGTTTATTTATTTATTTATTTATTTATTTATTTCCTCCATGAGTGAGAGAAGCAGGGGACAGACAGAGAGAGAGAGACCACGCCCCAACAGGGTCTTGGTACTGCCACCCTTCCCCAGCTGCAGGCAGCCCTGGATCATGGGTCTGTCCGGGTACTCAGGACGGTCTCTGATGCAAATCCAGAACTTTCCATGTGGGTCAGCCTCACGGAGGGCGTGTTTCACCATACTTCCCCAAGTTTCACTGCCA
>NW_006159427.1:7152589-7154510 GCF_000334495.1 Tupaia belangeri chinensis
CATGGCTGATCCCAGTTTGAGTCCCAGATCTGGTGGCTGGAAGAACACAATGGACGCACGGGTGAGCATAGCGGAGAAGGGATTGCAGCACGGCCCTCTCTCCTGGGGAGGGGGATGATTTCTCACTTACCCTCTCACTGCTTCTCTCTGTTTCTCTCTGGTGAGTGCATGTGCCCTCATGCAAAAACCTTAAAAATAAATAAATAAAACAAAATAAGATCACATTAAAAAGAGGGGTGCTTGCACATTTCTGCTCTTCTCCCTGGCTCTACAACGAGAACTTCCCAATGCTGGAAAGGGAGACAAGTCACCTCGACTGTCCTGGCTGAGGCCATCTGAGACCAGCTAGCAGCCCGCTCCCCTGCCACCCAGACCTAGGAGAAAGCCCAGCCCAAACCTATGTCTTCCTGGCCGACACTGGGCGACTGCCCCTGTCTGAGGAACACAGCAAGCCCAGGGAAGGTGGCCAGCTGACCCATGGACTCCTGAGATAAATAAACTGAAATTTTAACAAAATTAATTTAAGGTGCGGGGGGAAATATACACTTGTGTGTCATGTTTTCACTTATATCTTACAGGCACATTTTCTAAAAATAGAATTATTTTTTTATTTAACTTTGTTTGTTTGTTTATTTATTTAAATTTGACCAGAGAGGGACAGAATGAAAGAGAGAAAGAGGGAAAGTGAGAAAGCAAGCTTCCAGGTCCGGGACTTGAACCGTAATTAGCTATGTGAGAGTCCAGTGCCCTTAACCACCACACCACCTGCTGGCCCCAACAGGCACAATTCTTAGGACAGGAGGTGTTGTAATATGGAGAAGGAAGTGTCTAATTCAACCCCGAACATGAGCGACACACAGGGGGGGGTCCATTCAGGCTGCAGACACTTCTGGTCTTTTTACAATCAAGTGCTTAGATGAGCCTTTTCAAGGGCTGACTGTATTCTTACTCTGTCCTGGGAGGGACAGGGATGAATGAGGTACACAACTTTTTATTAAGGAAAGAAAGAAGTGGGGAAGGAGGCAGGAGAAAGGAATAGAGTCGTGAGTTAGAAATTTCACTGTCTGGTCAGGAAAGCCAGGGGAGCCTGACTTAGGTCTAGAGTTCTTTGCATGCTGATTGCAAGGAAGGAGAGAAAAAAATACATCCAGTAACAGCGGGGCTCAAGTCCCAGAGCAAACTTCCCTTTCAGAAGACACGATGTTGGGTTCCGTCCCGTCTGTAAAGCACAAGGGTGCCCTGTGTCCACATGGAGACCTTGCTTTGCAGGAAATCTTTACCACCAACCCTTTCCCCATGCCTGTTTTCTCCTTCCCTCAAATAAATGCTGTCTCTCTTTTGGACGAGAATAGAGATACTATAATCCTCTAGAGCGAGATTTCTTTTTTTTTATTGGAGAAGTTTTCCCGCTATAGGGAGCATGCGCTCACCAGACAGACAGAGACATAGAGACAGAAAGCGAGAAATCACCCCCAGGGGGGATGGCCACGCCTCAATCCCTTCTCCTCCATTCTCCTCTCGGGATCTTGGGGACGCACGCACACGGCTGGCATGAGTTTCAGTCACCAAGTCGGGGACTTAAACCGCAGTCAGTTACATGGGAATCCAGTAACATAGCCATTACGCTAACTGCTGGTTCCCCATGGAGCGAGATTTCTTATAGAGGAGTTTAAAAACGTGGCAGATCTGGGAGTTGGCGTAATGGCTATGTTACTGGATTCCCATGTAACTGACTGCGGTTTAAGTCCCCGACTTGGTGACTGAAACTCATGCCAGCCGTGTGCGTGCGTCCCCAAGATCCCGAGAGGAGAATGGAGGAGAAGGGATTGCGGCATGGCCATCCCCCCGGGGGTGATTTCTCGCTTTCTGTCTCTATGTCTCTCTCTGTCTGTTTGGCGAGCACACGCGCCCTATAGCAAAA
>NW_006159427.1:7155280-7162911 GCF_000334495.1 Tupaia belangeri chinensis
CAGGAATGTGGGGGTTAAGGCATTGTACTCTGACATGGCTGATCCCAGTTTGAGTCCCAGATCTGGTGGCTGGAAGAACACAATGGACGCACGGGTGAGCATAGCGGAGAAGGGATTGCAGCACGGCCCTCTCTCCTGGGGAGGGGGATGATTTCTCACTTACCCTCTCACTGCTTCTCTCTGTTTCTCTCTGGTGAGTGCATGTGCCCTCATGCAAAAACCTTAAAAATAAATAAATAAAACAAAATAAGATCACATTAAAAAGAGGGGTGCTTGCACATTTCTGCTCTTCTCCCTGGCTCTACAACGAGAACTTCCCAATGCTGGAAAGGGAGACAAGTCACCTCGACTGTCCTGGCTGAGGCCATCTGAGACCAGCTAGCAGCCCGCTCCCCTGCCACCCAGACCTAGGAGAAAGCCCAGCCCAAACCTATGTCTTCCTGGCCGACACTGGGCGACTGCCCCTGTCTGAGGAACACAGCAAGCCCAGGGAAGGTGGCCAGCTGACCCATGGACTCCTGAGATAAATAAACTGAAATTTTAACAAAATTAATTTAAGGTGCGGGGGGAAATATACACTTGTGTGTCATGTTTTCACTTATATCTTACAGGCACATTTTCTAAAAATAGAATTATTTTTTTATTTAACTTTGTTTGTTTGTTTATTTATTTAAATTTGACCAGAGAGGGACAGAATGAAAGAGAGAAAGAGGGAAAGTGAGAAAGCAAGCTTCCAGGTCCGGGACTTGAACCGTAATTAGCTATGTGAGAGTCCAGTGCCCTTAACCACCACACCACCTGCTGGCCCCAACAGGCACAATTCTTAGGACAGGAGGTGTTGTAATATGGAGAAGGAAGTGTCTAATTCAACCCCGAACATGAGCGACACACAGGGGGGGGTCCATTCAGGCTGCAGACACTTCTGGTCTTTTTACAATCAAGTGCTTAGATGAGCCTTTTCAAGGGCTGACTGTATTCTTACTCTGTCCTGGGAGGGACAGGGATGAATGAGGTACACAACTTTTTATTAAGGAAAGAAAGAAGTGGGGAAGGAGGCAGGAGAAAGGAATAGAGTCGTGAGTTAGAAATTTCACTGTCTGGTCAGGAAAGCCAGGGGAGCCTGACTTAGGTCTAGAGTTCTTTGCATGCTGATTGCAAGGAAGGAGAGAAAAAAATACATCCAGTAACAGCGGGGCTCAAGTCCCAGAGCAAACTTCCCTTTCAGAAGACACGATGTTGGGTTCCGTCCCGTCTGTAAAGCACAAGGGTGCCCTGTGTCCACATGGAGACCTTGCTTTGCAGGAAATCTTTACCACCAACCCTTTCCCCATGCCTGTTTTCTCCTTCCCTCAAATAAATGCTGTCTCTCTTTTGGACGAGAATAGAGATACTATAATCCTCTAGAGCGAGATTTCTTTTTTTTTATTGGAGAAGTTTTCCCGCTATAGGGAGCATGCGCTCACCAGACAGACAGAGACATAGAGACAGAAAGCGAGAAATCACCCCCAGGGGGGATGGTCACGCCGCATTCCCTCCTCCTCCATTCTCCTCTCCGGACCTTGGGCATGTACGCACATGCGCCCGGTGTGAGTTTTAAGACACCGGGTCCGGGACGCGAACTGCGGTTGACTACGTGGGAGTCCAGTGACATAGCCATTACGCTAACTGCTGGTTCCCCATGGAGCGAGATTTCTTATAGAGGAGTTTAAAAACGTGGCAGATCTGGGAGTTGGCGTAATGGCTATGTTACTGGATTCCCATGTAACTGACTGCGGTTTAAGTCCCCGACTTGGTGACTGAAACTCATGCCAGCCGTGTGCGTGCGTCCCCAAGATCCCGAGAGGAGAATGGAGGAGAAGGGATTGCGGCATGGCCATCCCCCCGGGGGTGATTTCTCGCTTTCTGTCTCTATGTCTCTCTCTGTCTGTTTGGCGAGCACACGCGCCCTATAGCAAAAACCTCTCCAAAAGCTCCATTGGGGGAAAGCTATGGAGTGAAAAGATGATGGGTCCTGGGAAATCTGGTTCAACTTAATATCTGTGGTTCATTCTCAGCAGGACACAGGCATTTTTGTTTTGTTCTATTTTAAATAAAGACAAAACAGTAATTTGCTAAAACAATGGTGTTTCCCCCAGTGTGCTTCAGATGGGCGAGCAATCCCCCGGGCTCTCTTGGATCCTTGTGACACCTCTGTTCCTCTGTGCCCTCTGAGTGGCCCACTGTGAAGCCTGCTCTGCCCAGATCTCTCTGGGCCAGAGATCTGGCGGTCCCCTCTGTTGTTCGTAGTGGGTGACTCAGGCGACAAACTGATAATTGGACTCTTTCAGACTGCATTATTATGAATGTGTTCTGCCGCCAGTCCTGATCTCTATGCTCATAATAGCTAAGCTTTATTAAACATACTGAGCGTTCACTTTGTTCCAGGCAAAAGTTCTGGAACACTTCTGCGCTTTCCACGAGCTGAGTCGCCTTAACACTCGTGAACGCCAGGAACAATGGTCTGTTTTGTTCCCGGATGTATCCCAAGAGCCTGGAGCAGTGCCAGGCCAAGAGTTGGTGCTCAATACCTATTTGTTAATGCCCTGAGGTCCCTCGTGAAAGCCCTGTGAAGAAGGTAGTTTATAACTGTGGAAATTGGTAACCGAAGAAGCAAGTGACCGTCACAGGGTCATGTGGCAGGACCACAGAGGAGCTGACTCGGGAGAACCCAGCTATTGGCGAGAGCCTGTGGTCCCAGCCACTGTGAGGTTGGTCTTCCTTCCCTTCTGCTCCTGAGAGACTGCTCCCTGATGGCAGTTCCAGTACCCCGGCATATTCCTGCCTGGAGCCTAGGGCCCCCTAAGCCACTACTGTCACACCCTCTTGCTTTCTCTGCCCTCGCTCCTGTTGTCATCTGTTCCATCCCATTCATCTTCTAGTGACCAGCTAAAGCCCACGTCTCCCCAAAACTGAGCTGTCCGGAATCTCTCCTTGCCTACATGTGCCTACACCACTCCTGCAACACTTACCCCATTCACCTGTGTCTTCCTTTTATATCGATGAAGATTTTGCATCTCCACTGAGATGACAAGCTGCTAAGGGGCAGTGACAATCTCAGCTGTCTGACACTTGACCTTGAGTGGACGTGTCTTCCGCCTCTGTCCACAATCCCTCACCTTTACTGTGTGCTGTGTTCTTCTTCGTGGTAGGAGAGGTAATATGTAAAGCGTGTGGAGATTAAAGCTAGGCTGAGTTTACTTGGAGACAAGGTTCAGTGCAGGAGCAGTAATGTCATAAAGAGTGTGGACACTGCCCTTAGCCCGCTCAGGTTGGAATCCTGGAGACACTGTAGTTGTTACCTATTGCTGTGCGACAGTTGTCCCAGAACTTAGAACTGTAAGGTGACATTAAGCGTTACCAGTGTGGTTTCTCCAGGGTTTGTCATGAGGCGCCACTGGGACTAGAGGGTCAGCTTCCCAGGTGGCTCCTGCCCATGGTGGGCATGTTGAGCAGGTTATTGATGAGACACTTCAATTCTTTGTCACATGGGCCTCGACACATTACTTCTGCCCTATCCTGTGAGCCACGTGGACAAACCCAGTGTTATGTGTGATGGGACAACACAAGAACATGGATCCCAGGAATACAAAGACTACCGGGGCCATCTTGGAGGCAGGCTAACACATCCACCATGTATGGTTGTGTGAGTATGGATAATTTACTTAGCAACTGTAAGTTCAGTTCCTTCATCTGTAAAATAGGAATAATTGCTGGCAATGGAGCACATTATAAAACTGTTTCAATAATTGAATGAATCAATAAAGGTAAGGTGCTTAGGTCCCTTATCAAACAGTAACTACTAATATTGGAAAGTATAGACCCATCTCAGAGTTGCAGAGAAGCGAGAGTGGGTGATGGTATGAGAGAGAAATCTCACTGCTAGGGACCAGCAGATGGGAAAGCAGTTATATCACTGGCCTCACACGTGGCACACTGTGGTTTGAGTCCTGGACCCAGTGGTTTGAGAGTCATATCGGGCACATGTGCGTGCATGCCCAGGAGACTGGGGAGAAGGGATTGCAGCATGGCCATCTCCCTCTGAGGGGTCTCACTGTCTCTGCTTCTCTCTCTCTAGTGACACGTGCCTCATGGTAAAAACCTCAAAAAAGAAAAAGAAAAAAAGAAGTTTCACTGCTATAATCAGGAGAGTTGTACGAAACGGACTCAGATTTGGGGTTCTTTGCTTGTTGGTTGCTGGGCAACTATCAATGCAGCCCCATTTCCATTTCACCTTCAAGGTTCGCATCACTACACTTCATGCCTGCCACTCATCCTGTGATCAAAATACAGTGTCTCTGCCACGTAGCCACGTGACAGTAATCGTGGCAGTCACTGTAGAGGTCACGTCTTTGGGAGAGCTGCATAGAATATAAATTCCTCCTTCCGATTTGTTGCTCACCCAGAAGACTGAGGATTATCCATATCCAAATCTGATCGTTCCTTTGCAGAAACCTCAACAGAACAAACCAGGGACAGAGACAGACACGGACACTCACGGTCACTGGGGCCTCACTTTTGCAATAGGTTTGTAAAATGTGTGCTCCTCAAACTTTTGTAATCCAAGTGATACAGTTTGCTTTCACTTTATGTTCTCGTTTCAGAGATGCTTTACGTAGATTTACTTCCTAGTGACAATGGATCTTAACATTTAGGGCTGTAATAAAAAACTTCCTTTGTTCCTTTTTCTCCCCTTTTTCCACCATTCCTTTTTTTTGGTCAAGAATTTAATGATCTCAAAACAACACCATTATGAAGTTACCACAGGAGAAAAATCCTTTCACAGTATTATTTATCGATTGATATTTATTTATATTAATTGCCAGAGGGCGTGCTTAGTTGCTAGTGAGAGACAGACAGAAAGAAAGAGAGAGAGGGAGAAAGCTCTCCCCTTTGGGGCCTGGTCATGCTACAATCCCTTCTCCTTCATTTCTCCATCCTGATGGAATTTGGAGCATGTACACATACCCATCCAGTATATTTTAAGTCAGTGGGGCTGGGATTCGAACCACAATCGGCCATGTAGGACACAGCTCCCTTAACCGCTAGGCCACAGGGCTGGCCTTTTTCACGGTATCAGTAATTCATGGCTCTGGTGGGGCCCTGAGGTTCAGAGTGTGTCTGGAGGACATAGTTTGCACACAGGCCTCGGAAACAGAGGGCCTCCGGCTTACGGACCCAGTGAAGTTCACGATGCAGACTAGCAACATGGCCTCTGATCTGCTTGGATCACTTTATCTGAAAGGTTATTTTCTAGGTTTGGACTGAGGTGGGAATTAAAAGAAGGAAATTCTCAAAGACACGCACAGCCTGCATTAAAGTCACAAATACTGGAAGAGCATCGGCGGGAGAGAGGAGTGAGGAAGGAGTGGTTAGATGGAAACCTGAGTCTGAATTCACTATTGCATGCCTCGGTGGTGTAGTTGACAGAGCAATAATATTCCAGGGGCCTTCCAACTCTGGGTGGGAAAATGGTGAATTACAGAGTTAGTTCCTTTTCCTTTGGACTTGGAATGGAAAACTAGCCGTGGCTGAAAGGTGGCTGGCACAGGGGGTGAGCCAACAACAGTCTCAGCGTGGACCAGCATGCATCCCATGTTAGTGTAGAAATGGGTGTGTCTCCAGTGACTTCCATGTGCCTTCTGAACGTAACTGAGGAAGCAATACTCAAAGACAAGAGAAGATCCATGGGAGTTGTTTTTTTCAAATGAAAAAGAATACGAGGAAAGCAGACATGGGGTGTCTTTTCCTAGCTTGCATTTTGGGGTTCATGCTCATCCACCAGCTCTGGCTAAATGAAAGAGCTGAATAACCATGCAATGAGCAGAAGTAGAACAAAAACTCATTTATGTGGGGTCTTTAACTCTGGATACTGTTCATGGGTTGCCTGAACACATCCTCAGACTCTAATTCAAGATGGTGTCTCTCTGGTCCCTCTGGGACAGCTTCAAGAGGGCTGAAAATCCCTGGATACTTCTTTTCTTATTTTGGTCATAGGAGTGTGCACTTGCTGGAAAGAGACAGAGAAAGAGAGAAACAGGGAGAGGGAAAGTGAGAAATCACCCCTGGGGAGGGGGAATGGCCACACTACAATCCCTTCTCCTCCATTCTCCTAGGATTTTGGGGTACAAACACACGTACTCGGTGTTATTTTCAAGCTGTCAGGTTTGGAGCTGAAACTGTGTTGGCCATGTGGGAATCCAGTGCCTTGACCACAACACCACCTGCTGCTCCTCCTGGGCACTTCTAATGAGAGGTGGGATCTATGTTCCCTCCTCTCAAATCTGGGCAGGCTCTGTGTCTTCTTTGACAAGTAGAGTACCATGACATGACACTATGCCAAGTGGTGGGTCTTGATTTCAAAATTCTGGCAGCTTCCATATTGTTTCTTACAGCCTGCCCTGCCATATAAGAAGTCTAGTTACATGGGACTAGCAGTTGGCATAATGGCTATGTCACTGGACTCCCATGTAGTTGACCATGATTCGAGTCCCGCCCCGGTAGCTTAAACTCACGCCGGGTGCATATGCGTGTGTAACCAAGATCCCGAGAGGAGAATGGAGAAGGGATTGCAGCGTGGCCATCCCCCTAGGGGGTGATTTCTCACTTTCCCTCTCACTGTCTCTCTCTGTCTGTCTGGTGAGCTCATGGGAGGAGACCACGTAGAGAGGCCTGGACATGAAATAGAGAAGGAGGGGTCCGGCTGAGCCCAGCCTTCTTGACTCTCTTGCCCAGGTGCTGGACACATGCAGGAAGCCATCTCGAACCCTCCGGTCAGCCCAGCTGCTAGCTAAAGTCCACCTGGTATCCCTGTTCCATGCCGCATGCAGCAGAATCACCTGGTCCAGCTCTTCCAAATTTCTCACCCATGGATGATGGGAATAAGCACAAATATTTACATGGAGAAGTGGGTCTCTTGGATTAGACCCTTTGAACTATTAAAGAAAAAGTTTTCCTCGGGACCAGCAGTTAGCATAATGGCTATGTTGCTCCTGGACTCCCGCATGGTCGACCGCGGTTCGCGTCTCGGACCCGGTGGCTTAAAACTCACGCCAGAGACATGTGCATGCTTGCCCAAGATCCCGAGAGGAGAACAGAGAAGGGACTGTGGCATGGTCATCTCCCCTGGGGGGTGATTTCTCGCTTTCTGTCTCTCTGTCTCTCTCTGTCTGTCTGGTGAACGCATGTGCCCTATAGCAAAAACCTCTCCAAAAATAAAAATAAAAAAGTTTTCCTCCTCTAGGAACCTCCAAGACACATGACTCATTAATAAGCCACCTGCAGATTACAATCTATAGCAAAAATTCCAGGCAGTGTTGGAGCATCTAAATTTGATTAGGAAGACAAAAAATGCTGTATTAAATTCTTATCTGGTTTTGCAAACTTTCTCATGGACATTTTGAGAACAGATGCCATTCATTCTTATTGACCTTTGCTCACCTGATCATAATCACGTTCCCCGCCAGAAAATGCAGGAGATTAGAACAAGTCGTCATTTTTAATAGGCTATTTTAGAAGCAATATATTAGATTTGTAGAAACCTCATTCCAGAACATCAAGGGCAATTTTAGTGAGGAAATGTAAGGACGACGCTC
>NW_006159427.1:7162942-7171331 GCF_000334495.1 Tupaia belangeri chinensis
ACCTCTGCAAGAACTCAAGGTATTGAATGGCGAAAGTCACAAATTGATTTGCTATACAGCATATTTGGGGCTGTAACTCCTCAGTCTGAAATACATCAGTCATTTCACTCCGCCTTTGCTCTGCGCACCCTGCGCTCCCTGCCGACGAACAAGCTCTTGTTGATCTACCGTGGTCTTATCCAGAATGTTCTGGTTATTCAAATATTTTACTTAACCGAGTATTCCTAGCCACATCATACAGTGCCTGCCAATTCCAAAGAATTGCAAGTAAATGCAATACCTTACGATTTCCACTAAAAGCTACTTTTTCTTATCTAAGGGTTCTGAGGGACCTTGCTTTCCCACAGCAGCTATTATAGAACCCAAACCAAGTCCACCTGCTATGTGTCACAGACCAAACCATGCAAGGGGTAAGTACAGCTTTATTGCCGCGTGCAAAGCACAGAGAGCACTCAGTGGAAGCTGGAAAAGTCAGTTCGCCCTGAGAAGTTCCAGGGAAGCACTTTTTTTTTTTTTTTTTTTGGAGGGTTTTTGCTATAGGGTGCGTGCACTCTCCAGAAAGAGAGACAGAGAGACAGAAAGTGAGAAATTACCCCCCAGGGGGGATGGCCACGTTGCAATCTCTTCTCCTCCATTCTCCTCTCGGGATCTTGGGCACTTAGCACACACACCCGGCGTGAGTTTAAGCCACCAGGTCCGGGACTTGAACTGTGGTCGACTAGATGGGAGTCCAGCAACACAGCCATCACGCTAACTGCTAGTCCCCCAAGCATGTACTTTTAAGGGCACAATTAAGGGCGCAGGTCTCAAACGTATGATTAGTTCAAGAGGGTGGAATCGGCTCATGAGTTTTCTAGATGGGTGGGGCCTTAGGTAATCAATTTCCATTTTGGTGGGTTTCACATCCGGTAAATCATCCAAAAATGACTCCCAATTGGGGGCAGGCATAGCTGAAGTCTAGAGTCTCAAGCCTTACTTAGGGCCATTATCGCCCTGAGAGAAGCTAGGGAGGCACTTTTTTTTTTTTTTTTTTTTGGAGAGGTTTTGCTATAGGGTGCGTGCACTCTCCAGAAAGAGAGACAGAGAGACAGAAAGTGAGAAATTACCCCCCAGGGGGGATGGCCACGTTGCAATCTCTTCTCCTCCATTCTCCTCTCGGGATCTTGGGCACTTAGCACACACACCCGGCGTGAGTTTAAGCCACCAGGTCCGGGACTTGAACTGTGGTCGACTAGATGGGAGTCCAGCAACACAGCCATCACGCTAACTGCTAGTCCCCCAAGCATGTACTTTTAAGGGCACAATTAAGGGCGCAGGTCTCAAACGTATGATTAGTTCAAGAGGGTGGAATCGGCTCATGAGTTTTCTAGATGGGTGGGGCCTTAGGTAATCAATTTCCATTTTGGTGGGTTTCACATCCGGTAAATCATCCAAAAATGACTCCCAATTGGGGGCAGGCATAGCTGAAGTCTAGAGTCTCAAGCCTTACTTAGGGCCATTAAAGTCTAAATGGACCTTGCATTCTAAACAGCTGAGAAAGATGCTTTCCTTTTGGTTCAGCTCTTATTAATTTTCAGTTTGAGGAGTTTCCATTTTTCCCTCAACAGAAAGGGAAACTAAGGGTCAAGCCCTTGCCGGGAGTCCCTCACTCTATGTCACGCCAAGGGCACAGTCAGGCACCTTTAGATGAAAAAAGCCCTTAAAACTGGAAAACTTGCAGTCAGTCTGTCCCGCAGCTGTGTAGAATTCACCCATCAGAGCACGATGTTCATTCGCCACTGCTCTTACTTTTGTAAAAGGAGAGCTGAGGAAACAATCCGTCTGCTTGTTTGAATATTTTTAGTACTATAATTTGGTGTAAATGGAGCATTTCCTATCCATAAATAAGTTCCCTGGAACTAATGTTTTCTGCTAAGCTCCTTGTAGTGGCAGGATGCATTCTTGCAGAACTTTGCAGAAACAGTTAAAATACTCTGGGGCAGGAGCACATGGAAAAGGAAACTTAATCCCATGACAGGCCTGTGTGAAGAATGAGGCGAGATACAAAATTGCAGTTAGATAGGCGATGGGTGCCCTCCTTGTGCTTAGTAAGCGCTGGATGTATGTTTCAAAATAACTGGAAGAGAGGATTTCAAATGTGCACCACACAAAGAAATGAAAAATGACATGTATTGCTCTGGTTTGATCATTACACTCAGTAATGAAAAATTGCACTGTATCCCCAAAATATGCACAATTATTTATAAAAAACCTAAAATGGCACACACTCACTTAAAAAATCACACTGCCATGAATATATGCAAACTCTTTTTTTTTTTATTTTTGAGAGGTTTTTGCTATTTGGCACATGTGCTCACCAGAAAGACAGAGAGAGAGACAGAAAGTGAAAAATCACCCCCCGGGGGGATGGCCACACTGCAATCCCTTCTCCATTCTCCTCTTGGGATCTTGGACACGTATATACATGTGACTGGTGCGAGTTTAAGCCACCAGATCCGGGACTCAAACCGCAATTGACTACATGGGAGTCCAGTGACATAGCCATTACACCAACTGCAGGGCCCGCAACTTTTTTTTTTTTTTTTTTTAATTGCTACAGGGCATATGCGCTCACCAGAGAGACAGAGACAGACTGAGAGACAAAACGTGAGAAACCACCCCAGAGGGTATGGCATTGCCACAATCTCTTCTCCTCCATTATCCTCTTGGGATTTGGGGCACGCACGTGCACATGTCCGGAGTGAATTTTAAGCCAGTTACAGGCCTTGGTCCATAGTCAACTATGTGGGAGTACAGCAACGTAACCATTACACCATATACTGGTTCCCTATATAACTTTTTTTTTTAAGAGTTTTTTTTTTTTGCTATAGGGTGCGTGTGCTCACCAGAAAGTTCCAGAGAGACAGAGAAACAGAAAGTGAGAAATCACCCCCTGGGGGGGATGGCCACACTGCAATCCCTTCTCCATTCTCCTCCGCGGATCTTGGACACGTATATACATGTGACTGGTGCGAGTTTAAGCCACCAGATCCGGGACTCAAACCGCAATTGACTACATGGGAGTCCAGTGACATAGCCATTACACCAACTGCAGGGCCCGCAACTTTTTTTTTTTTTTTAAATATTTTTGCTACAGGGCATATGCGCTCACCAGAGAGACAGAGACAGACTGAGAGACAAAACGTGAGAAACCACCCCAGAGGGTATGGCATTGCCACAATCTCTTCTCCTCCATTATCCTCTTGGGATTTGGGGCACGCACGTGCACATGTCCGGAGTGAATTTTAAGCCAGTTACAGGCCTTGGTCCATAGTCAACTATGTGGGAGTACAGCAACGTAACCATTACACCATATACTGGTTCCCTATATAACTTTTTTTTTTAAGAGTTTTTTTTTTTTGCTATAGGGTGCGTGTGCTCACCAGAAAGTTCCAGAGAGACAGAGAAACAGAAAGTGAGAAATCACCCCCTGGGGGGGATGGCCACACCACAATCCCTTCTCCTCCATTGTCCTCTCGGGATCTTGGGCACACATGTACACGTACCCAGCTTTAGTCTAAGCCACCAAGTCCAGGACTCGAACCGCGGTCAGCTACATAGGAATCCAGCGACATAGCCATTACGCCAACTGCTGGTCCCAATATACAACTGTTTTTTTAAAAATGAAGCAAGCGGGAGCCTACAACAGGTGAAAATGACCCAGTCTTCTTCCCTGCTGCCTGTGCAGAACCACACCATCTCTTGGGGTGCAGCCTGGTCAGTTTCTTTGGTATGTCATCAGCTCCTTCAGAGACCAAGGGCTTTGGAAACTGCCTCTACCCTCAGTGTGTCTATTTACCCAATGGAGAAGTTAGTGAGGTGGCCTTGGAGTCACTGCCGTTCCTTGGTTTTCACAGTGAGAGCATCAGAGGGAGGGCCAGGTTCGGACTCCTGCAGGATCCAGCCTGTCTGGCAGCCTCTCAGGCAGGCGAGACCCTAGAACTAAGCCACAGAGATCAGAGTCTGCTCATCACCACTGAGATTCAAAATCTAGAGGAGAGGCCATCGAGGTGGGTGGCCAGGTTCCACAAGGAGAGACTGAACCTGCTTCTCTCTAGCTGTGGGGTGGTTTCCCTAGTGGCTCAGGCCATGCAGAGAGAAAGCAGCAAGGAATCTCAGAGCATCTTAAGCAGCTCTGGAGGCCAGCACTGGGCAAGCCACCTCCTGGGTGTGTCCCTGAGTTCAGCAATAGGTGACCAGAATGGACAGCATGTGGCTTTCTTTCTTTTAAAGATTTTAATAGATTGCTACAGTGTGTGTACTTTCTGGAGAGAGACAGAGAGAGAAAGTGAGGAGAAATCACCCTCCTGGGGGTGGGGGGATGGCTATGCCACAATCTATTCTTCATTCCCCCCTCAGGATTTTGGGCATACACATACATATGCCTGGTGTGATTTTTAAGCTGCTGGATCTGGGACTTGAGCTGCTCAGTCAGCCGTGAGGAATCCAGTGACCTTAGCCCTGTGCCACCTGCTGGCCCCAGTATTTTTATTGTTGACTTACTCTCCATATTTGTCATAACTGACGAACCCCAAGTTTCTTTTATTTATTTATTTTTTATTCCATTTTATTATTATTATCATTTTAAACATTCAAACACTATACATCATTTGGTTTGTAAAGAGAATTTACCCAACATGAAATATACCAGTCAAGTTGAGAATACTATACACATTATCATCAACAGGTAATAAAACATTTCTGTGTCCCACAAATGTCTTACCTCTCTCTTTTCCCCCTAATTTCCTTCCCTATTCTCTTCCCCTCTCCCACCCTCCTTCCACATTGTCTCCAGTGTCTATAACTATTTTCAATGCTTTTATGGCCTCCTATCTTTCAGTCTCTACCATACAGTGCGGATAGTCAGTATATATCAAGTGGAGGCATGCAATAATTTTTCTTTCATAGCCTGACTTGCTTCACTCAGCAATAAATCTTCCATACTCGACTGCTTTCTATCAAATGCCAGGGCCTTGTTGTTTTTTTATGACTGCATAGTATTCCATAGAGTATATGTGCCACATTTTTTCAATCCATTCATCTGTTCATAGACATTTGGGTTGGTTGACCCCAAGTTTCTAACCAGACTAGGTCTTCCAGTTGCAAACTGAATTTGAAGCATGTGAAATTTTGATATCTTTTTCTTTCCATGAATATATATTGTATATAGAAAGAATACAAGGAATCTTCAAAAAGTTTTGGGGAAAATGGTTGAAGCACGAGTTTATTTTGGTGCAAAAAATGTGAAATTCATGCATTGTTTTCCTATCATATGCATTTTTCATGAACTTTGTGAAAATCTCTTATAATAACAATGATCCAGCCCAGATCCCCCCGTGCCTTTGAAGTATCCTCAAACATGAAGAGGTACCCTGTGATCGAATGGCCGTTCAGCCTGGAGAATTATCAATGCCAGTTCTCTGATTTAAATCCACAAACAGGTCCTGATAGGGAAAGTGAGGCTAAGTAGGAGTGAATGACTAGGTGGCTGTCATATTATTATTTATGACTGATGATTGAGTCAGCTATTTGAGAAATGGGAAGTCCTTTGGCTAGACTTTCATTAATCATTGTTCATTCAGCCGGACTTTCATTTTTTTTTTTTTAAAGAGATGTTGCTAATAGGGTGTGTGCACTTGTCAGAGAGAGAGAGAAAGAGAGAGAGAGAGAAACAGAAAGCGAGAAATCTTGCCAAGGGGGATGACCATGCCACAATTCCTTCTCTTCCATTCTCTTCTTAGAATTTTGGGCCCTCAGGCACACATGCCCAGCGTGAGTTTTAAGCTGTCAGATCTGGGACTGGAACTGCAGTCAACTATATGGGAGTACAGCGATGTAACCAGCACACCCTCTGCTGGTCCCCAGCCAGACTTTCATTAATCATTGTTCACTGAGTGTCTACCACATGCCTGGCTTTGCAGCATGAAACTATACACATGGCACTTACTCCAGAAAGAGGGGGCATGTGAGAAAAATTGTTGCATAAATTCTTAATACCATGTGACAAGTGTGATCAGGGAGATTTGTGGGTTCCTATGAGAGCATTACATAGAGCACCTAGCCTTGAAAGGTGGTCAGTCAAATAACGTTAAGTAGATAGGCGTTAGCTAGGATAGAAGGTGGGAAAGGTAAGCTAGCCAGAAGGAACAGTGGCAGGAAGGTCTGAAAGTTAGACGGAACTCAGCACATTAAAGGATCTGGGCTGGATCACTGTTATTATAAGAGATTTTCACAAAGTTCATGAAAAATGCATATGATAGGAAAACAATGCATGAATTTCACATTTTTTGCACCGAAATAAACTAACCACTGCTGGCATAGTGGTTAAGGCAGCTGGCTTCTCACATGACTGACCATGGTTCAAGTCCCAGGCCTGACAGCTTGAAAATCATGCTGGGCACTTGTGTGTGCATACCCAAAACTCTGAGAGGAGAATGAAGAAGAAATTGTGGCATGGCAATCACCCCTGATGGGTAATTTTTCACTTTTTCTCTCTTCGTGTCTCTCTGTCTCTCTCCTCTCTGGAAAGTACATATGCCCTATGGCAAAAAAAAAAAAAAAAAAAAAAAAAAAGCCAAGAGCAAGCTTATTAGCAGGTGAGCAGGAGACGCAGACAAAGACCACCAAGGCTTTATGGAATGAAGATTTGAGATTTTATGCTAATGATACTGGGGCACCACTAAGAATTTCAAGTAGTGATACGGTCAAACATAGATTTTTTTTTTTTTTTTTTTAAGAGCAGAGGTACATTCACATACAGAGAGAGAGCCTCCCATGGGGCCTGGCCATGCTGCAATCCTTTTTCCTCAGTTACTCAACATGCCAGGACCCTGAGTGTGCCTGTGCATACCCAACATGTTTTTCAAACCAATGGAGCTGGGACTTGACCAGCGCTTAGCATTGCACTACGAGGCCAGCTCTGGTATGCATATTTAACGATCATCTTGGCTGCTGGAATGTATTGGAAAGAACGAGAATGGATCCAGGGAGCGCAGTTAGGACGCTGCTACAGAAACCAGGAGGGAGATGCTGGTGGTTTTGTGGGAGGGTTGGAGGTTGGGGACAGGAAAGGACAGAAGGCTCCACCCTCTCCCTCTAGCATGCTCGCTGCACCTCACGCCACACATTTTTGAAGTGGAAACTGATCTTAAGACTACCAGGGCAGGAGGGGGACATTCTTGAAAGCAGAGTCATTCTATAAATTTACTACCCTGTCAGGCACTGTTTATAAACCTGTGCTTACAGCAGTTTTTTTTTTCTACAGAGCTAGAAAATCAAAAGACCCCTTTTCTGTCTGTTTGCTTGAGGGCACGTGGGCTTAAAAGTGAAGTTCCCCAATGTCTGTAATCACTGCTTTTCCTCCCTACCTGCCGTAGTGTAAAGAAGGGTCAGGGTACCTCTTCCACTTTCCTGACAGTTCCTTGATTCAGCCTTGTCCTTTTTCTCCCTCTTCAATCGTAGGAGTCTAAGGACCCAGTATGAGTTTCATTGCCCTTTCAAAACATTTTTTAAGAAATAAAGTCATTCATTTCTAAAAAGTTGACAGTGTATCCCCAAGTTCCCTTCTGCAAAGAGAACTGCCCTTGGCTCTGTGACCCCGCTTCGAGGTACGGTCACGTGCCACACCCCTGGGAGGGCAGTGATGGACAGCTATCGCTGTGGTCCTGCTGGCTGACAGCGGAGCAGCTGTGACGTCTGAGCCACCCTACCATGGCTGTGTCAGGCGTTACTCATGTGTTTGTGGTGGTGCTGATTAAAGAGAGCTTCTGGGCTGCCAGCCGGACGGAAGTGCAGCGCTACCAGTTCCCACCAGGACAGAACGTTTGACCACGAAAGAAACAACTACGCTACTTACGTGTTTACTATCCTGTGCTTTTGCTTGTTTTCAATGCGGTTTACTAGCACATTAACAAATGTAGTTTTCGAGACTGTCATCATTATATACACACACACACACATATATATATATACACATATATACATATATACATATAATCCTTTTTTAAATCATGATTTTTTAAAATCATGTACTTCCACTTGTAAGAAGAGTTTGCCATAAAACAGTTTGCCCTATTGCGGCTCGAAGGCCTTTTCCCAGCTCTTGCTGCCATTAAGAAGACACGGTACAATTCTAGAAGGATTACAACGTCTGTGACTGCATCTAGGACCGTGTTTGGGAGTGAGGTGATGTCACCAAAGACTATAGGAATGACATCTAGAAGAAGACACTCAGAAGGTTCACCCACGACTTCAAAGAATTTGCCAAGAAGTAGGTTGCAAAAATCAATCAGTAAGGCTGTGGTTGAGATGACAAACACCTTTAAAAAAAAAAAAAAATTATTTTTTTTTT
>NW_006159427.1:7171366-7179806 GCF_000334495.1 Tupaia belangeri chinensis
AGAGAGAGAGAGAGAGAGAAAGTGAGAAAGCAAGCCCCCAGGTCTGAGATTCAAACTGTGGTCTGCCCTGTGGGAGTCTAGCACCTTACCACCACATCATCTGCTGGCCCCATGGCAGACAACTCTAACCTGGCTGTGGATGAGGATGACACCAAAAGCTCCCAGGGTGGTTCCTGAGACGTTGACTCTTGAATTGTGGGGACTGGATTAGGAACGCATAGCTGAAGAAGAGGTGAGAGAAAAGGAAACGGCGGGAGAAGAACGAGCAAAAAATCCCCAAGGAAATTCATAGTGAAAGGTTTAGCAGAAGTTTTGTAGACCTCAACCAGCTCCTTAAAAAGTTTGAAAACATGGATCCTATGGGATCAGTAGATGGCGTGGTGGTTAAGATGCTGGACTCCCACATGACTGACTACTGTTCGAGTCCCAGACCTGGTGGCTTGCTTTTCCATTTTCCTGCCCTCTCTTTTTCTATTTCTCTGTAAGCACACATTCCCTATACCAAATTAAAAATAATAATAATAAATTAAATTACATGAATAATTCTTTAAAAATAAAAAAGGTAAAGAAAATATGGATCCCAAACACCAAAATGTTTTCATTAACAGGAATGTTTATGGTACATTATCTGCTTATGAGCAAATCTATGACGAGAAAAAGAAACAAGCCAAGCAACCCCCCGTAGACATATTTCTGAAAAGAATGACACAGCTCAGGAAGAGGCACAGGCAGGTCCTTCAAGAAGTGTTTCAGAATAGGGCTTTACAGTACTGTCCCGCCCTGGACGCCTTCCAGTGGAACAAGACGTGGACATGGAAGACAGTGGGACCAATGATCCTGACCCTGTGGAGGCCTAGGCTAATGTGTGTGTCTGTATCTTAGTTTTGAACAAAAAAAAAATTTAAAAGAAAAAAATTTTAAGTAGAAAAAAATAGAGAATAAGGCTACGAAGAAGGAGAATATTTTCTATAGCTGCATAATGTGGTCATATGTTAAGGGTTATCAAAAAAGTAAAGAAGTTAAACAATTCAAAAGTTTCTAAAGTAAAAGAATTATAGTAAATCTAAGATTAATTTATTATTGGAGAAAACATAATGTTTTATAATGTAATGTAGCCTAAGTGTGCAGCGTTTGTAAAACCTAGGGTAGTATGCAGTAAGGCCACAGGCCTTCCCATTCCCTCATTCCCTCAACCAGAGCAACTTCCAGTCCTGCCAGCCCCATTCGTGGTAAGGGCCCCTATAGGTGAACTATTTTTCTCTCCCTCTAAAGGGATCTGTGCTCTGGTCACCATCCTTTCCCAAGCGGGACCCTCTGTGTATCTTTGAGAATGAGGCTAATGTGATTGAATGGCACCCAGGCCAGAGAGGGAACACAGGCAGAGGTGACCCCCAGTTTCCTCAGCCCCTTACATGATCCTTTGGAGGATGAAGTTTCTAAGCAAGAGTGGATGTGTGGTTCTGGCTGATGAACTTTCGAGAAACTTCCCATCTGTTTTATGTTTAAAATGGGCTTTTCATTTGTGGAGAATTTCAAACCAGGGATTATGTTAATGCTAGAGATGGAAATGTTGCCAAAGGTAGATCATTCAGATGGGATTCCTTGGAGAGTCTATTGCAGTTTTCTGCCTAATCCGTAATCTTTTCCCCTACGGGATGAGCATAACCCTGCTTGGTCTCTCTCCTGGCCCACAGCCTCCTTCACAAAAGGAGAAGATTGGGGGTGTGGGTACAGAAGCAGGACAAAGCAGGCAAGGGGGCCTGAAGACAGGGTGAGCACAGGATGGTTAGGGAGCACAACATTTCATTGTTTGTGTGGTGTTAGGAAACCGTCTACACTGCCCACAGGTGACAGCCTCCATTTGATTTATCTTTTGTAAAGTCATCACAGTGCCCTAGAGGGCTCTGCCAGGAGCAGATCTGCTCAACCACTGATTGAGAAGGGGTGAGGCACGTCTTCTCAGTGCTTGGACTTCTTCTCCAATCCCTTTGGTCCCCATTCCAATGAAACTTGGGAAAGGCATGAGTTTAAGCCACTGGGTCCAGGAGTCAAACCACGGTCGACTACATGGGAGTCCAGCAACGCAGCCATTATACCAACTGCTGGTCCCAAGAGAACAGTATCTTTAATACAGAGATCTTTGTGAAGAACCTGGTCACCAGCTGGGCTCCATCTCCACGAAAAAGATGCAATAAGAGGAAGTGGGCTAATATGCAATATGAACGATTAGTGTTTTGCATAATATAAACAAACAATAAAAGCAAAGCCTGCATATGAACAAAGAATTTGATAGTTCACTCAGGCCCCAGGGCCTGCAGCCCAGCCTTTTAACAAAAGTTTATCCTGAAAATACCTTTTTGTCTCTAAAAATGACAACAGTGTCAATTTGGTGCACCGGAGTGATAGTGGATGTACTGATGGAGATGGTGGCAGAACTACTGGAGATGGTGGTGGAACTGATGGAGATGGTGGTGGCATTACTGGAGATGGTGGTGGTACTGATGGAGATGATGGAAGTACTGATAGATTGGTGGTAGTACTGATGAAGATGGTGGAGGTGCTGCTGGTGATGATGGAGGTACTGATGAAGATGGTGGAGGTGCTCTTGGTGATAGTGGAGGTATTGATGGAGATGGTGGTAGCACTGATGGAGATGGTGGAGGTATTGATGGAGATAGTGGTAGCACTGATGGAGATGGTGGAGGTACTGATGAAGATGGTGGAGGTGCTCTTGGTGATAGTGGAGGTACTGATGGAGATGGTGGTAGTACTGATAGAAATGATGGAGGTACTGATGAATTGGTGGTGGTGCTGATGAAGATGGTGAAGATGCTACAGGTGATGGTAGAGGTACTGGTGGAGATGGTGGAGGCACTGATAGAGATGGAAGAAGTACTAATGGAGATGGTGGAGATACTGATGGAGATGGTGGAGATGCTATTGAAGATGGTGGTAGCACTGATGGAGATGCTACACCATCTCCATCAGTGCTACCACCATCTCCATCAGTACCTCCACCATCACCAAGAGCACCTCCACCATCTTCATCAGTGGAGGTGCTACCGAATATGGTGGTGGTACTGATGGAGATGATGGAGGTGCTACTAGAGATGATGGTCATACTGATGGAGATGGTGGTGATACTGAAAAAGATGATGAAGGTACTGATGGAGATGGTGGTTGTACTGAAGGAGTTGGTGGAGGTGCTGATGGAGATGGAGGTGCTGATGGAGATGGTGGTGGTGCTACTTGAGATGGTGAAGGAACCAATGGAGGTGGTCGAACTGGTGGATATAGGTATGACAGTAATGGGGGTGTCCTATGACCTTGTGAAGCTGGTTAGAGAGATGGTAACTTACAAGATTTGAGTAACTTTCTCTTCTCTTCTCTAGTCTCACATGAAAAGACTGTAGTGTTGGGTCTGAAAACGGTTAAAGCCCATCTTTTTAGAATCCCTCCCAAGCCTAAGGTAAAAAAAGAGCCAAATCAAGGAAGAGCTTCATTTTGACAAGGAAGTGGGGAGAGCTTTAGGGTTGGCTTTGGGGTGATGGCACTTCCTCTCCTCTGTGCCTCAGCAGCGTGTGCGTGCATGTGTATGTGTAAGGGGAGAGTGTTTGCAAGGCTAGCCGCCCATTAAAAAGTCATCTTAATTAACTTCCTGGTATGAGCAAGGGAGGCACTTAGCATACTGCTGACCATTTAATTCACAATCTTGTCTTAATGGGGATTAAAGGCAGAGGTTTCCTGTCAATAGGACCTGTCCTACATAGACTTTCTGAGAACGTAAGTGCCTGCGGCTGCGGGTCTCCACGTGGTAACACCACATCCTGCTCGAATTCCCACAGAGGCTCTGAAATGAAGTGAAATTCTCTAAGATATCATCACGTGCAGCGTTGCATTTCTAAACAAACAAACAAAGTGTTAGGACACCTTGTTGGACTCAGTTCTACGTGACTGTGATACCGACTGAGAAAACAAGTTCGATTTTTTCAGAGTAGAGTTGCCGCTGCTGACAGAAATCAAATTGCTAATATCAGGAAAGTCTGATTTTGATTCTTGCCACCTTCCCGGGATAGTGGGGGCTAAGTTAATGAAGCTGACCTCTCACTTCTAGGACTGGATGGTGTTCCCGAGCCGAACCACATCTGCCTTTGATTTGGATCTGCTCGTACCTTCTGGGTCTCCGTCTCCCAGCAGGAAACAAGGCTTAGCGAACATGATGGGTGAGAAGCATTTCGACTTGTTGCAAGCCTCCCAGAACAAGGGAAGTTAAAGCCGTGGCCTTTCAGAAGTTGAGTCTGATTGTGCCTGTGCGGGGGAGAGAGTGGAGGCAGGGGGGGGGGGTGTACAGAGCCTTAAACGCAGAGTCCCATTTAGCCACGCATCTCTCTCTGCTTACAGAGCTAGGAAATAAGCCAGAAACTTAGCAAAATATCAGAGTGATTTACTGATAGTGAACAGTCAGAAAATGTCTCTGCTGTTTCTCTTTCTGCCAGATAAAGACAGGGGATTTATTTATACTCAGAGGGGATTCCAAAATCTTGGTGTGAATTTTTATCATTTATCATATGAACAGAGCTAAGAAGAAAAGTCAGATGATTTTTCTCCAATGATGTTAAAAAATACACTTGAAAGAACTTACCAACTGTTCATGTTCAAATGTAGCAATTGGGAAAACTTTCCTTTTAAAAAAATTTATTTTAAAGGTTTTTGCCATGGGGCATGGGAGATCCCCTGGGGGGATGGCCTCATTACAAGCCTTTCTCCTCCAGGGATTTTTGGCACACACTCACACACACCTTTTCAAGCCACCAGTTCTGGGACTTGAACTGTAGTCAGCAGTCTGGAAGTCCAGCACCTTAACCACCACACCACCTGCTGGCCCAGGAAAACCTTCTCTTTTTTTCAGTTTTTTTTTTTTTTGAGATGTTTTTGCTATAGGTTGCCTGTGCTCACCAGAAAGACAGAGAGAGACAGAGAGACAGAAAGCGAGAAATCACCCCCCAAGGAGGGATGGCCAGGCTGCAATTCCTTCTCCTCCAATCTCCTCTCGGGATCTTGGGCATACACGCACACACGCCTGGCGTGAGTTTAAGTCACCGGGTCTGGGACTCGAACAACGATCGACTACATGGGAGTCCAGCGCCATAGCCATTATGCTAACTGCTGGTCCCAGGAAAACCTTCTTAACATGATAAAACATATATACCTCAGCCCAGAGCTTGCACCTTCCTTAGTGGAGAAATACTAGGGTCTTCTCCAGTATCTGGAGAACAAGACAAAGAGTGTCCACTCTCTCCATTAGTATTTAATCCTGTACTGAAGTGTTATTAGTTAATGCAATTGGAAAAGAAAAAGCTGGTAGATGGATAAGAATTAGAGAGGAAGAGGTGAAACTATCCCTATTTGCAGATGTTATGATTATATATCTTTAAAACCCCAAAGGTGCAGTGGAAAATCTACTCTAAAAATTTTAGTGCAGAGGCAAAATGTAAATTCACCTACAGAAATAAAAATCATACACACACACACACACACACACACAAGCATATAGATGATAATTAGAAAAATAATAGAAAATAAACCACAGTAGCAAAAGTACCAAATACTCAGGTTTTAACTGAAAAGAAGAAATATGTGAGTTATATGAGAAAAACAATAAAACACTCCCAAAAGCCTCAAAAGTAAACTTAAGGAAAATAAGACTCGCCATGTTTTTGCGGAGTGAGATCCTGCAGATGTCGGCTCTCCCTGTGTTGATTTATATGTTTAACACTAGCCAAGGAAAACTACTATGAATTGTTTTGCTTTATGGAGCTAGACAGATGGATTTCAAAGCTTATTTAGAAGGATAGACAAATAAGAAAAATAAAAGGGAGGATGAGAAGATTAGCCCTGCAAGATATTAAAATATTTTCAATTGTGTTAACGTATGAGTAGACAGACCAATGGAACCAGACAGGAACTCAGAAATAGATATACGTGTAACCATCCCTCAGTGTTTGTGGGGGATTAATCCCAAGACCTCCTCCCATCTCCACAGATACCCAGATCTCCTCTGTTCAAGTCTCATATATTATGGTGTCTTTGCATATAAACCTACACGTGTCCTCATGTGTACTTTAAATCATTGTCTACATTACTTCTAAGTAATCTAAGCATCCGATATAAGTGAAAAGGAGATGATAGAGAGCATCTCTCTTTGAGAAAGCCACCTCTTCTCCCTTCTCATAACAATTGGCATGCTCTGCTGCATCTGTGGCTGGTTGGATCCATGGACATGGTGAACCAACTATATTTAGAAATTTAGGGGACCAGCAGATGGCATAATGGCTATGTCACTGGACTCCCATGTAATCAATCGCGGTTCGAGTCCTGGACCCCGTGGCTTAAATTCATGCTAGGAACATGTGTGTGTGTGTGTGTATGTGCCCAAGATCCCTAGAGGAGAATGGAGGAGAAGGGATTTTGGCATGGCCATTCCCCCTGGGGGGGTGATTTCTTGCTTTCTGTCTCTCTGTCTTTCTCTGTCTTTCTGGCGAGCACACGTGCCCTATAGCAAAAACCTCTCCAAAAAAAAAAAAAAAATAGACAGTATATATAAAGGTAGACTCTCAAACCAATGGAGGAAAAAAAGGACTTTTTTGGTAACTGTATGCCCATATAGGAAAATATAAAAATTTAGATTTTTTTTTCTCACACCATATACCATGATAAATGGATCCAAATGGAGCACAGATCTCAATGTAAAAAGGAAAACCATTTGAGTACTAGATAAATAGAGTGAGTTTCCCATCTTTCTGTCTTTAAAATTCCTGAATGAAGAAAACCTTCCTGTATTCAAGATCAAACATCATAAAAAAGATGAACAGAGTTGACCACATTAAAATCAAAACAAAATTTGGTGCAGCAAAAAGCAAATAAACAAAATAGCAACAATAAGAATAAAAGCATATAGGAAATAAAAAAACAGGGCAGGCCTCACAGCTCAGTGGTTAAAAGAGCAGGATCTCAATAACCCAGTGTGGTTCAAAATCTGGCCCTGATGACTTGAAAGATACTAGGTCAGTTTTGCAGAGAAAAAATACATCATGACTTTTCTGACAACCCGATGCATCAGGTGTGTAGGCATGCCCCAAATCCTGATGGGATGGAGAAATGAAGGAGAGGGATTGTGGTGGGAACATATCTCCCTGCGAGGTGCTTTCTTTCCCCAAACTCCCATCTTTCTGTCTCTCTCTTGTGAACTCACATGCCTTCTGGCAATTAAGGGGTCAGCTGGTGGTATAGTGGTTAAGGTGCTGGACTCCCACATGGCCAACCACGGTTTGAGATCCAGTCCTTGCGTTTTGAAAATCATGCCGAGCGCGTGTGCGTGTATGCCCGAAATCCCAGGAGGAGTATGGAGGAGAGGGATAGCAGAGCGGCCATCCCCCCTGGCTAGGGGCAGGGTGATTTCTCACTTTCCCTCTCACTGTCTCTCCCTCAATCTTTCTCCTATCTGGCGAGCTTGCAAGCCCTATAACAAAAACCTAAAAAGTAAAAATAAAATAAAGAGACAAAGACCAATCAAGAAAAATATTTGCAACTTACCTTACAGGAATGGGCTAATATTTTAAATATAGAAACAATTTTTGAAAGTTGATGAAGAGACCAATAAACCAATAGAAAAATGACACAGGTGTAAAAACAGTTTACTGAGGAAGAAATAAATATTTTTCTTTAAATATGGAAGATTTCAGCCTTGCTCACAATAAGAGAAATGCAGATGAAAACGAAACAGAGATAACATATTTCATCTATAAAGCTGGAAAAGTTCCCAATCTCTTGCTACATTCTTTCTTGCCAAGACTGGGGAAATAGTAACTTCCTAATTGCTTATGGGGAAGGAAGTAATATAGCCCTTGTGGGGGGAACTGACAATATCTGTAAAAATTATGCATTTGTCCCTTGATTTAACAACCAGTTTTAGAAATTTGTCTCAAAATGACATTGTCAAAAATAAAAAATGACATTTATATTCATGATAGCACATTTGGTGCTACCTTTAAATAACTAGGAATAACCGATATTTAAATAAGGGACTTACATGAGGACATACTCTTTTTTTTTTTTTTTTCCAGGGTGTTCTGATGAATTTGCTTTATTTCCTCCTTTTTGGACAGCTGCATTCTTTTTTATTTTTATTTTTTAAAAAATTTTTTAAAATTTATTCATTTTCTACATTAATTCACTATACACTATCACAACACACAAATGAATTTTCCATCCAAAATACCCTGTGCATTGGCTCAATCAAGCACATCAACATACATGTTCTCAGCAAATAATTTTCCAATTCTTATGTCCTGCATATCTTGCCTTTTGTTTTGCCATCCTTGATTCCCCATCCCCCACCCTCTGCTATGTCCCATCCTCCTTCCCCATTGTCCCTGGCATC
>NW_006159427.1:7181089-7188714 GCF_000334495.1 Tupaia belangeri chinensis
GGGGGCCACGCACAGACCCGGGGGCCACGCGCTGGCCTGGTGGCCATGCGCAGGCCCATCGGCCACGTGCTGGCCAACATGAGGACATATTCTTAAAATGGACTACTATGTATATAATTTTTAAAAATAATAAGGGACATCTTTGTATATTGCAGTCACATGATTTGTAGACTATGTTGCTAAGTAAAAATAAAACAAAAGCAAAACCAAAACCAAAAAAGGTACACAAGAATGTGTACAAATACTACTTTTGGGGACCAGCAGTTGGCCTAATGGCTATGTCGCTGGACTCCCATGTAGTCGACCACGGTTTGAGTCCTGGACCCAGTGGCTTAAACTCATGCCAGGTGCGTGTGCGTGCGTGCCCAAAATCCTGAGAGGAGAATGGAGAAGGGATTGTGGCATGGCCATCCCCCCTGGGGGGGTGGTTTCTCACTTTCTGTCTCTCTGTCTTTCTCGTCTTTCTGGCAAGCGCATGCGCCCTATAGCAAAAATGTCTCAATTAAAAAAAAAAAAAAACAGAGAGAGAGAGAGAGAAAGAGAGAAAGAGAAAGCCACCAGATCCGGGACTCAAACCATGTTGGCCATGTGGGACTGTCCAGCACCTTAACCACCAAGCCACCTGTTGATCCCCTAAAAAATCACATTTTTAAATTCATGATAGGAGCTACGCTTGTGCACATGAGAAAGAGAGATGAGAACTTGCATGTGTGCCCGGCAGGTCTCAGGCCAGCGGGGCAGTGGATTTGAACCACAGCCACGTGTAGGATCGAGCTTCTCCTGAGCAGTGTTTTACTACTGCACCCCTAGAGTCAGCCCAGGAGACTACTTTTGTGTAGAGGAAGAAGGAATGTAAATACATGTTTGCCTATATTTTCAAAAATAGTAAGATGAAATCATTTTAAAAATAGTTTCCTATAAAAGAGGGAAATGACAGGGATGCGAGAAGAGGGCCAGAACCAGAACTAAATGCCTCAACTTTGGAGTCATGCAAGCATGTTCTATCCTTATAGACAAAGTTTAAACAAGCAATCTCAATAAAGCCAAACTAAGTTAAACAACTAAAGGAGTAAAAATGATCGGGATCAGCAGTTAGCGTAATGGCTAAGTCGCTGGAGTCCCATGTAGTCAACCACGGTTTGAGTCCCGGATCCGGTGGCTTAAATTCACACCGAGTGCATCCCTTTACATCCATTCTCTCTTAGGATTTTGGGTACAGACGCACATACCCCCAGCATAAATTTTAAGTCACTGAGTTCAAGACTTGAACTGTGGTCGACTACATGGGAGTCCAGTGACGTAACTATTACTCTATCTGCCGGTCCCAAAGTAATGTTTTAAAAAATATTTTTGAAGTATGATTTGTGAAACGTGTAGATCATCTTCCATTTGAACAAATTAAAAATCAATAAAATCAATAAATATTTTCAAAGGGGCATTTGCATAAATGGACACAAATACGTACATTTTTGTATTTTTAGACTTCAATGTGTCTATCAGTAAAGGAGAAAATGCTCAGGGCACTATCTTACGATGTACACTCCACCTGTAGAATTTATGCTAATGAATATAAAAACCTCATATCCCAGCCCATGTCGTTTGATGTGTGACTATTCCTGAGTGAGATCTATAGTTTACAGACGTGCGCATATAAATGTTGAAACTCCAAAGGGATTATTCTCTGATCTATGATCTGAGTAATATTTTTCATTTGAGACCTCAAAAGGAGACTATAAGATATATGAAAACATATGATGTGAATGATGCTTGGATTAATTTATTCAAGATACAAGTTATAAAACTGGTCCTTCAAAAACTCCTTTTATCCAAGTTATCATTAGTCTATTTGTTCAGGAGTCAGTATCATCTGTGTCTTATCAAACTGTGGAGAGTTTCCGCATGGGAAATTAGAGAGTTCTTATTCTGGAATGTCATATAGCACAGGTCTTTGCTGGTATTCTTTATCTACTAAGATATGACTTCATAGATTTCTCTGATGACTGATTAAGTTGTTTTTAGTCTCGCAAACTGATATGAAAACTTATCACCATCTTGAAATGATCAGATATGAAATACTCAACTGTATGTAACCGGAGCGCACTGTTGGAAAAAATCAAACCCTTCGTGAATGAATGCCCTTTGCGAATTCCCTTTGTGAATGAATAGAGTCTAAAAAATAACATTTGGGAAGATATGCATCAATATTTTTGAAAAGTGAGGCATACTTGTGGAGAGAACGCTCAGTACTTTCTTCTGTGGTCTAAGTTTTGGAAGTTTCTGTATGGGTAACATTTCAAGTACCTCTCCACCTTGACCAATGTGCTTAAGTACCATTGCTGTTTATCTATGATGTTCACATAATGTATCGAGTGATGGGTACATAATTATAACATCAAATAGAACAAGTAATAGCTATGGTTACAGTCCAGTTACTGAGACAAGGAAACTAAGCAAAATGTTCCAAAAGACAGTAGTAGGAGTGTCATAAGGTAAGGAAAAGTCATTTTAAAACAGGGTTCTTATTCTGGCTTGAGTGGTTAGGAATCTCCAGAAATGCATGCATTTTGGTGGAGAGCGTCTTTAGCTAATTGGATTTTCAAAGTGGTCCTTGAATACACAATCAGACGAAGTCAGGCTATGCCAGTATTTATGTGGGATCAAAAGTTTTCAGTCAACGATCTGGATGTTTTATCTGTGCTAACCATAGCAACCACTATTTGGTAACGATGTGTTTCCTGCTCACACCTAGATATGACAAGCACTTTCATTGTGATTTTTTTTTTTTATCTAGATGAGGATAACGAAGCACAGAGTGGTTAATTATCATCTGTAAGGTCACACACAGTGGGGTCTGGGTTTGGGCAGTTAGATTCCAAAGCCCACTTTAAAAGAAAAATGATTACTTATTTAATTATTATTATTATTTTTTTTTTTTGGAGAGGTTTTTGCTATAGGGTGCATGCACTCACCAGACAGACAAAGAGAGACAGAGAGACAGAAAACGAGAAATCACCCTCCAGGGTGGGTGGAAGGGCCGCAATCCCTTCTCCTCCATTCTCCTCTCGGGATCTTGGGCACGCATGCACACGCGCCCAGCATGAGTTTAAGCCTCCTGGTCCAGGATGTCAAACTGTGGTCGACTACATGGGAGTACAGCGGTATGGCCACATCCCACTGGGGAGTGCTTTCTGCTCCTCTCTCTGTCTCTCTCTGGCAAGTGCGTGTTCCCTCTGGCAATTTTTCAAAATAGTGTACTTAGGCACTACATGGCTCTGAACATTATCTAGTACATAATTAGTGGGAGTAGAGGAAAACAAAACCAGCAGTGAACCCTAAGTCTTATGTCTTTTCTCGGTGCTCATTTATTTGTAAGATGAGGTTCATGAACTCCTCACAATAGTAAGGAAAATTCTGTGCATGTGTGAGTGCATCTCCAAAGAGAGGGCCCCAGCTTTCCTCAGTGACTCAAAGTTCATGGTGCATAAAGGCTAAGAACGACTGGGGAAGCTGTGTAATTGGGCGGTAAAAACAGCACCTTCTCCTACGCTGCTGTGCTATTGAATCATCTGTAGCAAAGTACAGCCAGCCAGCTCAAATAATTATTGGCTTACTTCCCCTCTTTTCTGCTCCACAAGGTCTTTGAGAAGACAGAATGAATGTATTTTCATTAATTTTTTGTGTCTGAACACCTAGCATGAAGCTTGGTATATTAAGGATTTTGAATATATCAGGAAAGAATGAATGGTCTTCAAATTATAGATGGTGCATCATTTAGAATCTTGTAGAATATTCTGGAATCAAATTACTGTCATATATCTCAGTTTCTTAGCACATAAAAATGAAGCCAGTATTATATATTCTGGGGGAAAAATGAGAAAGGGTGTGCTTCACTGCTTCAGAGACTAACTGTAGGAATTATGATCAGTATCTTTTTCCTTCTTGGAAAGGAAAGGAAATCTGTTTAGCATTTTAATTAAGAAAAAATAGAATACTAGGGTTTTGTTTGTTTGTTTTTTTTTTGACCAACTAGTTTGGCTGAAGAACAAAAATATAGTCTCATCGTATCCATTCATCCAACTTTAGTCTTTGATTTGTTGGTCTGTTTTCTCCTGTAGGCTGGAAGTCCCTTTAGTACAGAGGTAGTGTTTTGTGGTTCCTCATGCCCCTAGCACTTAGCATGAAGTCTGAACATATTTGGGAAGAAATACATCAATGTGTTTGAAAATTGAGGCATAGCTGTGAATAGAACACTCAATACTTTCTTCTGTGGTCTAATTTTTGGAAGTTTCCATATGGATAACATTTCAAGTACTTCTCCACCTTAACCACACAGCAAATTTTAAATTAATATTTGCTGAATGAATTAATGTATTTCATTTTCCTTCCTAGCTGAACACAACCAAGAGTAATCTTAGAAGATATTGCCTTATCAAGATTTGGGGTTAGTTTTAGATTGTATTCAAATATTGGCTATTGAGGTTCTGGTCAGATCAAGAAAAACAGGGTATTCCAGGAATTCAGATGCCCTCTACACAATTTTCTATCAGTGTCATCTGAAAATAGCAAGAGATTATGTACCATGATCCTCAAAATAGAATTGTAGAGACTGACCCCCATAGCCTAGTGGTTAAAGCAGCTGGTTACCATACAGCCAACTCTGGTTTGAGTCTCAGTCCACTGGCTTGAAAACCACACCAGGCATGTATGTATGGATGCTCCCAAATTCCAACAGGATAGAGAAATGGAGAAGAAGGGTTTGGGTATGGCCACATCCCACTGGGGAGTGCTTTCTGCTCCTCTCTCTGTCTCTCTCTGGCAAGTGCGTGTTCCCTCTGGCAATTTTTCAAAATAGTGTACTTAGGCACTACATGGCTCTGAACATTATCTAGTACATAATTAGTGGGAGTAGAGGAAAACAAAACAAACCAACAGTGAACCCTAAGTCTTATGTCTTTTCTAGGTGCTCATTTATTTGTAAGATGAGGTTCATGAACTCCTCACAATAGTAAGGAAAATTCTGTGCATGTGTGAGTGCATCTCCAAAGAGAGGGCCCCAGCTTTCCTCAGTGACTCAAAGTTCATGGTGCATAAAGGCTAAGAACGACTGGGGAAGCTGTGTAATTGGGCGGTAAAAACAGCACCTTCTCCTACGCTGCTGTGCTATTGAATCATCTGTAGCAAAGTACAGCCAGCCAGCTCAAATAATTATTGGCTTACTTCCCCTCTTTTCTGCTCCACAAGGTCTTTGAGAAGACAGAATGAATGTATTTTCATTAATTTTTTGTGTCTGAACACCTAGCATGAAGCTTGGTATATTAAGGATTTTGAATATATCAGGAAAGAATGAATGGTCTTCAAATTATAGGTGGTGCATCATTTAGAATCTTGTAGAATATTCTGGAATCAAATTACTGTCATATATCTCAGTTTCTTAGCACATAAAAATGAAGCCAGTATTATATATTCTGGGGGAAAAATGAGAAAGGGTGTGCTTCACTGCTTCAGAGACTAACTGTAGGAATTATGATCAGTATCTTTTTCCTTCTTGGAAAGGAAAGGAAATCTGTTTAGCATTTTAATTAAGAAAAAATAGAATACTAGGGTTTTGTTTGTTTGTTTTTTTTTTGACCAACTAGTTTGGCTGAGGAACAAAAGAATACAAATCCTTAGAACCTTATGGCTCAAGTCTTTGGAATCCTTTGAGAATTTTCCTCTAAAATTCTCAAAATTTTGTTTTGCTGGTTGTTCTTATTCTGGAGGAATCAATTACCAGAAAATCTCAAGGCTAGACAGAATTGGAGTTACATGAACAGGGCAACCAGCATTGGACAGAGAAACAGGACCTTGAGTCTTAGTCTAAGTTCCGTTATTAACTCAACGGTGATCTTAAGCATGTCATAAAATCTCTGAGGACCTCTATTTCATCAGTCTGTAAAATGAGAGGACTGGTTTAGATGACCCCTTAACACTCTCAGCTCTCACAATCTATAAATCTTCAATCTAATTCATTTCCTTTTTGTAAGCAGGGACAGAGCAGTCTAGTCTGACGATCCAATGAGAAGCAATCCATTTGGATTAAAGTATGTGTACTGGATTTCAGATTCATTTCTGCCTTTCTTCATCTTATTCTTTCTGCCTAGAGGCTGACCTTTAAGAATTACATCATCAAGCTCCATTGCCCTCTGAATTTTGGGTTGGTTTAACTCTGGGAGGCACTTATCAGAGATTAGAAAGTGGGAGAAAGAAGAGAGAGATCAAGGTTTCTACTACCCAGCTCAAGTATCCACCAGGCCTCCCAGTATCGGGGGCTGCAGTTCTATGATGTTTTCACAGTTGCAAGCAGGGGCACTCTCAGTTCACATTCTAGGAATTGCTCCTGCTTTTTTCTCTAGGTCTAGGTGTGACACTGGCTCCCTGCTGCTTCTAGCCCCATGGTGTTCACTATCTCCTGTGGTTGATTTCTTTTTATCCTGCCTTCATCTTTGTAAAGAGGTCGTTCAGCTACACATTTAGTAGAAAAAAAATGGTTCTAGGAATCCTTACAGATGGAATTTTTTTTTATTAAGTTGAGTTAGATACTCCACAAACAGAGATTTATGAAACATTTTAGTAGAATTAGATCTGCACAGGGATCTGTTAGAAACCACCTATACTTTGCAAATCTTCACAATTATGTCACAGGGTAAACACTCAGTTTTAACTAGTGTTTCAATATTTGCTAAACATTGCAATGAAAATGGTTCTTGGATTTATCAGCAAGTAATGGGAAAGTTAGGAGTGAAGACATCTCTGTTCGAAAGTGCACTTTAGGTTGTTGACACTAAGTCTAATTTCTTTAATTAGATTACTCTCCCTTGGAAGGTAGAGCTTATATTTTGTAATAAAAAATATGCCCACAGTATATTCTAGAGGACTGAGTACTCTGCAATGTGGTTGACCAACTGACTAATAGCATGATTCAAAATAGATTCTTGGCTTGCTAATGATAAATTTTCTCCAAACAAAATCTGGTGGAATTCATCCTAGTAGAATTCTGTGTCCCATGGAAGAATTATAAAGATAAGTAACTCAAAGAGAAGAGTCTGATTTCCCCTAGAAACTTAGCATATTGAGATCTCTTCTAGAGTCAGAGAAAAATCAGAATTAGTAACCAGTTTTCCGAAAGACTAAGAGAAATCTAATTGTTTTGCTTATATATTAAGATTTGAGTAAATCTTAAAGGTGCTATGAGAATTCAAAGATGGAATGTGGATGGTACCAGCAGTTAATGTAATGACTATGTCACTAGACTCCCATGTAGTCGACCGCGGTTCAAGTCCTAGACCCGGTGGCTTAAAACTCATGCCGGGCGCGTGTGTGTGCGTGCCCAAGATCCCAAGAGGAGAATGGAGGAGAAGGGATTGCAGCGTGGCCACCCCCCCGGGAGGTGATTTCTTGCTTTCTGTCTCTCTGTCTCTCTCTGTCTGGTGAGCGCACGTGCCCTGTAGCAAAAACCTCTCAAAAACAAACAAACAAACAAACAAAAAACCAAAAAACAAAAAACAAAACAAAGGGAACCAGCAGTTGGTGTAATGGCTATGTCGCTGGATTCCCACGTAGTCGACCGCGGGTCACGTACCGGACCC
>NW_006159427.1:7188791-7198155 GCF_000334495.1 Tupaia belangeri chinensis
CCCTGGGGGGTGATTTCTCGCTTTCTGTCTCTATGTCTCTCTCTGTCTGTCTGGCGAGCGCACGCGCCCTATAGCAAAAATCTCTCCAAAACAAACAAACAAACAAACAAACAAACAAAAAAAACCCAAAGATGTAATGTGGGTGGAGGAAAGGGTTTCAAGGCAAAAAAGAAAGCACAAGAAGGATCTGTGGGCCAAATTAGACCCATAAGTTTCTAATAGTGTGGTTCCTTTTACATAATATGAAGAATTAAAGGGGTTTTAGGCTGAGTGCTGATATTAGTCTTATATTGTAGAAAAATTGCTCTTTGACAATGAAGAGGTTGATGAAAGGAGCACGGTAAGGGGAATTTCGCATTAACCAGTTGATATAGATGTAGACCAAGACCAAGGACAGAAGACTCAGAGAGGAAGGCCTGTAAAACTAGACCATTTTTTTTAAATGAACCAATGAATTCATTGATAAATTAGCAGGATACAAAGTCAACACGCAAAAACTAGACTTATTTCTTTTAATTTTTTTTCTTGGAGAGGTTTTTGCTGTAGGGCATGTGTGCTCGCCAGGAAGACAGAGAGAAACAGAGAGATAGAAAGCCAGAAATTGCCTCCCAGAAGATGGCCATGCTGCAGTCCCTTCTCTTCCATTTTCCTCTAGGGATCTTAGGCATGCATGTACATGTGCCCAGCCTGAGTTTAAGCCACCGGGTCCAGGACTCGAACCACAGTTGACTATATCGTAGTCCAGCAACATAGCCATTACACCAACTGCTGCTCCCAAAACTAGTCATATTTCTATATATTAATAATCTGAAAAGGAACTTGTGAATACAATTTTATTTATAATAATATTAAAACAATAGCAGGGCCAGCAGATGACACAGTGGTCAAGGAGCTGGACTCTCACATGGTTGACCACAGTTTGAGTCCCAGTTCTGATAGTTTGAAAATCATGCTAGCCATGTGCGCATGCATGACCAAAGCCATTTGGGTTTTAAAGTGGGGAAATGGAGGAGCTGACTCAGGATGGGGACGTGGAACAGGGGGCAATGTGAGTGAATTAGATCTGGCTATGAATATGCTGTAGAGCAAACCACCTCAAAATTCAGTGTCAGAACAACGATTTATTGTCAGATCTGAAGGTCAGCAGTGACTGATCTAGGCTGAGCTTAGCTACATGGCTCTGCTTTAGGCTACAGCAACTGGAATAAGCTGAGCTTCTCGCTGAACATCTAGTCTGAATAAAATAGTCTCACCTTCCGCCCAAAGTAGCAAGCTCCACAAGGCATCCTCCTGATGGTAGTGGCAGATATGCAAGAGGACAAGCTAGAACACGCAAAGCATCTACTGACTGGGCTCAGGATGGGCATGTTCATTCCACCCACTTCCATTGGCCAAAGGCAGTCACATGACTTAGCAGGCATCAAGGGATAGGAGAGTGTACAGCTCCCACAGTGAGGCTGTGGCAGTGGTAGGGGTCATAAGAGATGAAGCACTGGAGCCAGTAATTCCATTCCCAATGGTGTGCCCTTTGACCACAACTATTCATATCCCTCCCTTGTCCAGAATGTACTCACTAGCATCCCAGTACCTTAAAAGTCACACCGACACATAACATCAGTTTCTAAGTCCAAGATTTCATCATTTATATCAGGTTTAAAAGTGACTCTTTCTGGGCTGGCAGGTGGTGTGGTGGTTAAGGGTGCTGGACTCCCACATGGTCAACTATGGTTCGAGTCCCAGACCTGGCGGCTTTCTCTCTCTCTCTCTCTTTCTCTCATCTTCTCTGATCAAATTAAATAAATAAATAAAGTTAAATAATTTTTAAAAAAAGTGACTCTTCCAAGCTTATAGACCTAGGTGCTTAATAGATTTTCTGCCTCATATATACCCAACACACAAAGGCGGAAACAGGGACAAGATAAACACAACGAACACTCCAAATTTCAAAGGGGAAGGAAGGAAGACACATAGCACCAGCCCACAGCAATCTGGAAATCTCACCCAACACTGTTTATAGGTCCTTCTACCCCTCATGGGCATGTTCCTCTATTAGGCCCAGGTTCTACTCCCTGACAGTGACAGCAGCTTCTTAGTTCTTTGTTATTTGTGGCTTTTGGCTCCTCATTCTAGATGTCTTCTTGTTTTTATCATCTTTCTTTGCCATTTCTGGACACGAAAGGACTGCTGCCTTTCCTGGAGGTGTCAGGGGCCTCTTCGTCCAGGCTGGAAGTTCTTCCTTGCAGATCTTTATCATTATGCAACTTAAAGTAACTAGTGTTAACACTTCAAAACAATGTCTTGCTGGGAACCAGCAGTTAGTGTAATGGCTATGTCGCTGGAACGCCCATGTAGTCGTCCGCAGTTCACGTCCCGGACCCGGGGGCTTAGAACTCACGCCAGGCGCGTGTGCGTGCGTGCCCAAGATCCCAAGAGGAGAATGGAGGAGAAGGGATTGTGGCGTGACCATCCCCCCTGGGGGGTGATTTCTCGCTTTCTGTCTTTATGTCTCTCTCTGTCTGTCTGGTGAGCGCATGCGCCCTATAGCGAAAACCTCTCCAAAAAAAAAAAAAGAAAACGTCTTGCCCAAGTCTGTAAGTTCATTAAAGGTCTCTATCTTTGAAATGTTCGTAGTTAACAGTCTTACCAATTTCTTTTTATTTATTTTTTATTTTTGAGAGGTTTTTGCTATAGGGCGCGTGCGCTCGCCAGACAGACAGAGAGAGAGAGACAGAAAGTGAGAAATCACCCCCCAGGGGGGATGGCCACGCCGCAATCCCTTCTCCTCCATTCTCCTCTCGAGATCTTGGGCATGCACTCACACATGCCCGGTGTGAGTTTCAAGCCACTGGGTCCAGGATGTGAACTGCGGTTGACTACGTGGGAGTCCAGCGACATAGCCATTACGCTAAATGCTGGTCCCACCAAATTTCTTTACTATCGCATGTGAGAGGTCACCAGGGTTTTAACCACCATAACGACTTCATTGCCATTGTTTAAGCCGCCGATAAAAATTTCATCACCTCTGCCACCCAGAATTGCCCTAAATTTAATATTCCAGATGTTAAACTTTTCTTCTGGGAGCACCTTCCTCCCAGACTGAATTTCTGAGTTGGTGAACTATTGCTGCAAAAAATGTCACTCCAAAATTCAGTGGCTTAAAACAACATTCATTTCCCTCCGTGGATCTGAAAGTTGGCTGGGGATCGGCTGACCCAGCTGTGCGGGGCTGGGCCAGTGGGGCTGTGTTTCAAATGCAGATGTGCAGTGCTTGCTGTCTAGCCACATGTGGAAAGGAAGAATACAGTTTGGGGACAAGGTGAGGATCTCGTTTTTGAACCCATGGATCTTGTCATGCTGATGGGACACTTAGCTGAAGACAAGCAGGTGAGAAAGAGAGAGAGAAAGAGTAAAGGTAATGAGGGTGTAATCAGGACCAAGGACATGGGAACAGATGATGGTTCGAGGTGGTCACTGAAGGGACAAAGGCTCCCATACGAAATCTTAGGACACACCAGCATTTAAGAGGTGTGGAAAAGAAGAGTTGCTCTCAAAGACAGCTTAGAGGGAATAATGATTCAGGAGAGATGGTGTCATGGAAACCGAGAAAGAAGAGTTTTATTATCGTCGGGTGAATCACACTGTCAAGCTCTGAACAGTAGCCAAGCTGTAGGGAAGCAGAAAGGCGTTTCTAGGATTTGGCGATTAAGATCTCACTGGTACAGGGACCGAATCACTTGTGTTCAAACGAGGACACATTTGAGAGTGAGCAGAGGTGCTATTAATAATTACGGCCGAACAACATGTGTTCTTGGACAAACAAGGACATATGTTCACATTCGTCTCTGGGGCTCTTTGCCAGATCGTTTCTATGGGGTGAGTGGAATGTACGCGTGGTTTGCAGCGTGCAGAAGGGTGATATGGAACACAGAGGCGCTGAGATAGCAGAGTGGATTTTTTTCGAAGAGTTTGCCTGGATAAGGAAGTGGGAAGAGAGGGCAATGACGACATCGCTGGCTTTGTACAGATCCTTGAATCTTAAAACAATGAAGCCTCAAAACAGCTTTTAGGATTGTGAGTCTACAACTGACTGTGAGATTTTTCAAAGAGTACTTAAAATGCAGAACCAGCTGATAAGATCATCCTTACTTTGTTTTAGCTACAAAGGGAGAAGATTTATTGCTATTACTGCTAACAGGTGCCATGGTGATTAAGATGACTGAATCCCACATGACGAACTATGTGGTTTGAGTCCTGGACCCGGTGGCTTGAAAACAATGTTGGGTGCACGTGCATACGTGCCCAAAATCCTGAGAGGGGAATGGAGGAGAAGGGACTGCAGCGTGGTCATCTTTCCTGGGAGGTGATTTCTCACTTTTCTTCTCTCTCTCCTTCTCTGTCTCTCTTTGGTGAGTGCATGTGCATTGAAGCAAACTTAAAAAAAAAAAATGGGCACTGGAAACAGAAAAGAAGAATCCCCTGGGCTTAGATTGGGATGTCTTTTTCAGTAAAAAACAAACATGACCTTGATATATTCTATTGTTAAAGGACCTCAACAATATCCTATTGTTAAAGTGCTTCAGCCACACACATGAGGAAAACCCAAGGTGGTGCTGGGATGGAGCTCACTCCCGACGTGCAGCGAGCGTTTAAACAATCTACACCACAAGTAGAGTGGCGAGTGGCTCGATACTGCTGCATTCCCTGCTCCTGCTGGCTTCCCCGAAGGTCGCCTCCCTTCCCCACCATGCCCAATCGACAGTTAAAAATTATTCTAAAACCAGACTGATGGCACAGGTCCCAGCTCAACAGACCTTCATTGTTAGTGGCATCGGTTGGCTCAGGAGTTCATGTGAGCAGGCATCAAGAATAATTTCGTGATAATCTAGGTCGAGTTTTCCCTTTCCCACCAGTGCCAGAGAGCGAGAAGGGCAGTTTCATTGGCTGCAGGAGCCAGCACAGGGCTCAGGACTGCGCTTTATCTGCGTGGTCATGTTTCCTTCATTGGGCGGTGGTGGGAGAAAACCAAATCTCCCTCTTGGCATCACGGCGAATGGCTCTGAGCGCTTTCCTCCATCTCAGACCCCATCAATGTATTTATGCACTTTGGGGTTCTTTTCTTTTCTTTCTTCTTTTGTTTCTTACAGCTCTTTCAGTTCACTAGTGACTAATAGAATAACAGCACATTTCAGCTAAGCAGAATGTGAGAAGCAAAGTTACCTTTGAAAAAGGATCTTTTCTTTTAGGACATAAAAGATAACCGGTGAAACAACTGGGCAACTTTGAAACCACTTCCACAATAACAGAGCCCAACAATGGGACCCAGCCTGTCCTGGACTTTCTTAATTCTGTTGAAATTTCAGGACTGCTGAAAACAAATCTAAAGATGGATCTTTATTTAAAGCAAGAATATAAAATGTTGGGACCAGCAGTTGGCGTAATGGCTATGTCGCTGGACTCCCATATAGTTGACCACGGTTCGAGTCCTGGACCCGGTGACTTAAATTCTCGCCAGGCATATGTGCCTGTGTGCCCAAGATCCTGAGAGGAGAATGGAGGAGAAGGGATTGCGGCGTGGCCATCCCCCCTGGGGGGTGATTTCTCGCTTTCTGTCTCTCTGTCTCTGTCTGTCTGGCAAGCACACGCACCCTATAACAAAAACCTCTCCAAAATAAATAAATAAATAAATAAAGTCAACCATTTCCCTGTATTTTACAAAATTGTGTTGTCTCTATTGTAGAATGAGGAATGAAAAATGGTCACCCACTGGCTCGTCCACATCACGTGGACACACTGAATCATCTAGTAGCTAAGGGAGAGCTGGTCTCTAAGTCCTGGCTCCACCTTTTAGTAGCTGTGTGACCTTGGGTAAGTTGATTAACCTTCTCATGCTCTATTTTCCCTCATCCGTACATAGCAATAATAATGGCCACCTCAGAGGGCTCTGTGGTAGATAGTAAATGGGGTTGTCTTTGTAAAATAGCTGGCACAGGGCCCATTACACCATCATATAAAAGCTTAGTAAGTAGACATGATATTTCTTCTCCTCTTGTCATGGGTCTTGACTGAGCAGGCTCTCAAAGCAACCTCCAGAAGATCCTAGCAAACCCTAGCATTTGAGAACTATTGCAACCTTCAAGCTCCAGGTGTGACCCACCAGATGCATGCTTAGTACCACTGCTGCTCTCCACACAAACGCTCACGTTCAGGGAGCCCCTACATTAGAGGAGGAGGCCTAGCTCAGAACTGGATGTCTGCCTCCCTCAGGCCAGGACGAGCTGCACTCGAGCTGTATTTGGGTTTGGTTTCTGCTTGTTCCTTCCAGCAGAATTCTCCAAGTTGTTGGCCTGACTCTCCATGGACAGCCTGCGAACCTTGTGCCTTTGAGAGTCTCAGCTCCACTAGGCCTGAGGTCATGGCACCCTGACCTTTGGACCTGGCCACAAGATTCTGATCTGCTGATTGTCTCCTAAAGATACTCACTCCCTGTGAGAACTCCTCCTTCACTCCTCAGAGGACTGTCTCAGTGCTACATAAGAATAGGACATTGGGGGCCAGCAGGGGGCGTGGTAGTGAAGGCACTGGACTCCCACATGGCTAACCATGATTTGAGTCCCGGACCTGGTGGTGTACTTTCTCACATTCTCTCTCTCTGTCTTTCTTTCTCTGTTTCTGGTAAGCATACATGCCCTTTAGAAAATGAAAAGATGTTAATAATAATGATAAACAAAAAATTAAATCTTTCAAAAAAGAATAGGACATTTTATCACTAATGATAAGGACCAAGTGACGTATTTTGACAAATAATATGCAAATATTAGCCCCTGTAAGCCAATCTTGCTAGCAGTTTTTATCTGATTAGTTTAGTGCAATGTTTCTGTGAGAAGCTTTCCTAAAATACAATAAATATAAAGGAACAACAGAAAAGTCAGCCTCAAGATAAGTTTTTCCTATGAATTTTAGACTTCATTGCAGAACTGTTCGGATTATTAACAACAATCATAGAACCCCATTTCCTAACAGGCTTCTCAGTCGAAGGGCAGATCATGCAAAGAGAAAGCGCTCACTGTTCTATTCCAATGGGACGCCTCGCATTTGTCTGGAAACCCCGAAAAGGGGAACAGCATTGGTGATAAATGTTTCATCACCCCTGCATGCTACTCAGTGCTTTAAAAAATGCACTTTCAGGGCCAGCCCCATAGCACTGTGGTTAAGGGCTGTGTAGAGTAAGCTGCATCTCATGTAGCCAACTGCAGTTTGAATCTCAGCCTCAGTAGCTTGAAAAACACACTAGACATGTGTGCATGTGTGCCCAAATCTCGACAAGATGGAGAAGTGGAGAAGAAGGGAGGGGGCATGACCACACCCTATTGGGCTCTCTCTCTCTCTCTCTCATGAGTACACATGTCTTCTGGCAATAAAAAGGTCACTTTTTTTTTTTTAAGAGAGATTTTTGTTATAGCTTGCATGTGCTCACTAGAGAAACAGAGAGAAAAAAAGACAAGAGATCACTCTCAGGGGAATGGCCATACTGCAAGCCCTTCTTCATTCTCCTCTCAGGATCATGGGCACACACGCAAAAGTGCCCAGTGTGTTTCAAGCCTCCGGGTCCAGGATTTGAACTGCGATAGGCCACGTGGGAGTCCAGAGCCTTAACCACCACACCACCTGCCGGTCCCCCAAAAAGTCACTGTTATGGTACAAACGTGTATATATCTTTATTGAAGCAATTTAATAAGATACTTTAAAAGCTTTGAACATGTTAGTACCTCTTTACCTAGAGATTCGAGTTCTGAGGTGCTGTCCTACAACAAATATTATGAATGCCTACTATGTGTCGAGAACTCATGGGCATTCAAGATACATCAACACGTGACATTTCTCATGGTTCCCTCTGAGCTCACGTTCTGGCAGGTAGATATGAACCATAGGCAATGATGGGAATGGACCAGTGAATTATGGGGTGTGCTCAAGGGACTAGTATTAAAACTATGAGGAAAAAAAGGAGAGTAGGGGACCAAATGTGGAGGGAGCAAGAAGCCATTTACAGCACAAAGAAGGATATATTACAACATTTTTAATGGCTGCATGGTATTCCATTGTTTGGAATCACCATGCTTGGTAAACTAATATAGCTTATTCCCAAGGCATAAAGCTTAGCTGGTATGTTTATATGTATAGATATGTATCTGTCTGTCTGTTTGTCTATCTGCCTACCATCACCTGTCTGATTGATTTCTTAAGATAAATTTTTATTCAATACTACAAACAAGTTTAAGTCTTCTCTTATAGAAAGTATGAACCAATTTTCACTTCTAGCTCTTATTCCTTTTATTCTTTCCCAATCTATCATCAAAAAATGACCTCAATTGGGGCCAGCAGGTGGTGTGGTGGTTAAAGGTGTTGGACTCCCACATGACTGACTGTGGTTCAAGTCTCAGACCTGGTGGCTAGCTTTCACCTTTTCCCTCTCTCTCATTCTGTCTCACTCTGGTCAAATTTAAATAAAAAAAAAAGAAGAAATAAATAAAGTCAAATAAAAATAATTCTTTAAAAAAAGACCTCATCTCAATTTTTATGATATATTTTATATGATATCAAATATAAAACAAAAATATGCATATCCCATGTGACACAATAGATTATATATACATTGAGCAGATGTTAATACAGCAGGGTTTTAACAGTTTTTCTTCACTAGGAGTGATGTTTCACTACTTTCTCTATAGTTTTTTGTATTTCTTGGCTTTCCTATGCTCAGCGTGAGTTTCCTCTATTCTAATTTCTTTTGCTTTTACTAATAATACAATAATTCAATTTTAATTAAGCAAACAGATTGGGAAGCCTTGTCAAAATTTATCACAGTTTCTCAGATCGGCAAGTATGAGATCTTCATTTCCTTATGAATCTTCTGAAACAGCCACGGTGTCTTTAAATATGAACTGACAGCTCTTTCTGTCCTCTCTGGCCAGAAGGCTTGGCTATTTGTTTGGCTATATCAGAATACGACTTGTCCTCTTCTGCTCTTGGGCTTTCATTTCCTTAGAAAGGAAACCAGGCTCACCTCGACTGCACCTGTTATCTGAGGTGTGGGTTCTGCTCCTGAGTCTGCACAAGGAATGGCTCACTCCTTCCACCAAGAACATTCTTTCAGGGGATCAAGTCCGTCACAAATACCAAGTCAGCCATGTATTCGTGCAACAGATATTTCCCAATCAACTGTTCTAAGTGCTAGGCTCATGAACATGAATAACACGGATGTGCAGCATCCTGCCCTCAGGGAGCACCTCTGGACCATAAACAAGAGAAGTAAGTACATCGTTTATAGATTAGATAGTGATTTATGCTGAAGAGGGAAAAAAAATCA
>NW_006159427.1:7198186-7204441 GCF_000334495.1 Tupaia belangeri chinensis
AGGAATGTGGGATATGAAAAGTAAACGGGTGAGGGATGTTGAAATTTTAGGTGAAGTGACCAGGTAAGGCGGGTTCCCTGAGAAGCTGGATTGAGGAATACCTATTGCCATGACCTTGAGGCATTCCGATGACAAGAGACTAAAGGGCTGTTGGACTCTTGCTCCAGGGAACATTCCAGGGAACTCCCATTTTAGATCTGTCTTCTTCTTTTAGAGGTTTTTTATTCCAGGGCATGTGCACTTGCCAGAGAGACAGAGAAAGAGAAAGAGGAGATGAGATATTACCTTGCAGAGGGGATGGCCACATTGCAGTCCCTTCTCCATTTTCCTCTTGGGGTCTTGGGCACGCATGCACATGTGGCCGGCTTATTTTAAGCTGCCAGATCTGGGACTCAAACCATGGTTGACTATGTTGGAGTCCAGCAACGTAACCATCACACCATCTGCTGGTCCTTGGATGTCTTCGTTAAGGGCAACTGGGAGCAGAAGTGCTGAGTGGAATCAACAAGCAAGGAGAGATGGCTGAAGTGGCTGAGATCTCAGAGAAACCAGAAGAGACAGGGAGAGAATTTTCCTGAATCCAGGAGAGATGTCAGGGGATGGCTCTTGTTTTAACTAAACAAGAGATTAGTTTCCCTTTCGCTTCCCTCCTCCATCTCTGCTTTGCCATTAGTTCATTGGCCTAGCTCCAACTGCATTCGAGACATCCTCCAAAGTAAATGGCGAAGGCTCCCATATGTCCAGAAAATGTCCAAGGTAAGAATTTTTTATTGAAATGTTGTGTCCTGGTAGCCCCCACTTGTTGAAAAATACTGTGATTTGTTTTTAACGTTGAAAACAAATTATTTTAAAATGACAGAGCATTTTATGTACAGAGCACAAACGCTAATATGGAGTCCTTTGCATTAAGAGCACTTCTTCCTTGGGAGCAGTTTATGAGCTCCAGTTGCTATACAGGCCCAGGGCTTAGAAGATTTGTTTATGTCTTCCCTACTCTTCGTTAAACCAGTAGTTACAGCTTTCCCTGTGGGAGCTTCCTAAGCAAGTCTGTCAGTTCCTCATGGAAGAAGTATCCCTGTTATGCTAACCACGCGGATAAGCGATGGAATGCAAAGGATGCAGGTAGTTTAGTAGTAAACAGAAAATGTGTGATTTCCGTGGTAATAGGAAGGTACTTTTTACCCAGAAGTCTCCAGAAGTTTTTAATTTTTTTTATTTGTTTGTTTCCCTTTTTTACATGTAAGAACAAAAAGGCTTGAAGTATCCAAACTGGCAGGAAATCCCAAACTCAAGTGACCTTGCCTTTGGAGACATTTTTGTATGAAATTTGGAAATCAGGATGTTGGACATGCGACATTTGGAAGTCCGGCCAGATGAGCCGAGTGATGGCAGGGTGTCAGGAGGCTGCACACCCTGTGTCTTAATTCGATTCTCTCTCAGTTGCTGTGACTCTCTGCTTGGAAGACTGGGTCACTGAAGCTCCTTGGTAGTTTCAATACTTTCCTTCCGACTTTCCAGAAGGTCACAATACTCAGAAAGGGTTGAATGACTGCATGGGTTGAAACTAAAGAGAGAACTAAATCTGAAGGTCGAATGTAAATGTGGTAAGTGAGGCAAAGAGAGGCGTTAGGTGGAAGACGGGTGATGAGAACAGATGTGTGTCGTTCTACTCAGGAAAACTGATTACTGAGCACCCCCTCCTCCACCCCTCCCCTCCCTTCTACCTGGATTCCCTGAAGCCAGTGTGTAAGGACTGCTGTAAGAGGAGACAGGACAGAGACTCAGGAAATAGGCGAGTTGGATTTACACCCTTAACTGAAATGTTTAAAGAGGATGTCTACGGTTACTAGAAACTGGATGGAAAGCTGGTTCCTGAGATGTTGTCACCCGGCCTTTGTTGGTGAGTGTCAACTGCCCACGTGAGCCCCTGGGTGGTGCCTGTGTCTGTCGGTGTCTGTGGGTGGACCCCTCCCACACTTTCATTGACAGAACACCAAGCCGACCTGATTCAGATCAAAGGCACAGTGGTGTGGGCTCTGGCACCGGACGGCAGCCAGAATTACTCAAGGTCCCATACGTGGGGTGACCTACTTACAACTTTTCTCTTGCTTTTGTAACTCCTTGCCCTCCCTGCTTCCAACGGGCATAGAAATCACAAGGGCTGCAGTCTAGACTGTTTTAGAAATCACTCTGGCGGGGCTCTCAATGGCCTCACATTCCCGTTCCTAGTCATGAAGCTTGTTTCTATCTGGCTTTACCCTCATGTGGGGCTGCAGTAGGCTCTGTGGTATCAGATTTCCGGACTCCCTAAACCTCTTTTTCTCCTCCTTGAAGGCAAAGGGTTTCTCCCTCCCTGATTTTTAAATTTTATTTATTTATTTTTAGGTTTTTGGCAAAGGGCACATGCTCACCAAAGAGGAGAGAGAGACAGAGAGAGGAAAAGTGAGAAATCATCCCCTGGGGGGGATGGCCACATCGCGATATCTTCTCCTCCTTTCTCCTCTCGGGATTTTGGGCATTCATGCACACATGCCTGGTATGATTTTTCAAGCTGTGGGGGCTGGGATTCAAACTACTGTTGGCCATGTGGGAGTCTAGTGCCTTGACCATCATGCCACCTGCTGGGCCACTGCCCTAGTTTTAGATCACACCTTCTCTCCTTAGGGTACTTCTCTTAAGGTAGATTTTTATGTTCAGTCCACATCCTGGCAGCCTAAGTGCACACATTTATTTTTGTATAGACCCTCCTTCTTTCCTCAGAAAGTGCCAGAGAGAAGTAGGCTTCTCTGGTTGCCAAGTTGCTACTGGCCATTCTGCTGGGCAAACGTGAGTGGAGGGTTGACACGTTGACCTTATTCCTGTTTTGCTGGGAAAGAAGGCAGATTCAGAAAGGGACACCTTAAAGCATACCCCTTCCTGGTCTTGGAGAGACTTCCTGAGCGTCTTTATTATGTATGTGACTGTACATATGTATGTAGGCACACATGTGTGTGCAGACAGAAAAGCTTATGGGAGAGTTTGAAGCTGAGGAATACTTGGCCATTTCTTGTTCATATTTCGCTGATATGCTGAGCAACCTTTTCCCCACCTCCACCTGTCTATCCTATATAGCTTTTTTTTTTTTTTGAGAGATTTTCGCTATAGTGCACATGCGCTCACCAGACAGACAGAGAGAGACAGAGGGACAGAAAGTGAGAAATCATCCCCCGGGGGGGATGGTCATGCCACAATCCCTTCTCCTCCATTCTCCTCTTGGGATCTTGGGCACGCACGCACACGTGCCTGACTTGAGTTTTAAGCCACCGGGTCTGGGACGCGAACAGCGGTCTACTACGAAAGAGTCCAGAGACATAGCCATTACGCTAACTGCTGGTTCCCCTCTTCTGTAGGGTACACGGGCTCACAGAGAGAGCGAGACAAACACATTGATAGGGAAAGTGAGAAGTCACCACACACACACACACACACACACACACACACCACCCAGTGGGGATGGCCACACCACAACCCCTTCTCTTCCAGTCTCCTGTGATCTTGGGCACACATGTGCATGTGTCCTGAGTGACTTTTAAGCCACCAGGTCCGGTACTCGAACTGCAACTGGCTGCATGGGAATCCAGTGACATAACCACTACGTCATCAGCTGGCCACACATATTTTGACTAAACAAGAGCCTCCATGACAGGTCATGTTCCCTGTAGAAAAAAATGTGTATGCGTGTGTGTGTGCGTGTACCTGTGCGTACGTGGACATGCGTGTATAAATCTGAAACTGGACAGAAGTCTTGTCTCCTGTCACTCTCCTCTATTGGCTCTGTGTCCCTGGCACAGCTCAGATCCATCTACGCTTTGGAGCCCACGCCTCTGGGTGCCCCGCGGGCCCACGCCTGCTGTGTCCAGAGGAAATGGACGGTCCGGACCAGATACGCCCGCTGAGTATGAAGGTGTGGGTGGCAGTTGGTGTGATAGGCTCAGCCAGACCTTCTCTACTATAGGTCTTGCTTGAATTGTGTGTTTACTCAGCTGTCCCTAATTAGCGCTTGTCCAACTTTGCTCATTAGTGTAACGTAACAACAACAACAACAAGAAAAACCTGTGTCCAGGTGCCACCCCTGCCCCGGGTGTTTGAATTATAAACAGACAAACAAGTGATTCTGATACACAGCTGGGCTTCTGGCCTGGGCGTTAGAGAACACGATGGCCTACCAGTGCTTCTTGAATGTTTCTGAGCCTGGGAGTCATGCAGGGATCAGTGAAAGGGGGAATCTGATACGGCAGTGCTGAGCTGGGACCTGAGAGTGTCCATTGCTAACAACGTCCAGGTGAGGTTGGTTCTCCTGGCCCGTAGGCCAGAAGCCTATCCCCTGAAAATACTAATTCAGTACTTCTGGAGCGAAGCAGGCAAAAATATATACACATGTATATTCAATATATATATTTTCTTTTTCTAAAGATTTTTGCCATAGGGCTCATTCGCTCACTGGAGAGAGACAAAGAGAGACAGAAAGGGAAAGTGAGAATCATCTCTGAAAGACGATGGCCACGCCTCAATCCCCTCTCCTCCATTCTCCTCTGGGGATTTTGGGCACACATGGCACATGTGCCTGGCATGATTTTCTTTCTTTTTTTTTTTGAAGGGGTTTTTGCCTTAGGGCATGTGCTCTTGTCAGAGAGAGAAAGAGAGACAGAGACAGTGAGGGGGAAAGTGAGAAATCATCCTCGGGGAGATGACCATGCCACAATCCCTTCTCCTCCATTCTTCTCCCAGGATCTTAGGCACACACGCACACAGGCCCAGCATAATTTTCAAGTTACTGGGTCCAGAATTCCAATGGCAATCAGCCATCTGGGAGTCCAGAATGTAACTGCTATGCCATCTGCTGTCCTCCTCCCCGCTGTGTGATTTTCAAGCCTCCAGGTCAGGGACTTGAACTGCAGTTCAAGTGGGAGGCCAGAGCTTTAATCACTGCACTACCTGCTAGTCCCCATATTTATATATTTAATTGTATTTACTTACTTGTCTTTATGCCAGAGAGCACATGCAGGTGAACAGAGAGGGACTCGAAGTCTGGCTGGCTGTGTGGGATCCGCTTCCTCTGTGCAGCACTTCACTGCTGTGCTACGGGGTTGCTCCAGAATTTATCATTATAATCATCTTCTTGGGTGACTCTTATTATCAGAGGAATCTGGCAAATGCTGAGTTATAGCAGTTTTTTGTTTTGTTTTTTGAAACTGAATGTTCATTAGAAATCATCGAATTGCTTTGCCAAGGTAGCCCAGATCCCCACTGTAGGCCCACTCTAGTTCTAGGGGCAGGATCAGGTCATCTACACTAAAAATCCAGAGGTCGTGGGCATGCCTACTCAAGGCTGAGCATCCAGACAGGGAATGGAACTTTCTGCTCAGAAGTGGGTGGGCAGGAGGGCCTTGGGGTGGAACAAGAGCTAATGGAGTCTGCAGAGAGACCAAGCTGACTCCTGAGAATCACCCGGCCTGTCACTGCAGACTGTCCTGTTTTGTAAGAGCTGAGGTTTGCTTCAGCTTCATTAATCCACTTTCACAAGCAACCACTTCTCTGTAGCTTCTCTTAAGAAGGAAAAGACGTTCCCATATCCTTCAGGTCTTTTGCATGTGTTTCTGCAATCTTTTCTTCTTTGTTTACATATATTAATAAACATGCTAAAACCCCCATGGTGACCGAAGGGGTTAGCCTAATCTCATTGCCTTCTGCTGTGAACACTGATTTTTTAGGGTCAGGCAGAGTGGAGTCAATGAACTGAAAAAATTTTTCAGATTATCTTACACCCTCTGCTGTTCTGCACATCAGCCTTAGGGGATCCTCAGAAGGTGCCCTGAATGTTTTTGAAAAGATGCAGTAACTGCTTTGTAATCTGGAGAGTGTAATATAAACGTAAGGCATTGTTAGTGCTATGGTTTAAATACACGTGTTCCTCCAAAATGCATAGGTTGGGACTAAGAGCCAAGTGATAGTATTAAGAGGTGGGGCCTTTAAGAAGTAACTAGGTCACCAGGGCTCTGCTCTCATGATTGAGATTAGTGCCCTGATAGATACAACTTGAGGGAACTACCTAGGCTCCTGTGCCCTCCTACCATCTGAGTATGCAACAGGAAGACCCTCATCAGACAGGGAAAGACAGTGCCTGGGTCTTGGACTTCTCAGACTCTAGAGCCAAAAGAAATAAATTTCTATGGTTTAGAAATGACCAGGTTATGGTATTTAGTTACAGCAGCAGGA
>NW_006159427.1:7204472-7236903 GCF_000334495.1 Tupaia belangeri chinensis
CGGGGACAGTAATCCCTAAACGCCCCGTGTTAACAACCCATGTCTATGTGGGGCTGAGTTTGCAACCCCTAAGGAGAGATCAAGGTGAGTGCTAAAGGAAGACATTCCAAGAAGGGGCGAGTCTGGGGTTCACTGGGGTTTAGGTGACTGTGGGCACAGACACAGGAAATGAGAAGCAAGCTTAGAGTGCTCAGCAGGTAAGCAGGTATTAGAGGTTAGAGGGCGAGGATGACTCAGAACTGGGGCAAAGATAAAGAACATGAGTGAGAGAAAGGAGCTGGGCAGAAGTCAGGCAGGAGGAGCAGCACCGGGGACCATGTCAGCCCGTCGAGGGAGCTGGAAGACCCTGAGCCAGGTGCACAGGATCTGGGAGGTGCACAGTGTTCAACAGCAGCATGAGATGCAGGACAAACAGACGAGAGAACTGCTCATGTTTCCAGAATGAGGCACTGAATATTTTTAAGTTTCATTTTCTCTTCCTCCCTCCCTTCTTTTTTTTTTTTTTTATTTTTTTTATTTTTAGTAAGGCCCTTTGAAAGGTCCCATTATGGTGTAATTTCCTAAGCCTTCCAGCCATCCAGGACCACAGGCTCCCACAGGTGCACCCAGCATGTTCAGGTCAACATGGGAACCAAACACGGCCTTCCTGTATGCTGCCAGTGTTGTGCAGTGCACCCTACCACCTGTGCCCACGCTGGGCAGCACTGACTACAGAGGCAGCGTCTTCTGGGGAGAATCTGCCCTGTTAGGGACAGCTGACTGGGAAGAGGACATGCCTGCTCTAACTGTCCAGGCCAGAAGAAAGTTCCTGAAGTAGGCCGTTTCTGAACCAGGCTAGAACACTCCTAATGTGTGTGAAGAATTAGAGTTCCGCAACAATGTGACCCCGAGCAAAATGCTGCACTTCCCATGGCTCCATTTCCTCATCCTTCCTTTTTTTTTCCCCCTTCAGATTTTTGCTCTAGGGTGCTCAACGCCAGAGAGAGACAGAGAGAGGGAAAGTGAGAAATCACTGCCCCCCACCCCTGCCCGGGGGATGGCCATGATGCAATCCTTTCTCCATTCTCCTCTTGGAATTTTGAGCACACACACACATGCATCTGGCATGTTTTGAAGCCACTGGGTCTAACTTGAACTGCGGAGCTGGCCATGTGGGATTCAGCACCTTCACCACCACACCACCTGCTGACCCAATGTCCTCAGCTTTGAGATGAATGTAGTGGAAACATAGATGTCCTCTTTTGTCTCTTTTGTGCATCTAGGCCAGCCCGTGCCAGGGCTGCAGACAGCATTTCCCAGCTGGTGCTGGCCTGGCCAGGATTATCTGCAGGTTCAGGTGGTGGTGGTGCAGCTGGTATCCGGCCAGGCTGAACAAAGGGAGTGGGGGCGGCATCTTCCCAAGAGGTAGCCTGCTCCTGGGGGTGTTGAACTCTTGACTCTCATAGTCACGTATGACGCACTATCGCAGACACTGCAAATAGCACACAGATTATCAACACGCTGCTGCCATAGCAGCCGCACAGCCCTGTTCTTTCTCAGAAAACAGGCTACGTGAAAAGAGCACATATTCCAGTTTTACCTTGGCCAGCTTTTAAGCTGAAATTTTCTGGGCCTCCATCTGTTATTAGGTGGAATTATAGCAAGTTGCCAATGTCCAGCACTTGATCCACGAACACAGCAATTTCATAACGTTCAGCTTACTGTGAAGAAGGTGAGCTGACCTGATCCGTGATTTTAATGCAGAACCTCAGAGAAGTTTCCTTTCAGTTTTGGGTTTGAGTAGATACGTGTTGACTGTCTACACTGTGTCAGGCCCTGTACTAGGTTCTGCACATGTAACAGTTGACACGTCAGTTTCGGGAGCTAACCTCATAGAACTCACCATCTGCTGGAACACAATTTCAAAGACCTCACTGCAAGCTAAATTTAAGTCTAATCGTTTCAACACACCTAAAGCACCATAGAAGCTGCATCGTCACAACTTACCGTCTGGGAAAAGGTGATTAAACCGTGCTCAGTCTCTAATGAAAAGGTAATTAATACCCTTGTCTGAAAAGACAATTCAGAGGACAATCTGAGAAAGATAAGCCACACCTTTGAAGAATTTATTCCAAGTTGGAGATAATGGAACATCTGAACTCAGCTGTTTGAGAGAATGAGCTTGGGGATCTTATGACGTTTTACTTATGACATGGTCAGACAAATCTGAGAATGGTCATATTATAAATCATGTGACCTCTGTGAGAGGAGGTGTTTTGGAGTTTTTATTGCTTTTAAATCAATGAATTTAAGCGAAACAAAATTGAATCCTTATATTGACATATCCAACACATTATCAGGAAAAGAATGACAGGAATATTAGCTTTGCTAAAAACATAATGAAATGAACTTAACTGGACTTTTTTTTTATCACATTTTTTAAAAACTGTTGATTTATGACGTAGAAATGACCAGTTTTACTATGGCATGGTCTTTATATTTCAGACTTTTCAGAATGGTTAGTAATAATATGGAAAGCAGGTACAGTCCAGATTTTGTGGGTAAAATCATATAAAATTGAAGGTCTCTAACCATTTTTAACCTATAAAATTGGCCATTTCATCTGAGTCAACATTTAATATGGAAATTCATTGGTTGTTCTTAGAAAGGAGATGGTTAAATTCCACACGAGAATCCCTTTGCCCAAGAAAAAAAAAATCTCATTTTTGAAATAGCTCTTAAATATATGATGGTTATATCAGATGTTGCAAGTATCTTGCTGATATTTTTTAATAAGCCAAATGAGCTCAGCTGGCAATGAGAGGTCCCAGTGTGCTCATCGTTTCAGAGTAAACATGAAATCAAAGTTTAAATGTTGGCTTTGCATCAGAAAGAGAATAAATGTACTCTTTCGAAATTGAGAGGCTATCTGATCATGATAGATACTGAGCTAGGTTCTCTATTGGTGTTCATCAAATAACTGGAAAAGCTCCTATTACAGGACAGAGTTGAATGACTTTTTTCTGCCACAAAATGAACATACACAACAATAGTTGAGCGGCCTATCCAAGACAGTGCCTAAACCAAGCATTAGCTATGACAGAAGAGCGCTTGCAGCTGAAAAAGAAACACAACGAAGAACGCCTTCGATGATAAGAACATTTCTGTTTTTTCTTTTGTTTTGTTTTTGGTTTTGATTTTTTAGGACATTTCTGTTTCCATATAACTGGAAGTCTAGCGGTCTCATCACTGTCACCAGGGCCCAGGTGCCTTCCCGCGTTTGGCAACCTTAGTATATTGTCCAGGTCTCTAGCCTTGGCTGCCCATAGTTAGAAAGTGGCTCCCCAGTTCAGGGGTCATATGCACCCCAGGAATGTCCGGCTGAGGTCTGCTCTCGGATGCCCTTCAGCAGACATCACAGTTGTCAAGAACTTCCTTGTGAAGGGGGTTAAGGACACTTGACATCGTTGACATCGCTCAACTTCACCCTTGGCAGAGGAAGGTCTCAGCCTCCCTGGGACGACCTGATTGCTTAGAAGAGGGTGAGAAAAATCGAGGTTCTCTTAGCAAGAAGGAAGTGATGGAATGCATGTCAGGGAGGGAGCTGAGAGCCTAGGCTTCAATGGCAAAGTCAGTAATAAGTAAGAACGGATCATTAAGAAAATACTCTAAGTGGATTAAAATCCACCCTACCTCAGATCTTCCATTAACCCAGCACCTCTGGATTAAGCCTGATTTCAGCTGGACTCCAGGTCACAGAGTGTTATCATTTATTTCTTGGGACAACATGGTCCTCACATGTGCTTGTAACTGTAAGTTGAATTTTGCTAAAACAAATCACACGTCCCATTGATTCATTTCATGAAAAAGCTCCTCACATTTTCCTGTCTGAATTTAAAACAGTGTATGAGAACATGATTAAGGCATGGATCAACTCCATAAAATACTAGGCAACTAACAATCTCTCCCTCGGGAAATGCTTTGTAACTGTGGATACGGTTCTTGATCCAGCATTTGTCCTCCTTCAGGGTGTCATTTTTGCCCACACGCCACAGATCTTTGGTGTGCCCCACTTCACGCTTGCTGTTTCTGCCCCTGAACTCCCATTCCCTTCTTGTGTGTGCGTTAGGGAGCGTCTGATAAATTCCATCACCACATCACAGAAAGCTTCTGTATGATTCCCTAACTGGCAAGGATGGCTCAGACTAAACAGAAACTCCAGCGGCTTGAGCTCTGGGCACATCTGACACTCTACTGCTCGAAGAGCTGGGTTTTACAAAGTCAATTTTGTGTTCCTAGTAAGTCAGGAATCCGTAAAGGAAGTAAAGCAAAGTAACCTTGCTCTCTAAATCGGTGTCTGTGGCCACCGGAGAGTGGAGCGTGAACAGTCCAAAAGCAGTTGCCTTTGCCCCCACTTGCCACAGAGGGGAGAGGACGCTTAACAGTGAGACTTGGGAAATAACCAAATACGTAAGGAACTTTTTTTTTTTTTTAAGAGAGATTTTTTTATATAGGGCACATGCACTTACCAGAGAGGCAGAGACACAGAAAAAGAGAAAACACCCCCCAAGGGGATGACCATGCCACAATCCCTTCTCCTCCATTGTCCTCTTGGGATCTTGGGCACGCATGCACATGTGGCTGGCATGAGTTTTAGGCCGCTTGAGCTAGGATTCGAACTGCAGTTGACTACATGGGAGTCCGGTGACGTAACCATTACACCACCTATTGGTCCCCCAAATAAGTAACTTTTACATAAGTAATGGGGAGAAGGTTAGATTAAAATGTGATTGATGTCTATTCCTCCAGATTGGGAAAATTTAAAGAAAACATTTCCCATTATTAAGTAAAGATAAGACTGTATATTTTAGAAGGCAAAATGTACCTGCTTTGAAATGAAAGAAATTTTAGCACTTTGGTAGCAAATATAAAGATTATTAGCCTAACCAACAGACACTAAGATAACTATTGGGTCATCAGAAAAGCCATGCAGAAAGGCGTCATGATTTTCCAACAATCCAACAGCGTATGCTTACATTTTTTATTTCTTTTTTTTTTTATATATACATATATATATTTGCCCTTATTTCTCACCCTCTGCCCTTTCCTGCCCTCCTCCCACACTCTCTCAGGTGTCCACAGTTGTTTTCCATTCCTTTTATCCCTCACATTTTATTGATTCACAAAATTTCTTAAATAATCTAACTACTTTCAATAGCAAGCTCTGCTGATATATACATATCTATGAATACATGTCTGACTTAAGGCATGAAACGCTAAGTAGAATGAAAATACTATAAGGTAGCACCTAGCTGATGCTAGATACTTTACTATGGTCATTAATTATGTATTTTTTTACTATATTTTTCAATTTCAAGAAAAGCAGATTTAACTTTAATAAATCAAAGACATGCTAAGGAAATATGCTTAAAACTTAAAGCCAGGAAACATCTTGGGGTTCTGTTCAAATAGTAGGTACATGAACCTACCAGTAGCTCAAGACAAGACAACAATCCTTAAAATCGGAAAACAAAGCCTAGAAAAAAATCGACAATGTTTTAGTCAAAAGTCATGAAATTCGATTTCACCAGTTCAGTCTTGTGTACTTTATCTTCTGTTGTGATTCAATTTTCCCAATTAAATTCTGGGATATAATATTCAACTCCAAACTTGTCCCCATGATTAAGTTGGCCCTTTTGGTTATAGGAGCTAAGCACTCTATACAATAAATAGGTTCTTGGAAATTAAAGAAAGGGACATTAGAGTGAAGAGACATGCCAAGGGGAAAAATAGGCCCCTGTGGGACAGCCTCAAAGGCTGATATCTGGATGAAGACAATATCGAGATGTTGACTCAGGAAAAGAACACGGTGCAGGCCTTCCCTAAGCATCCTATAAAGGTTAATAGTTAATACACACAGTGGTACACCTCTGCATTATCTGTGGTTACTCAGTAAATAGTACATAGTTCATTCTATACATGGTTCAGTTTTTCTAAGCTAATTTTTGTGCTTTCTTTATAAAAGCTTAAGTTAAAACAAAAACAAAAGATAACTCCTTGGAAGTTGCCAAAATGGGTTGATTCAAATGAGTTTTGTGATGGAGAACCTGGACCCTGGAGTGGCAAACAAGCATCTTGATATCAGATGGGGTGTGGATAGGTCCTACTTGTCTCAGCTACACATATACGCTGATAAACCTCCGGGGAGCGCAGGGGGCCCACTGAGCAAAGAGGCTTCATTTTAAGGACACTTCTTCTGGTGGCCCCCTCCACTGCAGGAGGCAGATGGTGTAGCGGTTACTTTGCTGGACTTCCACCTGTCCAACTGTGGTTCAAGTCCCAGACTCGATGGTTTGAAACTCATGCCAGGTGCATGGGCATGCATGCCAAAAATCCTAGGAGGAGAATGGAGGAGAAGGGACTGTGGTGTGGCTGTCCCCCCTGGGGGTGATTTATCATTTTCCCTCTTACCGTCTCTGTCTCTCTCTCTCTAGGGAGCATATGTGCCCTAAGGCATAAGCCTCTAAAATAAATAAATTTAAAAAGACACTTCTTTTGTACTCATCAAAATTACCTTAAACTTTATGGTTTTTTTTTTTTGTTTTGTTTTGTTTTTTTTTAGTTTTCACTATAGGGTGCGTGTGCTTGCCAGAGAGAGAGATGAGAAAGAGAGAGAGAAACCTGAGATATCACCCCTCAGGGGTCATGGCCATGCCACAAAACCTTCTGCACCACTCTCCTCTCCTCTTGGGATTTGGGGCATGCACTCCCACATTCCCAGTGTGGTTCTCAAGCCACCGGGTCCGGGACTCAAACCACAAAATTCAAATCCCATATGACCTCTGGTATCTTAACCTCTGTACTGCCTGCTGGCCCCTCAAAAATAAGTTTTTAAAGAAAAATATGTATCTAACTTTTTCCCGTGGGGCCCTATATTTTCATTCATTGACTCCATTTTTCTTGGCAGGTAGATACTAAGGTTTTTGCAAGGTTATTGATGACTATTTGATATCCTTTATCTCTTTCTCAATTCCCCTGGTTGCCCTCCCCAATCACATGCTTTCCTGTTGCTTGTCTGTCCTTCTGACAAGAGGGACCAATGGCCTTTTGATGCCGCTCCCTTACTGCCCTTTCCACCCCAGGCTCTGGAAGGCCCATGCTGTTCTCTCATTGATGAAATGTTTCTGCTCAAGCTCAGCCTTGTTATTTCTATCCAAACCAAATGAGAATGAATGCAAACAGTTTTAGGAATACAGATATGCAAAGCACAGTCTTCTTACTCTTCGGCCAGAGGCCACATGCATGAGAAAAAGAGGGAGAGGGAGAAAGCACCCTTGATGGGGCCTGGTCATGCCATAATCCTTTTTCTTCCAATTGCCTCCCTCTCAGGATCCTGGTACACATATATCTGAAATGTCCTTCCAGAGTCAAGATTTGAACCCCAGTTGTCATGTGGGACTTAGTTTCCTCTGTGCTGTGCTTAACTGCTGCCCTATGAGGCTGGCCCAAGCACAGAGATTCCTACAATTAAAAAACGCTCTAAGGACAAGTTACAAATGGGGAAAACCATTTCCTTATATATATATATATATCAGCAAAAGGTACTCCTATTAGATGAAGAGTTAACACAACATAGCTCGGATAAGGTAAAGAACCCAAGGAACATTGGTAGATAAGCCAGCAATCCTTAAAAAAAATAAAAATGTAATAAATACGTATTTAATGTCATTACCCGTCAACGGAATGCAAATTAAAGAGTGATGCAATTTTTTACACATCAGACTGTGCAAAGATTATGTGAAACAGGTTATGGTTTCTTGTGTTGGCAAAGTGTGGTGACATGGGCATGTTGAGGACAGAATCTACATGTGTACACACCTTCCCTGGGGCATTTTGACAGTACTTATCAAAGCCTTAACGACGTCTCTTGTCTTTGAAGCAAGAAGGTTTCCAGGATTTTATCCTAAGGGAATAATTAGAGTCATGCAAAGTATGTATGTGCCAAGATATTCCATGTAGCGTTATCCATAATGCTAAAAAAAGTGGAATCCTTAATTACATCACATTAGAAATCTAGTTAAATAAATGATGGTATACTCATGGGACAAAAGGAAATGCTAAACAAAAATCATGCTTTCAGGGGCTACTTGATAAATGCTCACTCAAGTGAAAGCGTACCTTTTATGGCAGAGTGAGAGGACACAGAATGGGTTTAGAGTCAGATTATGGGTGTTTGAAATTCAGTCTTTTCACTGGTAACAAAGTTAGCTTGGAAAAATTACTTGCCATTTCTGAACCTTAGTTTTCTCATCTGCAAGATGGGAATAATACAGGCTTCACTGGACTGTTGTAAGGTTTAACTAAGACAACAGATGTGAAGCTTCGCCAAGAACCTGATACACAGAGGACTTGCAGTAAATAAACCATGACATCGAAGTCACCCAAAGGTTAACAGCTCTCATTAGCCCATGTGTAATATTAATACGTGAAGTCTCACTAACATCACTATTGCTAGATTTGGGTTCTCTCCTACCTACTCACATAGGACCTCGACTCCATCTTGTAAAGTACTCCCTTCTCTAAATATTTCTGGGAGTTCCTGAAATATATTCCAATTAGGTTGTCATTTATTTTCAACAATCAACTTCTTGCTACATTGTTTCTTTCTGACTTTAGCCGCTATTCATTCACTAATTCATTTACTCACATATTCATTCACAGGGGCAAGTACCAATTATTAAGCAGCTCTGAGCTACTGAACATACATTGGCAAGACCCTGGTTCATGCTTTCCTTAAGTTTAGAATTATCTGCAGGAAAGAAAAAAAACAAGAATTTGCAAGTGACATTCAGCACAGAACTCATGTATTGAATGAGCTGGGCTCAGTTGTCTGGTGATCCTAGATTTTCTACTCCTATCTAAGCCAGGAGATTAGAAAGCTGACTGGATGCTCTGGATATAGGAGGGGCTCATTGGCATGGAGCTGTCTGTAAGAGGATCTGGCTGAATATCAGTATCTATGTCTTCTCTAGTGTCCTGTCAAGATAGAAAAAAAGACAGTTACCCAGATGCATGGGATGAAGGGGAGGGTAGTTTTATCTTACGCACTTTACAAAAATGTATTTATTGGGGCTAGCAGGTGGCATGGTGGTTAAGGTGCTGGATTCACATGTGGAAGACCGTGGTTTGAGAACCAGACCAGGTGGCTTAAAAATCACAACAGATGAATATATTTTAAAAAAATGAGAAAAAAAATATATTAATTGAGAGAAAGAGTCACCTTTGACAGAGTCTTGTCACATGATTCCTTTCCCCTAGTCCTCTGACTCATCAGGATTTGGGCACAGATATCTGCCATGTTTCACATTGACTTGGGATCTAAACATAAGATTAGCTGCATGGCTTCTGGTACTGCAAGTTAGTGGAGACCACTGCCTGTGCCAATGCTTAAATGTTTTTAACTAGTCCTTATTTCACTCTCATCTTCATCCTGACTTCTAGGGATATCTTATGCCATCATTATGTAAGCCTTTGGAGGAACTTTTTTGGTGCAAATATGGCTAATTTGGTCTCTCCATGTTGGTCTTAGGGTTCAGTGTTCTTTGACCTTCTACATCAGTTACAAGTCATTCTTTAACATTTCAGTTTGCAAAATTCAGCTATTATCACCTCCTTTTCAATTTGTTTGGTCTTACAGGTCTTTAGAAAATCCCCTCTGGGGAGCCAGCAGATGGCATAGTGGTTGAGGAACTGGATTACCACATGGTTGACCATGGTTTGAGTCCTGGACCTGGTGGCTTGGTTTCTCACTTTCTCTCTCTCTGTTTCCCTCTGGTGAGTGCATGTGTCCTGTAGCAAGTTAAAAATAGTAATAATGAGGAATTAGGGAAACTGAAGATTTTCTGTTCCAACTTCACTCTTCAGACCCAAAAAGTCAGATAGCCTCCAAACTCTGAGTATCTCAACAGGTTTAGGTGTACAGTAGCCAAACACCTGAACAGACTGCAGAGTGAGCAGCAGGGAGGACGGAGCTGTAGAGCCTGTGACTTATCTCCTCCTGCATGCCTCTGAACTTTCAGTTGAAACCCTGCAGCTCCACTAAGGTGAACCTGTTCTCTAGAAACTGGGCAGTCTTTGTAATATCCAGTTCCGATGACAAAAGTGCAGGTTGCTTGGTGAGCATCAGAGAAACGGAACTCCATGCTCATATTGAACTCCAAGAAATTAGAAAAAAAAAAATATGTGTGCTCCAGAAGATGACCAGAAACCACTGCAGAGACACAAGAAATATAAGAACACAAGAGAATATCTCTCCCCCATGGGAAAAAAACCAGCCCCTCATCATCTATAGTACAATGGAACTCGTGGAAATGTCAGATAAAGAATTCAGAATATTCATAGTGACAAAACTATCAAGATGCAAGAGAAGAGAGACAACAAACTCCAGAAGATGCAAGAGAAAAGAGACCATGAGTTCCAGGAGGTGAAGAAGTCCTTGCACGATTTGAAAGAAAAAATACACACCATAAAAAAGAATCAAACGGAACTGTGAGAGATGAAGGCTGTAATACAGGAAATCAAAACCTCCCTTTAAAGTATTAAAAGCGGATTAGCTCATGCAGAAGATCAAATCTCAGATATAGAAGACAAGACCTCTGACCTAGAAAAAATGTCACCAAAAAGACTGAGAAAATAACCCCCCCAAATGAGAATAATATATGAGAAATACTAGATACTGTTAAATGCCCAAACATCTAGATAATTGGTATCCCAGAAGGTGAAGAAATTAATAAGGGCATTGATAATCTATTCCATGAAATTCTGGAAGAAAACTTTCCCAATCTGGAAAATATCTGTGAGTATTTTTATTTTGTGGCAGAATGGTCATTTGCAGAAGTTTAATAATAGCTGTTGCCTTGCATCAGAAATGGGAAATATTGGTTATTGCCAGGACTTTGACTGGAATGTGAAGATATCTAAAGATATGATCATAAAGCTAAGGAACTAAGGTAGATCTCAAGAAAGCCAACAGAAGCTCTTGGAGAGATTCTCTGGTACCATAAACAGTTTTGCCTGGCAGGGAGGATTAAAGAATGTCACTTCCTGACAGGCCCCCAAAACTTTCAAGTACAGGCACACTCAGATGGTGAGTTCCTGACTTGGCTCAGTAGCCTTGGGAAGCTTGTTAAAGAGTTTAATCTGAAGTTTCTTATAGAAGGTTCCATTGAAGCCAACTAAATCAATGAGTATTCTTATGGGGCTTTGTGCAAATAGCAGACCAAATTGAGACTAAACTTAATATTTTGCAAATAAGTTAGTTTATGTTTCTCTTTGATAAAAGGGGGAATAAAGAGAGGAAAAAATGTTTTGGAAGAAAATTACAGTGCACTTGTTACTAGATTTTAACTCTGTCCATATCTACTTTTTGAATTTTTAGTATCTACCTGCTGCTTGAACAGAATCCTAACTTTTTTCCTGGCTTTAAGTTTTAAGCAAATTTTTCTTAACATTTTTGGATTTTGATTTACTAAAGTTAAAACTGCTTTTCTTTAAATAAAAAAGTATATAAAAAAAGGAAAAATATACCTACTTAATGACCATGGTAAGCTATACAACCTCAGCTAGGTGCTACTTTATAGTATATCCATTCTACTCACTGAATTTTATGCTTAAAGTCAAACATGTGTTCATAGATATGTTTATATCAGCTGTACTTGCTATTGAAAGTATTTAGGTTAATTAAGATATTTTGTGAATCAATAAAATGTGCAAAAAATAAAAAAGCATGAAAAGCAACTGTAGAGGGACCAGCAGTTAGCATAATGCTGGACTTCCGTGTAGTCGACCACGGTTCGCGTCCCTGACCTGGTGGCTTAAAACTCACACAGGGCGTGTGTGCGTGTGTGCGCACTCATCCTATAGCAAAAACCTCTCCAAAAAACAAAAAGCAACTGTAGATACCAGAGACAAGTGTGGGAGGAGGGTGGGGCATGGCAGAGAGTGAGAAAGAGAGAATCAAGGAGCAAAAAATTAAAAAAAATTAAAAAAAGAGAAGCAAAAATATATAAGAACTAAGAAATGGAAAATTATTTGTTAATGATAACATGTATGGCAATATCCTTGATGGAGCCAATATACAACGTGTTCTGGATGGAAAACTCATTTTGTATGCTGCAATGGCACACAGTGAATGAATGTAACATAAAAAATTAAAAACTTAAAAAAAGAAAAAATAGACTGCCAATTAAAATAAAAGAAAAAGTATAGACCTTATATTTGACAAGGCATATATATATATATTACATTGTAATGATAACACAAAAGAAAACAAAATGCTGTTGAAATTAATAGAGAAACTATTAGAGTGAAACATCAATTAGATAAAAAAATGCATTCACATATAATAATTTAAGAAATCTGTGATTTGGCCTGTTAAACGAAGGATAAGAGTACAGTAAAATATTTTTCAATATAAAAAAAAGATAAATAAAATAAATAATTCTTTAAAAAAAAGAGAAAGAAAATCCCTTTCAGTCATTTAAGTGGTATTTTAGGAAGAGGCAGAGTGAAATGTGTACTTTCCATCCACTGTCTTTAACCAGAATTCAGATCTTAAGTTTTTTTTTTTTTTGAAGAACTGATTGGCAGAGATTGCTTGCAAGTTTCAAGGAGGCGGAATTTTGTTTGTTCCTTTGCCTACTTAGTTGGAGTGGATGATCTAGAGCCTTCTGTAAGCCAGGGCTGTCTGGTGTGCTAGGTGGGAAAGAGGAAAAGAAAGTATTTATTCCCCTTCTAGGTTGTGAAATTTTATAGCAGCTTAGTGGGACATTTTCTTTTTCTTTTCTATTTTTTTTTTTTGCATTTATTTACAAATGTGGCTATTTATAGACGCCATCAGAGGAGCCACTGGAGGACAAAGTCCAAGAAGAAAGCCAGGTGGGAGACATTGGTAGAGACTGTCTGGCTGACTCTGGTTTATTCTTCCCTTAGGATCACCAAGGCTGCCTTCCTGGTTTCCCAGACTTGACTGGTCATATTTGAATCCCAAGAGTAGACACAATTTAGGCTGAGGTTGAGATTCCCAGTGCATTTATTTATTTAAAGGGAGACTTTCAGATATTTTAGCCAAATCCTTCATTTTAAAGAAAAGCAATCTGGGATCCAAAAAGTTTCAATGACTTAATTAAGGTCACAAGGCTAAGTAAGTAGTAGGATCTCATGACGAGTTATAATCAAGGAATTATAAGACAAATTTGATATTCCTTAAGAAAATAATATTAAGGAAACACAGAACCTTATTTCATAGCATAAGATAGGAAATTTGCTCAGCGGAGCCCAACTCCATAAAGGTAATGCCATGAAAAGTGACCTTCACATCCTCCTCATTCCCCTATATCCCATGATAAATCTTAAGACCAAATAATTCACATTTGCCAAAGGCTAAAAATGTCAGTCCACAGTAATGCCAGAAGAATAGTCTTTTTAAGCATAACAATTGAGAGTATTGTTGATTCTTTAAATCTAGTTCTTTTTGAGTTCTTTCTACAACCTCTCTCTCTCATCATCCATCCATTGTTACCCATGTACGGTAGCCATTTTTTTTAAGAACCATTTACTTAATTTGATTTGTTATCATTATTTTTAAAATTTGATCAGAGAAAAGCAGAGAGAGAGAGAGAGGGAAAATGAGAAAGCAAGCTGCTAGGTCTGGGACTTGAACTGCAGTCAGCCATTTGGGAGTCCAGTGCCTTGATCCCACGTCCCCTGCCAGCCCCTATAGTAGCTATTCTTTGTTAGCGTTCATCCACTCATTTTTCTTCTTCCAGCAACAGCTTTAATTTCTACTATGTGACTATGCCTTTGCTTTTTCTCTACCCATGTGTTCTTGGGGTGCAGGTGGTCATGCAACAAGGCTCCCCTAGTCACAGAAATTGGTTAAGACGTGGACTCTGGACCTTGACTATTGGCAACAAGAGTGAGACTTAGCACTTCCACTGATGAAAACAAGGCCACGAATGAAGAGAGGGAAACGCCATGCTGATGGCTGTCTGAGCTCTGGAACAAGCCAAACTGGAAACCAGAGGACCTCCACCGGATACTGTAACATGAACGAACAAATATACTCCTTCCCCTTGCTTCCTCAGTCCAGTTTCGGTGGCACAAAATGGTTTTTGTCACTTGCAACCAAAGGAAATCCTAAATCTCAAACACCTGGAGCAAGTAACCATACATACCCACATGCATATACAAATATTGCTTTTTTTCTTTTTTTTGATAAGGTTTTGTCACAGGGCATGTGACAGCAGAGAGGCACACGGAGAGAGACAGAGAGCAGGAAAGTGAGAAATTACCCCTCAGGGAGAATGACTTCACCACAACCACTCTTCTCCTGGGATTTTGGGTACACATGCACACACGTTTAACATGATTTTCCAGTGTCCAGGTCTGGGACTCAAACTGTGGTCAGCCGTGTGGGTTAACCACTATGCCATCTGCTAGCCTTCTTTCTTTACTCATTTCAGCTTTATTCTGTTTTTCTTCGTCTAGCTTCTTGAATTAGACAGTGTAGTAGAGAAAACTAGCTTATGAGGACTGATCTGGCCACTCTTTCTCTGTTATAAAATTATTTCCTAAAGGGCCTCAGGAGAGACATATCTATATACCATCAATCTTACCAAACGAGTCGCCTTGGCTCAGCAATTTTGGCTTCTCATGTTCTGACTCTAGTATAACAACACATGATTATTGATAAACTATATTGAGATTAAACTTAAACCCGTATTTCTGCTGATTAAATTTTAAACAAAGCCTTACTTCTAGCCAATAACGAACTAAAAATCTTTAAATCTACCTATAAACTGTAAGCCCCCACTTGAAGATACTGCATATTCTAGGGTCAAACTAATGAATAACTAACATGTATTGATTTACAACTTTGATTATAGCTTTTGCTTTCTTAAAATGTATAAAAGATCTACTGTAACTCAGCTTCATATAGAATACTTTTGCAAAGCTTCTTGAAATTATGTTTCCCAAGGCCATGGTGACTCAAACAGGCTTATAATAAATCTCCTTGTATATTTTACAGTTATTTTTCCATCAATACTTCTCACCAAAGATTTGTACTTCTCCTTCGTAGTGTGGAGCTAATGCTGACATATGTTGGCCCAACTAGGAAACACATTAACATGTCACTCTTAAGCATAGTTCCTTCCAATGGAATGTCAGCAGACATGATATGTTTTACTTTGGGGCCAGAAGGGTTTTCTGAACCAACTAGCTATCATACAATTCAGTTCAATTCTGACACTAAATGCTCAGAGTTTGTGTATACCACCTTTCAATTCTGATTAGCTACCCAGGATTAATTCAAATCCCACAAGTTAAAAGACTCAGTCATGCCTCTGAGCCTGCACCATGGAGCAGGAAAGAGCAGCAGTTAGACAAACTGAGGCAGGAACCTCCTCAGACCTTCCACTGTCTTCTGACTGCCACCGTATATCCTGGTAAGAGAGACAACAAACTCCAGAAGATGCAAGAGAAAAGAGACCATGAGTTCCAGGAGGTGAAGAAGTCCTTGCACGATTTGAAAGAAAAAATACACACCATAAAAAAGAATCAAACGGAACTGTGAGAGATGAAGGCTGTAATACAGGAAATCAAAACCTCCCTTTAAAGTATTAAAAGCGGATTAGCTCATGCAGAAGATCAAATCTCAGATATAGAAGACAAGACCTCTGACCTAGAAAAAATGTCACCAAAAAGACTGAGAAAATAACCCCCCCAAATGAGAATAATATATGAGAAATACTAGATACTGTTAAATGCCCAAACATCTAGATAATTGGTATCCCAGAAGGTGAAGAAATTAATAAGGGCATTGATAATCTATTCCATGAAATTCTGGAAGAAAACTTTCCCAATCTGGAAAATATCTGTGAGTATTTTTATTTTGTGGCAGAATGGTCATTTGCAGAAGTTTAATAATAGCTGTTGCCTTGCATCAGAAATGGGAAATATTGGTTATTGCCAGGACTTTGACTGGAATGTGAAGATATCTAAAGATATGATCATAAAGCTAAGGAACTAAGGTAGATCTCAAGAAAGCCAACAGAAGCTCTTGGAGAGATTCTCTGGTACCATAAACAGTTTTGCCTGGCAGGGAGGATTAAAGAATGTCACTTCCTGACAGGCCCCCAAAACTTTCAAGTACAGGCACACTCAGATGGTGAGTTCCTGACTTGGCTCAGTAGCCTTGGGAAGCTTGTTAAAGAGTTTAATCTGAAGTTTCTTATAGAAGGTTCCATTGAAGCCAACTAAATCAATGAGTATTCTTATGGGGCTTTGTGCAAATAGCAGACCAAATTGAGACTAAACTTAATATTTTGCAAATAAGTTAGTTTATGTTTCTCTTTGATAAAAGGGGGAATAAAGAGAGGAAAAAATGTTTTGGAAGAAAATTACAGTGCACTTGTTACTAGATTTTAACTCTGTCCATATCTACTTTTTGAATTTTTAGTATCTACCTGCTGCTTGAACAGAATCCTAACTTTTTTCCTGGCTTTAAGTTTTAAGCAAATTTTTCTTAACATTTTTGGATTTTGATTTACTAAAGTTAAAACTGCTTTTCTTTAAATAAAAAAGTATATAAAAAAAGGAAAAATATACCTACTTAATGACCATGGTAAGCTATACAACCTCAGCTAGGTGCTACTTTATAGTATATTCATTCTACTCACTGAATTTTATGCTTAAAGTCAAACATGTGTTCATAGATATGTTTATATCAGCTGTACTTGCTATTGAAAGTATTTAGGTTAATTAAGATATTTTGTGAATCAATAAAATGTGCAAAAAATAAAAAAGCATGAAAAGCAACTGTAGAGGGACCAGCAGTTAGCATAATGCTGGACTTCCGTGTAGTCGACCACGGTTCGCGTCCCTGACCTGGTGGCTTAAAACTCACACAGGGCGTGTGTGCGTGTGTGCGCACTCATCCTATAGCAAAAACCTCTCCAAAAAACAAAAAGCAACTGTAGATACCAGAGACAAGTGTGGGAGGAGGGTGGGGCATGGCAGAGAGTGAGAAAGAGAGAATCAAGGAGCAAAAAATTAAAAAAAATTAAAAAAAGAGAAGCAAAAATATATAAGAACTAAGAAATGGAAAATTATTTGTTAATGATAACATGTATGGCAATATCCTTGATGGAGCCAATATACAACGTGTTCTGGATGGAAAACTCATTTTGTATGCTGCAATGGCACACAGTGAATGAATGTAACATAAAAAATTAAAAACTTAAAAAAAGAAAAAATAGACTGCCAATTAAAATAAAAGAAAAAGTATAGACCTTATATTTGACAAGGCATATATATATATATATTACATTGTAATGATAACACAAAAGAAAACAAAATGCTGTTGAAATTAATAGAGAAACTATTAGAGTGAAACATCAATTAGATAAAAAAATGCATTCACATATAATAATTTAAGAGATCTGTGATTTGGCCTGTTAAACGAAGGATAAGAGTACAGTAAAATATTTTTCAATATAAAAAAAAGATAAATAAAATAAATAATTCTTTAAAAAAAAGAGAAAGAAAATCCCTTTCAGTCATTTAAGTGGTGTTTTAGGAAGAGGCAGAGTGAAATGTGTACTTTCCATCCACTGTCTTTAACCAGAATTCAGATCTTAAGTTTTTTTTTTTTTTGAAGAACTGATTGGCAGAGATTGCTTGCAAGTTTCAAGGAGGTGGAATTTTGTTTGTTCCTTTGCCTACTTAGTTGGAGTGGATGATCTAGAGCCTTCTGTAAGCCAGGGCTGTCTGGTGTGCTAGGTGGGAAAGAGGAAAAGAAAGTATTTATTCCCCTTCTAGGTTGTGAAATTTTATAGCAGCTTAGTGGGACATTTTCTTTTTCTTTTCTATTTTTTTTTTTGCATTTATTTACAAATGTGGCTATTTATAGACGCCATCAGAGGAGCCACTGGAGGACAAAGTCCAAGAAGAAAGCCAGGTGGGAGACATTGGTAGAGACTGTCTGGCTGACTCTGGTTTATTCTTCCCTTAGGATCACCAAGGCTGCCTTCCTGGTTTCCCAGACTTGACTGGTCATATTTGAATCCCAAGAGTAGACACAATTTAGGCTGAGGTTGAGATTCCCAGTGCATTTATTTATTTAAAGGGAGACTTTCAGATATTTTAGCCAAATCCTTCATTTTAAAGAAAAGCAATCTGGGATCCAAAAAGTTTCAATGACTTAATTAAGGTCACAAGGCTAAGTAAGTAGTAGGATCTCATGACGAGTTATAATCAAGGAATTATAAGACAAATTTGATATTCCTTAAGAAAATAATATTAAGGAAACACAGAACCTTATTTCATAGCATAAGATAGGAAATTTGCTCAGCGGAGCCCAACTCCATAAAGGTAATGCCATGAAAAGTGACCTTCACATCCTCCTCATTCCCCTATATCCCATGATAAATCTTAAGACCAAATAATTCACATTTGCCAAAGGCTAAAAATGTCAGTCCACAGTAATGCCAGAAGAATAGTCTTTTTAAGCATAACAATTGAGAGTATTGTTGATTCTTTAAATCTAGTTCTTTTTGAGTTCTTTCTACAACCTCTCTCTCTCATCATCCATCCATTGTTACCCATGTACGGTAGCCATTTTTTTTAAGAACCATTTACTTAATTTGATTTGTTATCATTATTTTTAAAATTTGATCAGAGAAAAGCAGAGAGAGAGAGAGAGGGAAAATGAGAAAGCAAGCTGCTAGGTCTGGGACTTGAACTGCAGTCAGCCATTTGGGAGTCCAGTGCCTTGATCCCACGTCCCCTGCCAGCCCCTATAGTAGCTATTCTTTGTTAGCGTTCATCCACTCATTTTTCTTCTTCCAGCAACAGCTTTAATTTCTACTATGTGACTATGCCTTTGCTTTTTCTCTACCCATGTGTTCTTGGGGTGCAGGTGGTCATGCAACAAGGCTCCCCTAGTCACAGAAATTGGTTAAGACGTGGACTCTGGACCTTGACTATTGGCAACAAGAGTGAGACTTAGCACTTCCACTGATGAAAACAAGGCCACGAATGAAGAGAGGGAAACGCCATGCTGATGGCTGTCTGAGCTCTGGAACAAGCCAAACTGGAAACCAGAGGACCTCCACCGGATACTGTAACATGAACGAACAAATATACTCCTTCCCCTTGCTTCCTCAGTCCAGTTTCGGTGGCACAAAATGGTTTTTGTCACTTGCAACCAAAGGAAATCCTAAATCTCAAACACCTGGAGCAAGTAACCATACATACCCACATGCATATACAAATATTGCTTTTTTTCTTTTTTTTGATAAGGTTTTGTCACAGGGCATGTGACAGCAGAGAGGCACACGGAGAGAGACAGAGAGCAGGAAAGTGAGAAATTACCCCTCAGGGAGAATGACTTCACCACAACCACTCTTCTCCTGGGATTTTGGGTACACATGCACACACGTCCAACATGATTTTCCAGTGTCCAGGTCTGGGACTCAAACTGTGGACAGCCATGTGGGAAGTCTAGCAACTCAACCATCATGCCACCTACTGGTCCCCACAGATATTACTTCTAAAGGACAATTTCTCTGAAAATTAAGAATGAGAACATTTCCCTAAGTACATAATGTTTGCAAGTCTGTGTCTGCAGTGGGGACAGAGTTTTACACTATGCGGCAGGATGCCAACCCCCCTTTCACATGTTCTGTAGCTCCTGAATATGGCCCCGGTGCCTACACATATGGAGGAAGGGTGACTTCTGGATGCAGGTCGTGAGGACCACCTTATGACATTTCAAAGATCTGACCCAAAGTTTTGAAGTGATCATCCTCTATAAGATGTCAGGTCACAGTCTAAACCTGTTTTTCACACTATTTCCTACAAGTGACAGCAAGTGGTGGCAGAAAAGGCTTACTATTCCCAGGTCCAAACTAGCTACTCTCCACCCAGTCTGGGATATGGAGCAGTTATACTTCTAGCAGATGGTAGTCAAATGTTTTCTTTTCTTCTTCCTCTTTTTTTCAAAGAGATTTTTGCCTTAAGGTGTATGTACTAGGTGGAGGGGGGGGCATGGGGGAGGCAGGGAGAAAGATAGAGACAGTGAGAGGAAAAGTAAGAAATCGCCACCCAAGGGGGATGGTCACATCACAATTCTTCCTCCTCCATCCTCCTCCTGGGATCTTCGGCATGCATGCACATATACCCAGCGTGATTTTGAAGCCACTGGGTCTGAGATTTGAACCACAGTCAACCATGTGGGAATCCAATGACATAACGGCTATGCCATCTGCTGGCCCACATTTTATAAAAATCTAGAATTTTAAATCTTCAAATCCTGTTATATTTATCCCAGGTATTTAAAAGAACTAACCAGAGTCACCAAAGACATTCACCCCACCTTTCGTGAGACAAAGTCAAGGTTGAAATTCCCATTACATTTATTTATTCAGAAGGAGACTTTCAGACATTTTAACCAAATCCTTCATTTTAAAGAAATGCAATCTGGGGGCTAGGATGTGGCATGGTGGTTAAGGCACTGGACTTCCACATGACCTACTGCAGTTCAAGTCCACGATCTAGCAGTTTGAAAATCACACTGGGAATGTGTACATGCATGCCCAAATTCCTGAGAGGAGAATAGAGCAGCAGGGTTTGTGGCATGGCCATCCTCCTGGGTGGTGAGTTCTCACTTTCTCTTTTTCTGCCTCTCTCTGGCAAGCATGTGTGTCCTATAGTAAAAACAGAAAGGCAGAAAGAAAGAGAGAGAGAAAGAAAAAGGAAGGAAAGAAAGAAAGAAGAAAGAAAAGCAACTTGAGATCCAAAATGTTCCAATGACGCAATTAAGGTCACAGAAAACCAGAGTTCAGAAAAAATCTAAGAAGGTCAGAGGAGCTCTTAGTCACAAAATAAAGCAAAGAAGCCCCTGAATTCTATAGATACATTACTCTAGCTAAAAGATCTATCAAAATTCAGTGTAAATTTTCTGTGTTAGGTAAGATCACATCTTAGATACTAGATACATGGAGAAGCCCCTCAAGAACTAAATTTCAAAATGCACATTGTCTCATTAATTGAGACCTCCTGGTATTTGTATTAAAAAGATGCAATTCTTGCATGGTTGTTCTGACAACACACATGGGGTAAAGAGAAGTCCATAGCAGACTCTCTTCAGTACCTCTGGAGTGAATGACAATATGTGACACAAATGGAATCCTTTAGGAACTTAGGGCCCTTCATTTTATTCACACTTTTATTTTGTAAAAATATCCTCATGTAAGTATACTTAGAAACATTATTAAAAATTCTTAGACTATTTTTATAGAAATACAATTAACAGATGTTAATAGGCTAAGATATTCTCCCCAAGTTAGAACTGAAGAAAAGGACTCACGTTTCCAAGTGACAGAAAGAGCAACAGGGGGAACCAGCAGTTAGCGTAATGCCTATGTCGCTGGACTCCCACGTAGTCGACCGTGGTTCACGTCCCGGACCCAGTGGCTTGAAACTCACGCTGGGCACATGTGCGTGCGTGCCCAAGATCCCGAGAGGAGAATGGAGGAGAAGGGATTGCAGCATGACCATCCCCCCTGGGGGGTGATTTCTTGCTTTCTGTCTCTATGTCTCACTCTGTCTGTCTGGCAAGCGCATGCACCCTATAGTGAAAACCCCTCCAAAAAAAAAAAAAAGAAAAGAAAGCAACAGGGAAGCAGAGGCCACCAGCCTTACTTCATCAGGAGGGCCCCCTGCCCAACCCGCAGTGGTAGAGGAGAGGCTGCTACAGCTTGTATGCTGCACATGCATGGCATGTAAATCTGCCAACCACCTAATATCCTACCTGTCCAGCTCATCCTTTAGCCACATTGGGAGCAGAAAGGTTTGGGTACACAGTAATCAAATACCTGAAGACAGTGAGTCTTTAGAGGAATTCTCTCCCTACTTCCTCTCCAGTAACAAAAAGAGACATCCCTCTAAAAACCTGAACTCAGAACTTCCACAATGGATTCCACACCCCAACCCACAGGAGAAGACAAAAATTAGCACAGAGTTAACTTACACATACAGAAGCACATGAGTGCATGGCTACAGAAATGTACTCCAAAGAAGTAGGAATAAGCCTGTATATTATCAGATGACTAAAAATCAAAGCAGAGTCGTAAGAAATAGGAGAAAACCAGGAAATACCTCTTTCCTCAAGGAAGCATAATAATTCCTCACTAACAATACAAAAAATGCAAGAGATCACAGAAATGTCAGAAAAAGAATTCAGAATATTCATTGTAACAAAATCCAATGAGATGCAAGGGACAACCAATTCCAGGAGATGAGAAAATCCTTCTATGACTTGAAGGAGGTACTCCATATAGAGATAGACAGAAAATAATTAGACAGAAAAATAATCAGACAGAACTTTTGGAGATAAAGAATATGATACAAGAAATCAAAACCTCCCTTGAAAGTATCAACAGTAGATTAGACCAGGCAGAAGAAAGACTCTCTGACCTTGAAGACAAAACTCCCAATTTAGTCCAACTGAAAAGAAAGAACAATAACCATTACAAATCAGGGACAACATACAGGAAATCTTAGACACCACTAAATGGATGAATATCCACATAGTAGGTATTCTAGAAGGCAAAGAAACAGGTTAAAGCACAGAGAATCTCTTTCATGGTAAATTAGCTGAAAACTTTACAAAATTAGAGAGGCATACAGACATCTAAATCCAGGAAATACAAAGGCATCAAATAGCTAAGTTGGTAAAAGTCAAAGACAAAGATAATATTCTAGAAAGAGCAGGAGAGAAACACCAAGTTACATACAAAGTTTATTCCATTAGACTACATCAGACCTCTCACCTGAAAATGTAGGCAAGGAAAGAATGGAAAGACATATTTAAAACTCTGAACGAAAAAACAATTTCAGCCAAGGGTGCTATATCTGGCAAGATTATCCTTCAAATGGAAAGGGGAAATAAATACTGAAAGAATTCACCAAAACTAATCCAGCTCTTCAGGAAATATTTACACCAGGAAAACGAGAGGGAGATAACTAGAAGCAAGAGAATATAAAACAATTAGGGAAAAAAAAAAAGAGTAGCAAAAGGCCTTATCCACACATATCAATAATAACATTGACTGTCAGGATTAAATTCCCCACCAAAAGGCTAAACATTCAGATTCAACTATTTTATACACAAGCAGGTTTACATACAAATTCACCAATTATTTGATAGGCAGTTTTCTCCACAGGTTTCATATTTCATATATATATATAAAATAACCATTATTCATTGCATAAAAATAGATAATAGAGGAAAAGTCCAAAATGTTATAAGTAGCTAAGTCTTTCTTTAAAATTAACTTAAAGAAGGTTAAAATTAAGAACTTTGTAAAGCCTATAAACCATCAAAGCACTGGTTTTATCATGTCTTCTCTCTCTCTCTCTCTCTTTCTTTCTTCCTTCCTTTTTTTTTCTTTTTTTTTTTTTTTTAGAGAGAAGGAAATTTTTGCTATGGGGTATGTACACTCACCAGAGAGACAAAAAGACAAAAAATGAGAAATCACCCCCCATTAAGGATGGCCACACTGCAATCCCTGCTGCTCTATTCTCCTCTCAGGATTTTGAGCATGCATACACACACACACATGCCAGGTGTGAATTTTAAGCTGCCAGGCCCGGGACTTGAACCACTGTTGACTATGTGGGAGTCCAACAACATAATCATTATGCCATCTGTTGGGCCCATCATGTCTTCTCTTTTAAATATCTTTTCCCTTGGCTAGCAGGTGGTATGGTGGTTGAGGCAAAAGACTCTCACATGGCCAACTGTGGCTTGAATCCTAGACCTGGTGGCTTGCTTTCTCACTTTCCCTCTGTCTCTCTCTGGTGAGTGCACATGCCCTATAGCAAATTAAAAAACAACAATAATAAATACAATTAAATAAAATTCTTAAAAAAAGTAAACATCTCTTTTCAATTGTGTTTTGTTTTCACAGACTTATTCCTTTATGCATAGTACAGTACTATAGTCTTATAAGAGCTTATATTATACAAAAATATATTACGATTGTATGTAAATAATAAATTACAATAAAAAAAAGGACTCGCATTTCCTCACACTGTAGATAGAAGTCCAAAGGTCTTGATTTGGGAGCAGAATTAATGCCCAAGACAACGGTTCTCTCAGGCCAGCAGCATCAACATCACCCAGGGGACTTAGGAGAAGTGCAGATTCCTGGCCCCACCCCAGACCTACTACATCTGAATCTGAGTTTGAACCTGGCTGGGGTCAGGGGGTGAGCGGTGCAGGCAGGCAGCAATCAGCTTTAAACAAGCTCTCAGAAGATTCCGATGTAGCCAGAGCTGAGAATTACACTCTTAGGAGCCTGCAATAAGGAGAGAGCTAGCCATCAGGCCATCCCATCATTTTCTGAGTTTGTTTTAAATTTACTTATTGTTTTTCATGAAAGAGAGAGAGAGCGAGAGGCACCCCAGCAGGGTCCTCATGCCACAACCCACCCCCAGTTCCAGCCAGCTCTAGATCATGGGCACCCACAAGGCTGATGTGTTCAGGGAGGTCTTTGAATGCCAACTCTGAACCTTGGCATGCAGGTCAGCCTTGCAGAGGGTTGTATGATGGCTGCACCATCTTCTGGCCAAGCATCTGCATTTTAAAATGGATAGCTTCTTTTTTTTTGAGAGAGAGAGAGAGAGAGACAACACTTCTGCAAAGGGTCTTGATGCCACAATCCATCCGCAGCTCCGGCCAACCTGGGATCAGGAGTGCTGGCATACTCAGGGAAGTCTCCGGATATGGACCCAGAGCACTTCATTTCACGGCTGGGTCACCTTCCAAATTCCCGACAAACAGATTAATGCTGAGGGAATGATCTGAGCTCTTGCAAGCTGGTGCAGAGAAACCCACTGAAGCCCCACCTTCCACTGGTGGGTCCCTGCACATCAGCAATTCAGAAGTGAAGCTACCAACATTCCACATTTCCTGGCGATGGGAATGTGAGTGTTCACATCCAAAGTTCAAGTCCATCAACAGTCTTCTGAACATTTTGTAGGAAAATAAAAAAAGAAAGAAAGAAAAGTTCAGCTATAAAGTTGAGGCAAGTCTAAATCTAGTTGTTTTCCGAGTTCAGTCCTTAGGCACTGGGCCTCGATTGGTGTTGCGGTTGTTGACAGCTGTGAGGAACTGTACTGTAGGTATTGTCCCCCAAGGTGGCCATGGCCCTGCCTCCTCGTGGCTCCTGTGAGACAGGAGCATTTGGGCACCTGGAGAACCCGGCACCAAGTGCTGAGCTTTCCTTAGCACCGGCGTCATTCTCGGGGGAAGTTGTGGTTTTGGGTTCTGTTTCATGCCTTGGACAGGGGATGAGGGGAGATGTTAACACTCGTCAGCGTGTTCTCTGGTGTTTCTTATACTGTGAACCCAGAAGCATCTAAACCTAACCCCTCTGGGGTATTAAAATGCAGGCTTCTACTTCTCCCAACCACCCCTACCCCCTTAATGCTGAGTCAGAATCTTTGGGACTGGGTCATTGGACTTTTAGGGTTCTGGGTTTTTTTTTTTTTTTTTTTTTTGTTTTTTTTTTTTTTTTGCCAGAGGGTACTTGTGCTCACCAGAGAAAGACAGAGAGAGACTGATAGAAAGCACTCCCCCTGGGGCGTGGTTACACTGTCATCCCTCCCCCATTTCTCCATCCTGCCAGGTCTGGGGCATTCGTGCACATAAGCACATATTTTTCAAGCTTCCAGGGTTGGGATTCGAGGTACAGCTGGCCAGGTGGGATTGGGCTTCCTTGGGCACTAAGCCACAGGGCAGCAGGTCCTCTGGCACTTCATTTTTTTTTTTTTTTTTAGAGAGATTTTTTCTATTGCACTCCCCAGACAGACAGAGAGACAGAGAGACAGAAAGCAGGAAATCACCCGCCGGGGGGGTGGCCACACCACAATCCCTTCTCCTCCATTCTCCTCTTGGGATCTTGGGTACATACACACACACGCCCAGCGTGAGTCTTAAGCCACTGGGTCCGGGACGCGAACCACGGTCGACTACGTGGGAGTCCAGCTACATAGCCATTACGCTAACTGCTGGTTCCCACACTTCATTTTAATAAACACCCCACACTTCCCTTAGGACCAGCTCCCTTTGATAATCTCTGATCAGTGCATCTGACTTGGCTTCGTTTTCAGATTCTAGTTCGAATATACAATCTGCTCTGGGTAACTGGAATGAGGCCCGACAGAAATCATGTGAACTGAGAAATGAGACAAACCTGGCTTCGAATCTCAGATCCAGCAGTTATCAAAGGTTAAGGCTTTGGCATTGAATTGTTTGAGCCTCAATCTTCTCATCTGTAAGATGCAATGGTTCTAAGACCCAGACTGCAGGAGCACTGCGCTGGGAAGAGAAAAGGAGTAACCGTGAGCAACGCGTCAGACACACAGAAAATCTGCAGTACAGAGGTGTTATTTAATAACAGTTCCTAAGGAATTAAACTATTTCCTAACCCTAAGAGATTTTTTTAAAAAAGAAATGACGTATTTAATTTCGTTATTATTTTAGTTTGACCAGAGAGACAGAGAAAGAGGGAGGAAAAGCGAGAAAGCATACTACCAGGTCCAGGGCTCAAACTGTAGTCGGTCATGTGGGAGTCCAGTGCCTTAACCACCATGCCACCTGCTGGCCCCGATGTATTTTATTATTATTATTTTTAATTTTCTTCCAAAAAACTTTCCAAGGAAGGAAGGAAGGAAGGAAAAGTAAAGTAGGTGTTACGATATCTGATCTGCTCATCACAACATCCCCAAGTGTTTTTATCACGTAAATTTCACAGAGGAGGCTACTGAGAACCACAGAAATAAAAGGACCCAATTCCTCTGCTTCTCAACTTCCAGCTCTCAATTCCTGGAGTGATCCTGGCTCTGATGAAATCCCACTACGGCATAACTTTGTCATGATTTAAATCACTGCAGTGTGTAGTTTACCCAGGTATCATGGCGCATTCACCTGTGAGGTTTAAGCAGATGTGACCCCAGAGTGGAAAGACCGCCTAGTGTCGGGTTCCCTGTGCCTAGGCCCCCCAAACCTCAGAGTTTTTAGGCTGCAAGGGTTGACTCAGTGCCTTACCACCTCTAGCCAAATAAACCCTGTCCCAGTTATGCTGAGTGTTGTCAGAGAGATGGAGAAAACCTGTCTGCCCTTTGTGGCGACAGAAGTCCTGGCTCAACTTTCAATGGCCTTAGCTGTTCTATAGGAATTGTGGTGACTTACTTTGTTTTGAATGTCAAACTTGATTCCAGTCTTAGATATGGCACCAGGACAAGCCTTTTAAAACTTGACTCTGTGTGTGTTGCAAGAACTGGAGTTGGTATTTGGGGGCCTGGGAGAGCTGAAGATCCAATCTAATGCCCAGGTCACTGTTATGTCACATGTGCTGAATACCAAGAAACAGTCCTGGCAAGGATCTCAGTCCTTGTTTGGAATGTCGTAATTCCATTTAGGGCAAAATACACAAGCACTTCCCATGCAGACTTCTGTAAAGACACTATTCACAAGACAGTGGAGCGTCTAGGGATGAAAAACGGACACACTCAATGAAAACCAGGATTCCAGATCTTTTTGGTCTTGGTGGAAAAGCAATGGAAAATAAACAATCCCAGGATAATCTAATATTGCAACATAATTAGCTGTATCTTTCCCTTCTATTCAGCGTCAAAACGCGGAAGACAAGCGTCTCTTTTCCTTGAAGAAAAATCAAATAATTACAAAACTCCCAAAGATATCAGTTACTTTATACACAAGGACCTTCCCCAAATTTGGCTGGTCATTTTGAAGCGCACAGACAGAGAGATACCATTTCATATGTGGGCATGACCATCATTATGTCAGGGCGTATGCGTCATCGCCCTAAAGGTAACAATTTCCATGGAATAAATGCACTAATACCAATGAAAGAAGACGCCCTAGTAATAGAATTTTTATTGGCTCTTCCCTTCACTCACTGTCTTGATAGAAAAATATCTGCTTAATCTCAGAGCAGAGCTCCTGGAGAGACTTCTGCTTATAGCATTTGGCTTGGTGGTATTCCCTGGGACAGCAGGCCCCTGCCCTCCAACCAGCCAGCCTAGTCACGTGGAGTACAATTGGAGAGGTCTCTGGAGCTTTTGGAGGGTTCCCTTCTGTCTCCCTTGTCAGAGACATGGGGAGCTGAGAGATTCCTGTTCCCACGGCCCATCCATTTGGGGGAAATTCTTGACAAATCATTTCTAAGCGGTTAAGGAGTTCATCAATGATTCGGTGGGGGTGTTCAGAGCCTTAAAAATTTCTGTAACTGGAGTTACAGAAAATGTGAAGGCAGTAAAGAAGCTGTTAAGAATTATTGAACATGAGGTAAAGAATGAGCCCTTGCCATGTTAACATCCATCATTAAAGCAAATGGGATGATTTATTTTTCCAGAAATGGCTTTCTGGAAAGAGCTGATGTTTGGCAGTCTCGGGCTCTAGCTGACGTTTGTCCTGCGCTATAAAATACCATCCCAGAGAAACATCAGTTGATGACTTTAAGGGAGAATAGGTTTGAGTATTCAAAAGCTCTGTGTGTGTGTGTAATTGAAATAATAGCAAAAATCCTCTCTGGATTTCCGAAGCGAGGTGTTTGGGATGTGCCTTAGGCAGAGGGTTGGTTTGAAATGAGAACTTTGCTGCATATCTTCTAGGTCTCTGCTCGAGTGTCCCCCCCACCCCCAAGGGCAGGCATTTACTGCTCATGGAATCTTAGCTAGATTCCATGTTAATCCCCTCTCTCAACTCTATAATATTTTTTCCTTCATAGCAGATCAGAGTCTATAATTATTTTATTTGTCTTTTTAATTATTTCCTGCTCTAGAATGCAAGTCCTATGAAAATAGGAACTGCAGGCACAATCTCGTTCAGTTTCTCAAGGCACAGAAAACTGACGATATACGTTAGTGGGTGACCAATAAGTACTTGTCGAATTAATGGTCCACATGGGGCTGGCGCTCTGGTGTAGTGTGTCAAACTCTTGAAAAGAGAACTGGAGGCTTGGCCCTGTAGCTTAGTGGTTAAGGGATACTGCATCCCACAAATTCAACTGTGGTTCAAATTCTGGTCCTGGTGGCTCGAGAAACAAGTTAGGCACATGTGCGTGCATACCCAGAATCTCAACAGGATGGAAAAACGAGGAGGAGAGATTGGGAAGTGACAACATCCCCTCTGGGTCCAGGCCTTGAACTGTGGTCGGCCATGTGGGAGTCCAGTGACGTAACTGCTATGCCATCTGCTGGCCCTAGTTTTTTTCCTTTCCGTCTCTTTCTCTGGTAAGTGTACACACCCTCTAAAAAGAGAAAGGGAGAGAGAGAGAGAGAACAGAAAAGGTAGAGGTACCAGATAAACTAATTTCTTTAAAGAATTAAATTTTATTTATTTATTTATTATTATTTTACTTTGCTACAGGGCACATGCGCTTACCAGAGAGAGACAAAGAGAGAGAGTGAGCGAGAGAAAGCCACTGGGTCTGGGACTTGAACCTCCGTCAGCCATGTGGCGGTTTGCTTTGCAGCACCATTTGCATCCCGTGGTGCTGAGCCTATGCCAGAAAGGCCTGGCTTGCCAGGAGTAGCCAGGCAGAACACAGGTGGTATGGTGTGACTGCTTTGCATAATTACCTTATGCAAATAACAGGTGGTGTTTCTGTGAATGGTGGGGTCTGGGGACAGGAAACCCTTGTGCTGCACCCTGCAGGGCTCTCCCTCTCCCAGGACAGAGCTGAGCCAAGGGCAGCCAGGTTTGGCTCGTTTTGAGAAGATTCCCAACATGGAACTGGGATAGACCATTCTCTATGAAGCCCCCGTTGTATGATTCAGAAGTTTTACACCCTTTTCATAAGCCATTTCCATGATAATGCTAAGAGGCAGCTGATATCTCTGTTTTTTTTTTTTTTTTTTTTTTAGAGAGGTTTTTGCCTTAGGGCCAGTATGCTCCCCCAAGACAGACAGAAACAGTGAGAGGTACAGAAACGTTCTTCAGGGTGGATGGCCATACCACATCCCTTCTCCTCCCGGGATTTTGGATATGCACACACTGAGGACAGCAAGCATTTCAAGCCTCTGGGTCCAGACCTTGAACTGTGGTCAGCCATGTGGGAGTCCAGTGATGGAACTGCTATGCCATCTGCTGGCCCTAGTTAACCTCTGTTTCTTGAGGGAGGGAACTGAGGGTCAGCCCGTACCACCTGCCCAAGGTCCCAGGATTAAGTGAGTGTCCTTTGGCTCCGCAGCATTGACTTGAGATCAGAACCAGGGTACACAGAGCGAATGTCTTTCCTGGGTGCTGGGCGGCGTGGGTGGGGGGTGCCATCCTGCTGCATTCTCCACAAAGCGTATGGGTATTGGCTTGCTTTGCTTTCGAATTTTTGTAGTTCTACTACGAAGTGGCCTGTGTTTTAATTCTCATTCTACCTCAACTCCCAAGAAAGAAGTTGGAAATCAAGCATTTAGAGAGCACACAGGGAGTTAGAGCTTCAAACCCCAAACTACTCCTGCTCTCCCGAGGCTCACGCGAAGACAGCAGGCCCAGAAGCACTTTGAAGTGCATTGTGTCTTATCTGACGGAAGATAGTTTTTTCCCTTCATCGAAATCATTTCCCACGTTAATTGAAGGAGAAATCATTAAACTTCTATCCTTTATTCTTGCAGAACATGAAAGATTGGCTTCTGTTGTTTTAAATCTGAAAAAAGCCACTTACCCACCGAGGGCCTCTGTATGTGCACTTTCTGAGAGTCTAATGAATACATTCCAGCCAGTTCTTCACAGCAGACCTGGGTTTTTTCTCCCTCTTGGTAGCCTCTTACAGCTAATTGTGTCTAAGGGGGGAAGTCAGAGGTTTAGAAAAGCTCCTTGGCGGAGACTCACTAACAGGCCCTTCTTATTCTAGTGTATCCTTTAGAAGAGTTACAAGTATGCCACTTCCCCTCCTTTCTCTTTTGAAAAACTTTTGACAAAGACCAAGCCACAAGTACACTCACAGATCATCAAAAGCCGGCACCAATTTGGCTAATGGCGTGCACTTTGTTTTCAGATTCTCCTAATACCTTAAGCACTTAACTGGAGCCTGTGAGCATGCCCAGCTCTCCAGCTCTCTGTTTGTGGTTTCCAGGCAGAAGCAGCCCACCTGACTTTTAGTGCCCGGGTCTGCGGGTTGATAAGGCCGTCTGGAGTCTCTAAACTCCTCTAAGTGCTAAACATCAAGCTGGAACTGGGTGCCTCTTGATGAATAATGCGTGTTGTTTTAAAATGACTACTTAATATGAAGAGGTTTCCAAGCACTGCTAATGCTGGGAGTATTTAAACAGGGTAATGGGGTATCTTTAACATGCCTTTTTAGTTGGCAACTTAATAATCTCCCTCTTGTTCAAATACTATTTACACCACAGTACATCTGATACTCTCTGAAAGTTAAACAAGCCGTTCAGGAAAATGGGATTCGGTTGTGACAAGCTGAATAGACACTCTGAAAGGTCGAAGGCTCATTTCTTCATCTGCGGTGAGCTATCCCTTCCCACTTCTTTTGTCCGTTCTGCTTAGGAGACAGTGAGGAATTTTACCTGTGGGTAAAGAGGAAAACGAGATACATCCAATTGCAGCTAGGATGTCAGACTCTGTGTAAAACTTCTGCATAAAATCGATGTCTTTTTTCTCTCATGCTCAAGGAGCTAGAGGAATTATTTTCTATATGAGAATGGTTCATGGGATGCAATATATATATATTATATAAATAAAATATTATATATATAAATATAAATAAAAAATGTTTTGTTGTTTTTAACATGGAGCAGAGAGGAGCCCAGGCATGCTCCTGCTCCTGAGGTCTCTCAGGTGTTCAGGGAAGAGCTATAGCCCTTCAGGGACCTGACCTGCCTAGACCGGGATCCAGCCATCATCAAATGGCGCTGAGCCAGCCATGATGTCACCAGCCCTCTGCGGTCACCTCATCCATCCCTGAAATATGTGTCCTTTGTAAGTTTTTAAAGAATTATTTATTTACTTTTGTTTATTATTGGGACCAGCAGTTAGCGTAATGGCTATGTGGCCGAACTCCCATGTAGTCCACCATGGTTCGAGTCCCAGACCCGGTGGCTTAAACTCATGCCAGGCGCGTGTGTGTGCGTGCCCAAGATCCCGAGAGGAGAATGGAGGAGAAGGGATTGCGGCGTGGCCATCCCCCTGGGGGGGTGTGACTTCTCACTTTCTATCTCTCTGTCTCTCTCTGTCTTTCTGGCGAGTGCAGGCGCCCTATAGGAAAAACCTCTCCAAAAAAAATTGTTTATTATTATTATTTTTTAATTTGATGAGAGAGAGAAAGAGAAAGCGAGAAAGCAAGTC
>NW_006159427.1:7240119-7246736 GCF_000334495.1 Tupaia belangeri chinensis
TAAAATATTATATATATAAATATAAATAAAAAATGTTTTGTTGTTTTTAACATGGAGCAGAGAGGAGCCCAGGCATGCTCCTGCTCCTGAGGTCTATCAGGTGTTCAGGGAAGAGCTATAGCCCTTCAGGGACCTGACCTGCCTAGACCGGGATCCAGCCATCATCAAATGGCGCTGAGCCAGCCATGATGTCACCAGCCCTCTGCGGTCACCTCATCCATCCCTGAAATATGTGTCCTTTGTAAGTTTTTAAAGAATTATTTATTTACTTTTGTTTATTATTGGGACCAGCAGTTAGCGTAATGGCTATGTGGCCGAACTCCCATGTAGTCCACCATGGTTCGAGTCCCAGACCCGGTGGCTTAAACTCATGCCAGGCGCGTGTGTGTGCGTGCCCAAGATCCCGAGAGGAGAATGGAGGAGAAGGGATTGCGGCGTGGCCATCCCCCTGGGGGGGTGTGACTTCTCACTTTCTATCTCTCTGTCTCTCTCTGTCTTTCTGGCGAGTGCAGGCGCCCTATAGGAAAAACCTCTCCAAAAAAAATTGTTTATTATTATTATTTTTTAATTTGATGAGAGAGAGAAAGAGAAAGCGAGAAAGCAAGTCAGCCGAGGCTGGGACTTAAACCGTTGTCCGCCATGTGGGAGTCCAGTGCCTTCGCCACAGTACCACCTGCTGGTCCCTCCTTTATAAATTATTCTCCCTGAATGATTGATATTCACTCTCCCTCCTTCAATAACTTCCATTCTTTTTGTTCCTTGGTTTTAGAAGGTTTAATTATGGAAGACAGAGGGCTGACAGTAAGATGAGTATCAGAATCTCAGACCTATCATTAATACAGTCCAGAAGATGCTACAATTCCGAGCTGGAAAATAAATGTCTCATCAGTACATACATAAAATTTCCACACGCACATACACACCGCACATACGCACTGGGGGACTTCAATAGTTCAAGAAAAAATAGAATTAAAGTACACAATTTGCAATCTATGTATAGTGTTTTCGTCATAAACATTTTCCATAAACCCTTTGACTCTTTGAAGATTCTTCGGAGTTTCAGAGAAGTTTCAGGACACTCAGTCTCCACGTGTGGCTTCCTAGCATGCGGACTGTGATCAAGAAGTGAAAAGTCTCTTAATTTGAGGGTGTCGTGGAAGTCAGTGTGTTTAACGTTACTTAGGCTCAGCCAGCCTCTGGTGACTAACAGGTGTGAGGGAGGAGAGTGAAGAAGGAGAAGGAGCTATGACCAGGACATGGGCCACCGGCCTGCAGCCTGGGCTCCTAGAGCAGACGCGATACCTTGAACTCGTCTGAGGATGGGTTTCCTACCTGCCGGACAGGGAGGATAGGCTCCTGCAAATACCAGCTGTTCGGCGTCTCTGAGAGAGCAGAACACTCAAGACGCATTGCCGCTTTGGTTGCCCTTCCTGCTCAGTGAGCCCTGGCCCCCTGGGGACCATGGCCGCTCAGTTGCAGCAGCCCTCATGTGACAGCGAGTTGGGTGCTCGAGGCACAGCCAGGTGCTGCCCTCCCCAGGTCAGGCCCCTGCAAATGCTAGGGTCACCATAATGAGTACCCCTTCAGAGCTGGGCTATCTTTGAGCATGGCATCTCACCTGAGCCCCGTGTCACGGTCCTCGGCCAGTTTGAATGAACAGCTCCCACTATTTTCACACGCCAAGTGACCCCAACAGTCTTGCCAGTGAGGGGCTTGGGCCTGCACCTCACCCGGTACGTCAGTCCGAGTCCCTTGCTTCATGCCCATGACCTGGAGCTCAGGGCCCACTCCCCACTCCTCAGGTCACTCTGCAGGCCCAGCAAGATGAAGGGACATACTCAAGCCCTGTGCAGCAGAGGGCTGATTTTCAGCCCCAGCGCAGGGCCTGGGTCTCCTGGCTCCCAGCCTCCCACCCTTTCCAGCTGGATATACAGACTCCTTGAAGGGGAGGGGTGAGGTCCTCTCCGTCCCATCCCCAGAAGCTGGGATTAACATTGAACTGGTACTGGGAGGAGAGAAAGCATTCTGTCTGGAGAGGGGGGCACTTTTCTGTTCCTTGGCACTTAGAAGAGACCTCCAATGACAGCTGGCAGCCTTAGGATATCCTTCCCAGCTGCTGGCATGGGGATCCACGCTGTGGATTCATTACATCCTGGGGATGGGAGCTGTGCAGCAACCGAAAAGTACTTTTCAAAGTCCTGCAGGCACCAGGTCTGTTTTCCAGACATTTCTATAAATGAGGGATGACAGACCCTAGGTATGGCCCTCTCCTGATGGAGCTGCCCCTGAAATCTCTGGGGCTTTGGTGGGGCTGGGAACAGGCCTCAGCCCTTGCCTCCTTCCACCCTAAAGACTCACAATGACCGCCATTGTTCCGGAGGGCCACGCTCTCGCAGGGCCCACTGTCTGTGGCTGAGTCTTCGCCTGTCTATGTGTGGGCTAAACACTATGCCCACGTTAGGAAGCAGCAGGCCAGGCTGGGCTTTGCAGTGCCCATGGCCATGTCCCAGCCCCGAAGCCTGGCTGCAGCTGTCCAGGCAGTGTGTCTCAGTCCTCTGTCCGGCCCCCTGTGCGTCGCCAGAGCACAGCTACTTGCTATTTGTGTGTGTGTGTGTGCTTGGTCCCTTACAGCCAGACCCTGCCCAGCCCAATGTAGTCCAGGCCTGCTGCACTGAGCCCAGTGCTGGGTCCCACGAGTATCAATAGACAGCATGTCAGAGTCACCATGGCAGGGCCCAGGGTCACCACCGAAGGCACGGGACATTGCTGCATGACTCCAAGCACATTTCTACATAAAACATTGACGTGGGGCCATTCTTTGCATTAAGATACAAGCAAACATTCTCTGGCTATGGTTAAAATCCCGGCCCCATTGATTCATTGCCCTGATGATTCTCCTTGGCCCTGAAAGTTGTTTTGCCCTCGTTCGGGCAAACGACTCTCGTTCTAAGTAGGATAAGCGTCACTTTCCATTCAGCCTGTTCCCTCGGTTTCGGCCTATGCACCACGGGGCACAATGTCTCTTTCATAATTTTCTCCAGTGGCCCAAGGCTGCCAGCAAGAAAAATTACAGCCTCCACCGTCACTAAATCCAGAAGTCTAGTCCAATGACCTTTGCTTGGAGACAAAATTTCCCACCACTGCACCAAAAAATCCAGCACAGGGCTTTGATCCTGAAAAGCATTAAAAGAAAACAACACACAAAACAAACAAGCAACTCAGCCCGGCCCAGCCTCGGTTAAAGGGAGCTGCTTTTCATGTGGTTTCCTTTGCGCCCACATGCTGTGACAGGTTCAGGATGTCTCCGATGGGGAGAACACTGGGATTTGATGTTTGCAGAGAGTGAGGCTGACCGCCCAGCACAGAGCTGTATTCAGTGTCCATCTCGGGGCCCCAACTCCCGCCTGGCAGCCTGCCTCGCCACATCAGCCACTAGGCCGGCCGCTCCCACTCTTTTAAGCTCATCATTCCCAGATGATTCCTGCAGCCAGTTCACAGGACGGCGCTGTGGAGACCATGGGGAGCTGAGGGCCACGGCCCAGAACACCGAGGCTGCACAACGTCCCTCCCGACCCCGTTCTGCGGCTGCCGCAGTTTTGTGTGTCCCTCAAATCTCTTCTACTCCAGACATTTCTCCCTGAAGGATCATTCCCTGTGGGGGCAGTGGAGCATTATTAGGGCCTGAGTAAAAAACAGTGAGAGAAAAGGAGGGCTGGGGTCCAGCAGGGTTGACACTCCTGAAGGGGAGGAAGACATCAAACTCACGTGTGAGGTCTCTGACAGGGGTGTGTGGCACAGCACAAGTGTCAGAAGTGCCCCCGCACCACCAGGCGTGGCCACACTGCTCAGACTCCCAGTTAGAGAATGACTCCCCGAAGGGAAGGACGGCCTGGGTCCCTCCAAGTCACCCTGTTCTGGTTGTTACCTGGAGGGGCCTCAGGTGTGGTGGAGCAGGGTGGGAGATACTGCATGGAGGCACTGGCCGCCACGGGTAGCAGGGGCTGCGGGCCCTGGCAGGACTGGTGTGTGTTCTTGTTTCTGATCGTAAGCCTCCCTCAAGTCCAGAGGTCAGTGTGAGGCAGGCTGTTTTTGCTGATGCTTCTCCATTGAATGCACAGGCTCTTGAGACCAGGGGAATGACCGTCATAACTGCTGGTCCCGCCAGTCAGCTATGAGAAGCCAGCACCCGCACTAGGCCGACCGAGTGAGCATTTTCTCTCTGGCCTGTTGTACAGTTCCGGAGAGAAAGGACAGTAAAATGCGATCTTTGTGGAAGCTACAGAGGTCCTTGACATTGGAATTGGTGCCAAGTGTCCCCAGATCCCAGGGTATTGTCAAACTGCACCAGGAAGAGCTGAATGCCAGCCCGCGAAAGGCAGGGCCTTCAAGAGGTGAGAGGAAGTACTTGAAGAGAAGCGTGCTGGTGTGCTGGTGTACTTTCCCCACATGGGGGAAGGAAGGAGTGTTTCCTCCTCAGATCAAGGCAGGCGAGAGGGTCCGCCCAGGGTCTGGGGTTAGGAGAGCTGGGTCCCCTATGACCAACCACTTGGTTTGAGTTCCACACTTTGACTTGAGAAACACACCAGGCACATGTATGCATGCCCCAAATCCTGAAACAAGGGAGAGATGGAGGAGAAGGGATTGTGGCATGACATGCCCCATGGGGGGGAGGATGCTCTCTTTCTTTCTCTCTCTCACAGGAGAGTGCATGTGCCCTCAGGCAAAAAAAAAAAAAAATAAAGGCAAGTGATAATGACAGGGCTTCAAGAGGGCCCTTTGTGGGGCTGGACATGTGTTAGAATCACATTCTACCGCCCTGGAATGTGGTAGAATTGGGAGGACTGATATTTGAGTCTTGCCATTAGTTCATTGTGAGGGATTGCAGTGCTCAGTGGTACTGAGGAAGACTTCACTGGGCTATCAGTTTTTATCCATCCACAGCTTGACAGACACATCTGTCTTTTCCACGAGTCTAGTGGATCCATGGGAAGGAGATGACTCGGGGAAGAGCTTGAGAGGACTCTTCTTAAGGAAGGAATTCTACTGGGCTCAGGAGAGAAGTGGAAACCCAGAGGCCTATCAGCCAGCCTACATCACAGGAATCACAGGTGGGAACTCCCCTCTGGGGCTAGCAGGAAGTGGGGTGCTTAAGGCTCTCAGCTCCCACATGGCTGATCATGGTTCAAGTCTGGACCTGGTGGCTTGAAAATTATGCCAGGTGCGTGTGTGCCCAAAATCTTGAGAGAAGAAGGGAGGAGAAGGGATGGTGGTGAGGCCATTCCCCTTTTGAAGTCGTTTGTCACTTTCCTCCTCTCTGTCTCTTTCTGGTGAGTGCACATACCCTATGGCAAAAAGCAAAGCAAAGCAAAGCAAAGCAAAGCAAAGCAAACCAAAACAAACCAAACCAAAACAAAAAGAGGTAGGGTCTTTAGGAAAGGAGTAAGTTCTGAGGGCAGAGCTCTCTTGGGTGGGATTAGGGTCCTTACCAAAGGGCACCCCTTCCATCTCTTCCACCAAATGAGGACGTAGCATTCATCCCTTCCATCTGTCTGCCTTGCATCATGTAAGGATGAAGTGATGAGACCCCATCTTGGAAACAGGAAGCAGACAATAGATACCAAAGCTGCTAGCACTTTAATCTTAGACTTCCCAGACTCCAGGAATAAATTTCTATTATTTATGATCTATCCAGTCTCAAGTATGTTGTTGGAGTAGCACATATGGACTAAGATAAAGGCCGTATCTCCAACTGTAGTCAAAGTCTGAAGACTTAGTGTTTTTCTTTTTTTTTGTAGAGGTTTTTGCTCTAGGGCACGTGTGCTCGCCAGACAGACAGAGAGAGACATAGAGACAGAAAGCGAGAAATCACCCCCCAGGGAGGATGGCCACGCCGCAATCCTTTCTCCTCCATTCTCCTCTCGGAATCTTGGGCACGCATGCACACATGCCCAGCGTGAGTTTAAGCCACTGGGTCCGGGACTCGAACCACGGTTGACTAGGTGTGAGTCCAGCGACATAGTCATTACACCAATTTAAAAGGTGAAAGATGTGTGTACGTTCTTTTCCAAGAGAGGACATCACCAAAATGCTTATGAGATGTGTGTTTCTCTGTGTGTCTATGTCTGTCTGCATGCATGAGTTCTCTCTGGAACTCACGGTCCATACTGCAACATGTGCTGTGTTTCCAAACTCTTCTCTGGAGCTCCCTCCCATGAGGACATGGCCTCCCCTCAGCCTTCTCAAGGAGCAGCCCGTTCTGAATCCCCCCAGGCCTACAGTTGGAGCAGGGGTCTTCCTTCTTTCTCATTGCCACTGTTCGTCTACCCTCATTCTCACCTCTGAATCTTACTGTGAATCATCATGATGTGATTTAGCATACATTTTGCTTTCATGTATGAATACGCAGTACCCTGCTACCCCCTCATTTTAAAAACATTTTAGATACTAACATGTAGTTACTCTCTCTATTGTTACTCTCATTAAAGTTGTTGATGGTTTTAACATCTCCCCCAATATAATATTTTAAAAAGTTGAAAACATGACCTCATAAGATACTGAATAAACACCTGTTAAAGATTGTTAATTCATGAGCGAGCAGCCGCGCGGCTGGCGGAAGC
>NW_006159427.1:7247320-7259799 GCF_000334495.1 Tupaia belangeri chinensis
CGGGCAAAGGATTTTTACAAGCAAAACGAGAAATAGCAATTGACTGTTTTATAAAAATAATTAGAATAATAAAGATAATGATTGGGGAAAACAGAAAAGATATGGAATGTTGAAGTGGGGAGATTAATGTCTCTGTACTGACTGACGTGCATGGCATTCCCTTTTGAAGAAACAATGTAATACACAGTAAAGTTATATGTAATCCAATGTAATATGAAGAAGATATGATGATAAAAAATAAAAAAAAAAGATTGTTAATTCATTAACAAAGAAATCAACAAAATGATAAAGCTGATTCTAAGAGTACTTTGAAGAATTGGCCATTTTTGCCTTAGGTTATCTGGTTGGTGCAAAAGTACTTGTGTTTTTACATTGTTGAACTTTGCTGTCTGATATTAAATACATTCTTAAATAAATGCACTTATGTTATACGTCATGTTAATGTACATTTCTCACTTTATTTTTTGTTTAATGATTTATTATTTGCTGTTTATTTTATACATATTTTAGACTATGGAAATGTTGTCAGACAAAAAGAAAATTCAGTGATTTTTTTTTTATTTGAGTTCAAAATGGATTGTAAAGCAGCAGAGACAATTCGCAACACCAACAATGCATTTTGGCCCCAAACCTGCTAATGAAACTACAGTGCAGTGATGGCTCAAGAAGTTCTGCAAAGGAGAGGAGAGCCATGAAGATGAGGGGCATAGTGGCCAGCCATTGGAAGTTGACAACGACCAATTGAGAGCAATCATCAGAGCTGATCCTCTTACAGCTACAAGAGAATTCCTGAAGAAGTCAACATTGAGCGTCCTAAGGTCATTTGGCATTTCAAGAATACTGGGTAGGTGAGAAAGCTCAGTGAGTGGATGCTCATGAGTTGACCAAAACTTAAAAAAAATAATAATTATTTTGAAGTGTTGTCCTCCCTTATTCTATGCAACAATGGGCCATTTCTCCATCAGGTTGTGATGTATAATGAACGTAGATTTTACCTGACAATCAGCCATGACTAGCTCAGGGATTGCACTTCCCAAAGCCAAACTTGCATCAAAAGAAGGTCATGGTCACTGTTTGGTGGGGTTTGATCCACTACAGCTTTCTGAATCCTGGTGAAATCACTCCATCTGAGAAACGTGCTCATCAAATCGATGAGATGCACTGAAAATGGCAACTCTTGCAGCCGGCATGGTCAACAGAAAGGGCTCAATTCCCCACGACAACGCCCAACCACACATCACACGATCAACACTTCAAAAGTTGAACGCATTGGGCTACGAAGTCTTGCCTCATCTGCCATATTCACCTGACCTTTTGCCAACTGACACCACTTCTTCAGGCACCTCAACAACTTGCAGGAAAAACACTTCCACAACCAGTGAGATGCCGAAGATGCTTTCTAAGAGTTCATCAAATCCTGAAGCACAGATTTTTATGCTACAGGAATAAACAAACTTATTTCTTATTGGCAAAAACTTGCTGATTGCAATGGTTCCTATATTATTTTGATTAATGAAGATCTGTTTGATCCTAGTTATAATTATTTAAAATTCATGGTCAAGGGAACCAGCAGTTAGCGTAATGGCTATGTCGCTGGATTCCCACGTAGTCGACCGCGGTTCGTGTCCCGGACCCGGTGGCTTAAAACTCACGCTGGGCGCGTGTGCGTGCGTGCCCAAGATCCCGAGAGGAGAATGGAGGAGAAGGGATTGCGGCGTGACCATCCCTCCTGGGGGGTGATTTCTCGCTTTCTGTCTCTATGTCTCTCTCTGTCTGTCTGGCGAGCACACGCGCCCTACAGTGAAAATCTCTCAAAAAAAAAAATTAAAAAAAAAAAAATTCATGGTCAACACAGCAAGTGTTTTTGCACCAATTTACTTTGTTAATGAATTAATAATCTTTGGTAGGTGTTCTTTTTTGTTTGTTTGTTTGGAGAGGTTTTTGCTATAGGGAGCGTGCGCTCGCCAGACAGAGAGAGAGAGAGACAGAGAGACAGAAAGCGAGAAATCACCCCCCAGGGGGCATGGCCACGCCACAATCCCTTCTCCTCCATTCTCCTCTCGGGATCTTGGGCACGCACGCACACGCGCCCAGCGTGAGTTTTAAGCCACCGGGTCTGGGACGCAAACTGCGGTCGACTACATGGGAGTCCAGCGACATAGCCATTACGCTAACTGCTGGTCCCTCTTTGGTAGGTGTTTATTCAATATTTTATAAGATCATGCTTTTAACTTTTTAATACTTTTTTAAAAAGGTTTTTGCCATAGGGGATGTGCACTCTACTGAGAGAGACAGAGAGAGAAACTGAGAAATCATCCCCTGGGAGGATGGCCACACCACAATCCATTCTCCTCTTGGGATTTTGCACATGCATGCACACACACCCAGCATAATTCTCAAGCTGCCAGGTCCAGGACTTGAACCACAATTGGCTATATGAGAATCCAGTGTCTTAACCACTATGCCACCTGCTGGCCCCATTTTTCAATACATTTTGATGAGAGAATAGAATTACTAGGTTAGATACAAAACTAGCTAATCTCCTACAGAGCCATAAAACTATAATCTTTGGGGTTATCTCTTTCCTACATAGAATCCACGAGTTAATGCACAACTTTATAATGTCTGGGCTCTAATCTGATAATAAATAACAAAGTCAAACACAGATACCAGGTACAGTGTCCTAGATAATTAAGAGATCCCTGAGTTTCCCTGTAAAATGTGTACCCATATGACACTGAGATATATCAGCCCATTCACCTTAAATCTGAGTTTTGTTTCTGAACATTCGCATGGATGATCCTTTCCACCCGAGGCCTCTCAGTCTCTGTCTTCATTCTTCATCTCTTTAATGAAGAGATGAAGCTCTTTTTCTTCTGTTTAATTCCCCAGACCAAATCAGAACCAGTCACCACAACCCCTCCATTATCTCAGTTGCCAGCACCCCACTTTCCAAACGACCTCTTCTATCTTTCCAGCTCCCTCTCTCTAGTTTCCTAACTCTAACCATTTCCACCTCTGATAGGAACTATAATTTATTGATTCATCACCTTTTATGTCTCTTAGCCTCTTATCTTCACATACCTCCACACCCAGTTTAAACCCCATGATTAGTCCTCATAATCACTCCCGTCTAGAGACCATCAAGTTCCTTATTCAGTTCTCACTATCCCAGTCCCTTGGCTAAATCAGGAGCATGGTTAAATACCGGCTTTTCCCCTGTGTATGCCTGCCCCTGTGTAACTGAACCTGCCAGCCCAAACTCAGCCTGTTGACTTTTCCCCGCGCGCTCAGGATCACTGACCTTGAGTGGGTCCTTGGTGTACCCAGGTAATCAATAGCATTTTTAAGACGTTCTCTTTCCCATTCTGCTAAACCATGTGCAGTGGACTGAATGCTTGTGTCCCCCCCAAATTCACAGGATGGAGCTCTGATCCCCCAAGTGAGATTAGAGGGAGGGATCTTTGGGAAGTAATTGAGTTTAGATGAGATCATAAGAGTAGATCTCCTGCAATTAGATGGTTTTCTTACAGGAAGAGGAAGAGAGGCCAGAGTACTTTCTCTGTCTCTATCTCTATCTATCTCTATCTCTATCTCCATCTCTATATCTGTATCATACGAGGACATAGAAAGGAAGCAGCTGTCTGAAAACCAGGGAGAGGGCCTTTACCAGGAACAAAATCTGTCGGCACCATGAACTTCCTTGCCTATGAGAAATGAACGTCTGTTGTTTAAAACACCCAGTCCATGGACAACAGCCCAAGCCGACTAAGACATAATGGGTTGACAGACTTTCTGTAAAGGGGTCGATAGTAAATATTTCCATCCTTGAAGGCCATGTGATCCATGTAACAACTCTGCAATCGCCATGACAGCAGCCATGGACTAAGGCGAATGGATGGTGTGGCTGGTAGTTGGCCCACCCCATGCCCTAGGTAACTAAAGCATTTCTACTTCCTTTTCAAACTTCCAACACTGGAGAGGAGTCTCCACTTCTCACTTTTGGCTGAAGTTCTAATTCACTGAGAAATAGGAGGAATAACAGACTTCTACAAACTCTCCCCATCACCTTTGCTCCCGTGCCCACTGTCTTCTCTCTCGTTGCTGTGGACAAACCACTTTTGCTCCAGCCTCACTAATCCTCACCACATCTCAGCCCCTCTCACTGACTCAGGGCACTGCTTAAGTGGCTGGGCAGCTTCCCTCTCTGTGGGGCTGTCCCTCTCAGCATACAGACACAATATTCCTCCCATTTGAAGAATAATCATTCTTGCCCTCACTTTCCCTTCTAGCTAGTGCCTTATTTCTCTCCTTTCTTTTGTAGCTAAAGTCCTTGGACTTGTATGTTTTCTTGTTGCTGATTTCTTTCCTCCTATTCTCTTATTGAATCACCGCAGCCATGTTTTTGTCCGGTCAGGGCACCGAAAGTGCTCTGCCCTCAGTCCTCAGTGACGTCTCCCTTGCTGGGTCCTTCGGCCAATTCTCAGTTCTCAGCTCAGTCCGCTCGCAGTGCAGGCACAACTGGTGCAGCTCTCCTCCACAAAACACTTCTGATGTTTTTTCACTTGGCTCCTAGAACATTATACTCTTGACTTTCCTTTTGCCTTTTTTCTGACTTCTCTTTCTCAATACTCTTTGCTTGTAAACATCCCAGGCACATTTGCACCTCAGGGCTTTTGAACTTGCTCCTCTGCTTGTAAGTTTCTTCCCCAGCAGCCCTGTGGGTCTGCCCTTCACCCAGTATTACTTGAACACCACCTTCTTAGTAAGTTTCTGGGGCCACTCTGTACAAAATTGTAACTCCTTCTCCCAACACTTCTTACTCCCCCTTCCATGCTTTGTTTTTAATTTCTTCTTTTAGAGAGATGTTTTGCTATAGGGCACGTGCGCTTGCCAGAGAGACAGAGACAGAGAGACAGAAAGTGAGAAATCACCCTCCAAGGGGGATAGTCATTGCACAATCCCTTACCCTCCATTCTCCTCTTTGGATTTTGGGTATGCATGCACACACACTCCTGGCATGAGTTTCAGGCTGCTGGGTCTAGGACTTGAACCATGGCCAACTACATGGGAGTTTAGCAACGTAACCATTATGTCATCTGCTGGCGCCCCCTCTTCCCCTTACTGAGTGAGTTTTAAGCTGCCAGATCAGGGACTCAAACCATGGTCGACTATCTAAGAGTCCAGCAACGTAACCATCACGCCATCTGCTGGTCCCATGTTTGTTTTGTTTTTAATTTAGTACTCAGCTCCATCTATCATAGTATCTATTTTATGTATCTACAATGTCGTGACGATCTTGTTTAGTTTCTGCCTTCTAGAAGGTAAGCTTTCAACTCTCTTCTGTAAGTTTGGTCCAGAGCAAATGAAGGCGATCTTTGTCAAATTTAAAGACAGAGATTACAACTGCTGGGATAGTGGGGGAAGCTAACAAAGAATGAGTCAGCCAGTGGATTTTTTTTAACCTCCTTATTCTTAAAAAAAAAAAAAAAAAAAAAAATTAGGAATTAGTAACTGATCTCCTTTTGAACGTATTCTCTGAAGGGGATGCAGACTCCGTTTACTGTGCCTCCCAGGTTTTCGGTTTGCATGTGTAGACTCAGCTCTTCTGTCTGAGGGACCAAAGTGCAATTCCTGTAGCTCCTTTTCTTTCCCAAATCACCTTCTAGACAAGAAATGGGCTTCCAAATCATTCCATGCATTCTAGAACCATCTTTCTATGGCTTCAAAAACCCTACTCGGCGCCCATAAGTTCAGTCTATAGATACTTGAACTCCACAAGGAAAATTTGATTCAAATGGCCTATTTGGTTCAAATTTGATTCACATGTCCATCTCGGAGTAGGTTTCTCGCCTTTGGAGTTCATTTTGAGGTATGGGTATGAGGTCCTGGCTGGGCTCCTCTCCAGTGAGCATGTTTTCCAGTGCCATTTTTATTGGCAGAAACATTATTATGCCAGTCTAAGTGGACTGATGAAATTATTTTGAAAATGATCTTTAAAGGTAATCAATAATACAGGCCTGAATTTATAGAGATCAGTTTTCTTCCTCCCCTTCTAGCAATCTAGACAGTCAATCATAACTTAAAAACAGTAAATGTTTTTTTGTACTAGTAAGAAGAGGAGCTTGAGTAGCTGAAAAGCAATGAAAAGGGTTTGACTTCAGATGGGAGAAGCAAACATCTTTTCTCTCAAATATCAGCCGGAGGGGCACAGATCCCATGGAGAGCTGAAAGAACACCTTTATGAGTGTGGACCAGCCTGTCCTGTCCTGGGTTCAACTGCAAACCACTCACGTTGGATCTGCTTGTTCCTGGTGTTGGAGGACATCTCCGGGAACGCTTGCAGATGGGCTGTGAGTTAGGTCTATAACAATTCAAACCACCGACTAATTCAATGCAAGAGTCCTCAAACTGCTTGGGTGAGATTTTGTCACCTAAAGAGCCCTTGGTGGACGGCAATTTTCAGTTTTCAGCTGACTACAACAGCAGGGATTGTCCTGAGAAGTCATACCAACAATTTTCTGGTAAAAGTCCCTTCAGCTGAGTCCAGTGAGAACCCCCTTAGGAATCTGTTAGATAAATTCTCCAGAAAGATTTACTGTAAACTTGCCACCAAAGAAAGGGTTACTAACATGTCATGTGTGAGTAACAATCTCACCTACTAGATTACGAAGACCATAAGCATGTCTATCATAGGGTTAGCTGACGGTTCTGCTCCCGCGCTCTGTGAGGGGTTCAGGCTGGGATTTGAGCCTGAAGAAATCAGAGATACCCCAGGGGAGCACGAAGTGGAATATAGAGCACAATCACACAATCTCACACTACCAGAATGGCCTCCACAAATTCGCTTTTTCTGTCTGTCACTCTCAAAGTCCAAGGTTCTAGGAGATTCCAATTGCTGGACCCAGAGGTGGTGGCAAGAAGCAGGATCTGATGGCTCAGGTTTTGATAATGGAAGAAGTACTTCACCATCAATATTTCACTCCATGCAGATAGACAAATCCTTAAGAAAGTCAGGGTGTGATGAGGAAAGCGAGTCGATGCTTGCAGCTAGATATGAGGGGTCGTCAAAAAGTTATGGGAAATGTTTAAGAAAAAACCATGTATGGATCTCAAAACTATTGCACCAAAATAAATTCACATGTTAATTCCATTTTCCCACAAATCCTTTGAAATGTCCTTGAATAATGCTTCCTGTGACAGCATACCAGATGTCCAAAAGCTTGAGTATCAATCATCTATATTGCTAATCCAGGACTAAGTTTATACACATTAATTTCTAAGTAACACCCTACAAATGATGAATGCATTTTAAAGACTTCACTGTATTTTGTCATGTGTTGGTGTGTAGCAAATATATCCCAAAACTTAGTGGCCAAAAAAGCACTTATTATCTTACAGGTTCTGGCGGCTAGCAATCCAGACATGGCTTCCGTGTCTCTCAGGACTGCGGTGTCATTTGAAGGCTCATACGAGGAATGGTCTGCTTCCAAAGTGCTTACATGACTGTCGGCAGGATTCACTTCTTCCGGTTGGGTAGAAGTCGTCCTCAGTTCTTTGCTGTGTGGGCCTCTCCCATATAACAACTAGGCTCATCAAAGCCAGCAGGAGAATTTTCTAAGAAAATAACCGTCCCAGTCTTTTGTAAACTTATTATCAAAGTGAAAATCCTTTAATGTTTCTTTACTCTATTGGTCAGAAATACATTACTTAAGGAGAATGAGTGTTTTCAGAGGTACAAATAACATGTTACAGGAATTATTTGAGAACATCTTAAGAGTCTACCTCCTGGGCCAGCAGGTGACATGGTGATTGAAGTGTTGAACTTCCATTTGGCCAATTAAAGTTCAAGTCCTAGACCAGGTGGTTTGCTTTTTCACATTCTCTCTCTCTTTCTCTCTTTCTCTGTCCTTCTCTATGTCTCTCTGGCAAGTGCATGTGCCCTATAGCAAAAAAAAAAAAAAAAGAAAGAAAGAAAGGAATTTTTTTCTTTTTAAAGAGGCTATTCCCCACATAAACAGAAGGATTAAGTTATATTAAATTGTAGTACGCACATGGCCCTCTCTGGATAAGTAGAGTAATCATTCTGGGTTTGTGGAAACAGCAGGGCGCTAATCCAACATCAATATCCAGAGTCAGGAGACAGTCTCCAGAAGTGAGAGCAGGTAGGTCCAAGAATGATACGATGCAGTGTGCCCAGAACACGGATTCCATTCAGGGTTTCAGTCTCTGCTGGCCTACGTATTAAATGACTGGGCTTCCAGAACCCCCGAGGAGTTCAGCCCACAGAGTTACTGAGCCATCCGGCCTGGATGCCAGAGGCCAGCTACCCCTCTGAGTCGCACGCCTCTCCCACGCTTGCTCAAGTAGAGCTTCAGCTCCTTCAGCTATTTTGCTTCTCTCGTACTTTTTTGGTCATTCTTTTCTTTTCTTCTTCCCGTATTCTTCTTTCCCATTCAAGACACTATCCGTGGCCACACCGGACATTCTTACCACCTTGTGCTGTTCTGCCACTGAAACCTTGAACCCCAGTCTTCTCGTACCCCTCAGATCACCACCCGCATGGTTCTGTTCTGTGCTTCTGAACACCACACTCTTCCTTCTTTCATCTTTTCAGGATATGCAATTTCTTAGACCTTTTTTGCTACAGTAGTTTGTTTTAGGCTTTTTATCAACTCTTGCCAGGGGCTATCATTTATCGGTCTCTGCAGTCTGACATCGTCCATTTTCATCCAGATTACATCATTTACTTTATAATTGTGTGACTTGAAACAAGTTACTTAATCTCTCAGAGTCCAGCTTCTTCATTTGAAGGTGGGGACAACAATATTATCCATTTCATAGAGTTACCGAGGATTAAATGAAATAATAAATGTAAACAACTTCGCTGAGTGATCCTCAAAACAGGAGCGTGAAATAAGTGTGTGTCGATACTGGGCAGTACTGATGGCGGTGGTCGTTCGTTTTTTACAAATATCTTTCGCTCTTCTTCCTCATACCTGAAGCACCAATCTAGACTCTGGATCCCCCCTCGCCCACTTTTCAAGACTTCAATACTTAACTGTATTCGTTATCTGTGGTATAATAAATCAATCCCAAAACTTAGTGACTAAAAACCCCAGCAAAGGCCTCCCCTTTCAACTATGTGTTCTTGACTGCTTCCAAACATACAACTGGGCCGAATCTTACCCAGCTTAGACAAACAACAGAAGGAACTGCCTTGATTCTGTCCCATTTATTTTTCTTCTCTATTTCTGGACCAAGCTTCTTTTCTTTCTTTCTTTCTTTCTTTCTTTCTTTCTTTCTTTCTTTCTTTCTTTCTTTCTTTCTTTCTTTTGGAGAGGTTTTCACTATAGGGTGTGTGCGCTCGCCAGAGAGACAGAGAGACAGAAAGCGAGAAATCACTCCCCAGGGGAGATGGCCACGCCGCAATCCCTTCTCCTCTCGGGATCTTGGGCACACACGTACATGCGCCCGGTGTGAGTTTAAGCCACCGGGTCCAAGACTCAAACTGCGGTCGACTACATGGGAGTCCAGCAACATAGCCATTACGCTAACTGCTGGTCCCTGAACCAAATTTCTTTAAGAACTCTGCCTTTGTTCTAATGACTCTATTGAAACCAGGCCTTTCGACATTACTACTCCCTTTCCAGCTTCCTAGTATGGCAGGCTTTCCTAACAAAACAGTTCCAGTTATGACCAGAGCAGCATTGAATTCTCCACTCTTCTTGTCCCCTCAACTCAACAGGGCCACATGAAATTCAGTTTGCAAATTCAGTTATTTCTAAGGATTCTCATGGGGCTGATTTTTTGGAAAGGCTATGGTAAATTTTTAATCCTGGTTTCTGTCCTCTCCCTCCTCCCTTCTGAACCCACACACACACACACACACACACACAACACACACACACACAACTTTGAGTTAAAGTAAATATCAAGAAAGGTCTGGCAGGTGAAAGGAGCAGTAAAAAGGTTGATTGATGTGTGTGACCAACAGGTGGCATGGTGGTTAAAGTGCTGGGCATTTTTACATGGCTGAGCACAGTTTGAGTCCTGGACTTGGTGGCTTACTTTCTCCCTTTTTCTCTCTCTCTTTCTGTCTCTCTCTGGTCAAATTAAAAAAAAAAAAAAAAGAATGAATGAACAAACACAATTACATAAATAATTATTTTAATTTAAAAAAGGTAACTTGATGTGGAGCCCAGGTAGACAGCCCAGGTACACTCAACCGCAGCAGCTTCTGTGCTCAAGGATGGTTGCCTGACCTAGCCTGGATTTTGAGAATACCCTTCCAGCCCTGGGAGCCCTTGGGGATGTCCCACTCAGTTGTCTGCTCTCAACTACCAGTAAAGATGGCCTGGCCACCTCCCCGCTTTACTAAAATGTATTCAGCCCCACTTCCGGTCTTTCCCAGACACTCTGGCTCGCTCTTATCTCACTTTCAAATCGCCTGCAGAAGGGAACACCCAGGCCAGAAGCTGTCTGTGGTGTGCTATATTGATTATTTTATGTCCACATAGACAGTGAGTCCTTTGAAAAAAAGGACCTTGTCCTCTTCTGTCACTCTTTCATCCCTAGCACCCTGCTCTGAGCACAGGAATCTAATGAAAATTTGTTGATAGAGTAATTGTGTCGCTGCCTGGTGCTATTGCAGAAGTGTGTCTCTGCACCTCACACCCTGCTGCAGAAGTCACCCCAGCTAAGCTAGGCTGCGAGAGAGGGGGCTGGAAGCCGAGCGCCCCACATCCACCACAACTCTCCCTGCTGCTGCACCTCTGCAGTCACAAACAGACAGCCCTGTCCTCCCGTCTCCGGGTTACTGGCTCTTGCGCATTTATGAAGCTCGCTGCTTTTCTCCGCTCAGGTCACCTTGCATCTGCAGGAGCACTCCCCTCCCCTGGCACCTTGGGTTGGGCATCAGAGGACCCTGGGCCTGACCCTAGCCAACATCTGGGTTCAAGGATTCTCCTGTCTAAGCGTGAGCAAGCATTGGAGTCTGCTCCGATGTGCATGAAGAAGCACAGGGCTATGATCAGATGGGTAGGGAGAATGGAGTTCCAAGTCTGAGTGGCAGAGCAGATTGAGGTGATAAGAATGCCCAGTGTGGCCACGGAGGGTGTTGTTTGAATGAGAAGGAGGCATAGGAGAGGAGGAAGAGCATGACCAAGAAAATTTTCCCTAAGTTTTGCAGATCGTAGTCACCTAAGATGTACTCCAATCCCTGGCTTTCTCAAGGAGAGTTGGGGTCATGGGGCCAGGAGAGCAGCCTGGAGTTTGCAGAAAATAAGCTCCACCTTTTAGTGAAGTTTGGGCAAGCTGGCTTCTAGGACTCTGAGGTCTCCTTCGGCCCCTGCAAGGTCCTGCTCAGATCCCTTAGACTGGGCTTCCCCAAGTCACTCAAGGAACACCACTGCATGATTCACCCTATTTGTGACTACTTTAATTTTTTAAATTATTTTATTATTATAATTTTTTAATTTGATTAGAGAGCAAGCTTCTAGGTCCAGAATTTGAACTGCAATCAACCCTGTGGAAGTCCAGCATCTTAACCACCTTACCACCTGCCAGCCCCAGCTCGGTACTTTTATGAGCTCCAGGTTTTTCTAAAATCATCCTGAGTTTTTTTAAAAAAACATCACTTTAGCCTACTATAAGTAAAATTACTGTTTTGAAATACTATTCCCCCCTCACGTACGTTAATTATTATTAACAATAATAATAATTAATATGTAATTCAAAGTTAAAATGTTCACTTTGTCTGAAAAATGATTTTAAATATTAGGATATATACTACACTTTGGAGACAGTCCTTAAATAATCCTGCTACGTTTGGGTCAGGGAAACTGGGAGGTCGGGTGGACAGGGAGTCCCCGTTGGGGAGCTGGGAGGTCCGGTGGGCAGGGAGTCCCCGTGGGGGAGCTGGGAGGTTGGGTAGACAGGGTGTACCCGTAGGGAAACTGGGAGGTCAGGTGGACAGGGAGTCCCCGTGGGGGAGCTGGGAGGTCGGGTGGGCAGGGAGTCCCTGTGGGGGGGCTGGAAGTTCAGATGCGGCTGCCAGGCCCTGAGGTGGAGGCCCTTCCAGGAGCTAGCCATGGCTCTTTCTTGACCTGAGTGGTGGTTACACATGAGTGCTTTTTAATCGTTCCTTACACAATACATTATATATCGTATATTCTTTGTTAGCTTAATAAACAAGGTAAAAGTAATTGAGTTAAAAAGGTGAGTTGTTCTGAGAGCTGTTGACTCTTTTGGCCTCCCTGAGTGGACATTTAAGTCCTCTTTCACTAGGGATGGGAACGCAGGAGCTCAAGAACCTGGGCTGGTGCATCCCAGGGGTGGGCGAGGGGGAGGTCTGGGTAGTTTCTAGAAGCACTGTGCTGTGTACTTCTGACCCTCATGGCTAGAACTAAGCTGCTGAGCATGAGGGAAGCTGACACAGAAACGCTGTTTAACCCCAGTACCTCGCTGTGTTCTGGTGG
>NW_006159427.1:7259830-7277506 GCF_000334495.1 Tupaia belangeri chinensis
AAGAGGAATGTGTAAGCAGCACACAGCAGCTCTGGTGTTGTCTGGTCTCCCCCACCCTCACCATACACAGTGCTTCAGAGGAACTTCAGTGAAGGTAAGCACCAGACCTTAACAGCAAAGCCTTCCTTTCCCATCAAGCTCCCTTGAAAGAGCAATGCAGTCCAAGCAGTTCTCTAGGAGGCAGACTCTTTCTCTTTTTCTTTTTGTCTTTTTTGGGAGGCAGCTGTGGAACCTAATGAATCAAGCCAATAAACTATTTGGACAGCACCTGCTTCTTTTAGTTTTGCTTCTCTCCAATTCCAGGCCAAATCTAAAAGCCTGTGACACAGTCTTATCCTCAGCTGAGGGTGCCATTCTTCAGCAAACCAGAAGGCCTTGGCAGGAGCCCAGGGGCCTGTGGAAGTCGAGGTCTGCTTTCCGTTGACACACTGAGGAGGGCGTCCCTGCACGCGTTAAGCCCTCCCTGGGGAGACTGCTCATGCAGGGTGCATATGCCTCTAAATATGTCCTCCCTCTGTGTCACCACCTCTGGCATTCAACCCATCTAGTTTCTTAAGTTTTGTGTTAATCTTCAGTGTTTTAGTCTTTGGGAGTCGCTATAAAAAGCTCTGTCCCCAGAGAGATGTAGTAACACCTCAACTTAACACCTAACCGAGTGAGTCAGTACCTGGCCAAGTCACAGGGACTGAGGGGTTAGGTTACCTGGAGAGCGGCATTCCGAACCAGAGGGTTTGGTAAGCGTAACAGTGAGGAGAGACGTGAGGGCACCACAGCCCTCTCCTGGCTCACACTTCGGCTGACCGAGGTTAGGCAAGCACAGCTCGGCAGTCCTGCCATGAATGGGTTGCCTGTGTGAGGATGGCCTGAGGTCTGGGCGAAAGAAAGCTTTTCTAATCTCTCAACTTCTGTACCAAGGACTGAAGTGTGGACAAAATGCAGAGCTTTATAGCTATGATCTGAATGTTTATTCCCCCATCCCTAATTTGCGTGTTGACATCTTCACCCCGAGGCACTGGTATTAGGATGTGGCGTCTTTAGGAGGTGATTAGATCAGGAGGGTGAGTTCCCTCCTAATAAAGAGACCCCAGAGAGCTTTTTGTCCCTCTCATAATGTGAAGACACAGGGAGAGGCACCATTGATAAACTAGGAAATAGGCCTTCCTCAGACACTGAGCCTACTGGTGCTTGGATCTTGGTCTTCCCAGCCTCTAGGACTAGGAGAAATAAATTTCTATTGTTTATAAGCCACCCAGTCTATGGTATTTTGTTACCGCAGCTTGAACAAGCTAAGGCATTAGGTCATTATCACAAGGGGATTCTTTGATTTCTAGGACAGTCTTTTCACAAGTTAATATGGTGACTAATATAGTCTTTGTATTCCATAGAGCAACTTACAGATGGATGATGGGGAAAACATATATGTTGTCCTAGCCCATTTGTGCTGCTATAACAAAACATCACAGACTGGGTAATTTATAAACAGCATAAATGTATGCTCACAGTGATGGAGGCTGAGAAGTCCAACGTCTAGCCCGCAGCCCAGGGCCCCAAGTGGATGGTGAGGGCCCTGTCTCTCTTGTCCACCTTTGTCAATGACCTTCCTCCTCCTCCTTCCTCCTCCTCCTTGGTTGTTAAACCAAGGTCATGTTGTAGACCCAGGTGAAGACATAGGCTTGGGTAGGAGCAGACCTTGCTCTTGAAGAGGAGATGTGATATACAGAGTAATATATGCTGACAGGAAATGGGAAGACAGCCACCAATGCTCTACTTGGGAAATTTTGAAAAGATAAGTGCAAAGAGCAAAGGCTCAGAGACGGCGTGGTCATCAGGCCCTCACACTGGCTCTCCCAGTAGAACCAGGGGAGACAAGATCAGACTGAGAGGTTTTTTTGTGTGGGGTATGCACATTCCAGGGTTATAATGTCACTCAAAAAGAAAGTAGATTCCAAAGGAATTAGCTTCGTAGGCACTGTGGGTGGACGTCCCCCATGGTGTGAGAGGAATGATGGGCGTGGGGGTCCCCTCAAGGTGAGTGGTGGAGTGAACTGGACACCTGGGCAGAGCTGCAGAGAATTCTAATGTTTTGTGGGCCAAGAAGGCACTCCCCAAGGTGCTCCTGAGCTACAACTTCCCAGGTGAATAAGAGTGGTTTAAGCTCATAGGGGCTGGTGCTGGTGTTGAACCAGGCATTACACGTAGGGAGAACATACCGAGACGAGGTGCATGATGACCTTCTCTTGGCTGTGTGCCCAAGGTCCTGTTTCTCCCTAGGAAGCACCTTCCCTGGCCTGCGGGTGGATGTGGCCTCTGCTCCCTGATATGCTCACCCTAGACTCTCCCTTGACATCGGTCCTTCCTCATGCTCTTGTGAAAGTTCCAGTCTCCCTGACTTTCGGCAGGAAAGACACAGTGCAATATAAACAGTGTGTATATTTAGCATGACATGTAAATATTTTATAGAATCGAAAGTAAATAATGTATACATTTGAAATGTCAGTGTAAATATTTGATAGGTTGTGATAAGACTGGCAAACGTGGGCTCTGTTGTGCTTAGAGCTTGGCGCCTGGCCAGCGGCGGGCAGGACAAGGTCAAAGGAGACCAGGAAATGACCTGTTTGGGACACATTCACAAGCATCTCTTTTCTTCTGTCTGTCGGCCACGGCTGTGAACAACGGACTCTGAGCATTCAGATATTTTCCCTTGAATCATCCATAGTAACTCAAGACTGACTCCTCTAGCCCGAGAGCCTGCCTAAAAGAAAGCAGCAGTGGGCTCCGAAACGACTCTCTGACATTGTGCTTATTTATTCGTTTACTTGTTCATTGTCTGTGACACTTGCATCATGTAAATTCCAGGACAGAGTGTCTCGCACATATATATATATATATTATCATAGCCCCAGGGCCTAGACTGCCTGATAGACACTAGGCGCTCGGTAAGTGTTTATTTATTTATTTAAGTTTATTTATGTATTTCTTCCAGCAGAGAGAAGCACCCCAACAGGGTCTCCATGCCATGATCCTCCACCAGTCTCAGCCCATCTGGGTCACGGGTGTGTGCATACTCGGCATGCTCAGAGTAGTCCCAGCACGTAAGCCCAGGCCTTTCCCCTGTGGGCCTGGTGGTGGTACTGCTACACCGTTGCCTGCCTCAAATGTCTCAGATGAGTGAGGGGTGAGCTATGCTGCCAAACTGAATAGCCATTCACTATAGAAGTCCCAGTGCACTGCAGCCCCAGCCCCACCCTGAAGGCCAACATGTAAATTCCTAAGCCATGCAAAATGTGAGTATGCGTTCACTCAGGTCAGTGTGGGAACTCGCTGAAGTCGGCTGTGTGGGGGACGCTGCTGGTGTTTAGCTGGAATGAGACGAAGATACTTGGGAGCAGAGGGTCCGGGTGAGGTGACACGGTAGTGAGGAGGTGTCTAGGATCCTTAGAAATAGAGAGACCCCCCTGACAGGGATCAAGGAAGAGGTCTGTCCGAGCAGAGGATGGGAGGGTCATGTGAAGAGACCGGAGCATCTTTAGCATCTTCCAAAGCTTTCCCAGGAAGTGCCTCTTCACGAGTCAGTGTTTCAGATCAGCTGTAACCAGCTACGAGCTCGTGCAGGGCTAGTTATCCAGAGTGTTTATTTCATGTAGAATGCAACCAGTAACAGCGTTAAGAGCAAACACTGAGCCCTCACAGTCTCCCCAACAGGGTTTACATTGCTTTGTGTTTTAATTCATTTCATCCTTAGGACAATCTCATGAGAAATAGAAAATAGAGGAGAAAGATATTCAGAAAATTCTGCAGCTGAGTTATGTAGGGATTTAAAAGAGCCATGCTTCTCTTACTCATACGTATCGAGTATCAGTGCCTCTTCCTGTGTGTGTTTGGGGTGGGAGAGACTTGTTTTGGTGTGAAAGTCCAGGCCTAAGGGAAGGTGAGAGACCTGCCAGGTAAACAGTCTGTTTGGAAACAGGTCCCACCTCTTGCAAAACCCCAGAGCCTGAAGAATAAAAAGGCCCCGAGAGTGCCGCAGTCCAGTATCTGTACCAAACAGAGGCGCACAGAAGGGCATTCTGGGAACCCACCCCCACAGGGCTGGCCCTCACCTCGCTAGCTTCACGTAAACCATGGGATGCACTGTACCCACATTTCTGCTCAGTCCTCAGAGCTGACCAGAACCATAAATACCAGATGGCTTTGTTCATTGGAGAGGTGTGGGGGACAGAGGGAACTGAGAAGAGAGAGGAATAATAGAAAAAGACACTTTTCCTTTCTGATATTACTGTTGTATATGGCACAAGGACATGGAACAATGATTCCAAACATTTTAAAGGTCCGTTCTTTCCTTAATTTAAAAGAAAGCCTGCAGGTCTCTGCACCATGCTGCTGACAGAGGCCTGTGCTCCCTTGACTGTGTGCACCAGGAAGGATTCCCAGCCGGCCCACGAAGACCTGAGATGGTTTTGTTGAGGTGTAGACAGCAGAGGACCGAGCATGGAATCGCACTGCTCTTGGGAGTCCCCAGGACCTGGGATTTGGATGATGGTTTGTTCCCCAAGTTTCACATCTTGGAATGTGGCACCGGGAGGTGGTGAGGCCTACTGGGCAGTGGTTAAGTCATGGTGATTGTTATCATGGAGGCAAAAGTTTTGCGAGTGGATTAATGACACCTTGAGAGACCCAGTGAGTTCTAGCGCTCATAAGGAGGAGTTAATTTTGATGAAACCTGGGCACAGCCAGGTGACCCCAGACTCTGCTGTGCTTGGGAAGCATAGCTGATTGAGTTACTGACCCTCAGAGAAACACTGGACGCCACTTCACTGAACTATACCTGGAGATTAATGCATTTTAGTGACAGGTTAACACCTGCCACCAAGCAATTTGACACAAAGCATTTTACTTCATTTTGTTAGTTTCTTTTTATAAACCTTGGACCTTATTTTTTTTGTTCTGTCTTATTTTGGTTGGCTTTGTTCTGTTTGTTTCACCCCCTTAGGCAGAAAATTCAAGTAAAAGATTTTCTTTTTTTTTTTTTTGGAGAGGTGTTTGCTATAGGGTGCGTACGCTCGCCAGGCACAGAGAGAGAGACAGAGACAGAAAGCGAGAAATCATCCCCCAGGGGGGATGGCCAGGCTGAAATCCCTTCTCCTCCATTCTCCTCTTGGGATCTTGGGCACGCATGCACACGTGCCCGGTGTGAGTTTAAGCCACTGGGTCCAGGACTCGAACCGTGGACTATGTGGGAGTCCAGTGACATAGCTATTACGCTAACTGCTGGTCCCGAAGTAAAAGATTTTTGAAGCTTCATTTGGATAAATAAACATTAAGTGAGTAACTGCTGCTAGCTAGACTTCCGTTGCCTCTGTGGATTGAGAGATAAAGAAAACGCACATTTGATGCTCAGGTGGCAGGTGCTAGAGAAAACATGCATACCAGAGAGCTAAGATAGTGGGTTCCCAGTCCAGACGGATGGAGCAGGAAAGCTCCCTAGAGATGGTGATTTTTACAGTACAGTCGACTGGGGTTTTTATTTGCATTTTATTCTTTACTCATGGTAGAGCATGTACATGTGAGAGTGAGAGACAGAAAAACGGCCACCAGATCCAGTCATGCCCCACCCCTGTCCTCCAGCCTATTGGATCTTGGGTATGTGTCTGGTGTGTTTCCTATTGACTGGGCCAGGATTCGAACCATGCTCACCATGTGGGAGCCAGCTTCTCTTGGGCAGCGCATTGCCACTGTAACACAGAGACAGCCCCTTGCATTTGTATTTTTAGCCTGTATGACATCTTATAGATCATACAGCAAAACCCAGATGTGAATGAAACAGAGCTGGGTTTAAATGACAGCTCTGCCACTTAACGCTCTGCATTAGTCAGGGCAAGCTGCTTGCTGTAACAAATAGCCCTCAATTCTCAGTAGCTTGACACAATAAATGCTGTCTCTTGCTTATAGCCAGTCTTGGCAACTCAGTGAGGTTCTGCTCCACATGATCGTTCATGCTGCTTATTTTTTTTTTTTTTTGAGAGAGAGAAAGAGAGAGAGAAAGACTTTTTGCTATAGGCACGTGGACTGGCTGGAGAGATAGAGAGACAGAGAGACAGGATGTGAGAAATCCCCCCCTAATGGGCCACTCTGCAATCCCCTCTCATCCATTCTCCTCTCAGGATTTTGGGTACACACGCACATGCACCCAGCATGAGTTTCAAGCTGCCGGATCTGGGACTTGAACTACAGTCAATCAGGTGGGAGTCCAACACCCTAACCACTGTGCCACCTGCTCTGGCCGTCGTTCATGCTTCTTATAGGGATCTTCCAACCCTTGGTCTTTGTCTTCAACATTGAGTTACAAATGGGGAAGAGCGATATCGGGGAGAAGACGATTTGCTTGTAAGCTGCCTCCGTCTAGAAATGACCCAGGTGTCTCCTGCTCACTGTCCATTGCTGAGAGCGAGGCATTTGGCCCACTGGATGCGTGGGTACCATGAGTGCAGTCCAGCGGTGGACACAGGGAGCAGGTGTTGCTGAGTGGTAGCGGTCTCTGCAGGCCAGCACTGTGGCACCAAGCCCCTGTGAACACAGGGTGCTACTGCTGCAGCTGAGGTCGCAGTGTCCTTCTGCCGGGTGATGCCAGACTTCTACCTTGGACACCTGCATGCTTCTTTGTGACCTGGGAGCAGTCCCTTCTTACCCTGTCATGGCCATGACAGCCAGCTAGCCAACCAGCAAGCGAGTTGTCAGGCACCGTGCTGGTCTGGGGTTACAGACAGGCTGAGTCCCACATCACATCCTCAGAAGAGAATGTAATACATCGCAGGGCTTTCTTGGCAGTCTAACATCGAGAAATCCTTTAGAATAAGTTGCATTACGAGAGTGCGAAGTATTTGCATTTTCCTTTAAGCAGACTAATCCATTGTTGTCGCTTACCTTTAAGTCTCCCCTGTTTCTTGGAGCACTGCAATTTTACTTGCTTTTTCCTGCACGGGACTAACAAAAGATCAGGTCATGAGGAATAACTTCGCCCTGCTGTTTTGCTTCCGGAATGTCAGGTCATTCAATATAAAATACTCCAGATATGTTTCCTGGTACAACATGCCTTGAAAATTATATGCTTTCAACTGAAAGCATAATTGTGTACAAGAAACTAACAGCCATGCTATTTTCTAACATGTTTCTCATAGCCTGTGGCCTTTGTCCCTCCACCTCCCCCTCCTGCAGCGCACAACTGTTTCAGAAAAGTGATTAAACCTCCAAAGAAGCCGAGTGTAATCTCTGAGCGGCTCTGGATTTGTCAGGAAAGCTGTCTCCAGCGGAGGCTGGTTACTGTTCCCCGGCACCACATTCGTCACAGAACCCAGAGTGGCAGTGTTTTTATAGACGGTCGGGATAACAAAAAGGAAAGACGAAGTGTAGGGTCGTCCGGGGCCCTCACGGAACCTCGACAGCGTGATGTGCCGATGCTTACCTGTTGTGCAAAGGGTATGGAAGCTCCTGACTGCCCCTTTGGAAACTGGAAATTAGGACATTTAAAATGGGGGCGGCCAGCGGCATAGCGGTTACAGTGGCCGGATCCCACATGGTTGACTGAGTGGTTTGAGTCCCAGACCCAGCAGCTTGTAAAACCTGCTAGGCACTTTGGTGTCCGTGCCCACAGTCCCAAGAGGAGAATGAAGAACAAGGGATGTGGCAAGGCCATCCCTGCTGGGAGGTGATTCATCACTTTTCCTCTCGTTCTCTCTCACCCTTTCTCTCTCCTACAAGCATATGCACCCTATGACCAAAACCTAAAAGAAATGAAAAAAAAAAAAAAAAGAAAAATCAAAGAGCAAATACCGAACACGCAATACCTCTTCCATGATCTATCCTGCTGTCGAAGTAATCCTCCGTATTTTCGTTGTAGTGGCCATGTGAAATGCTGGGGCCTTTCAAGAGATGATCTCTATTAGCTAAGTCTTTGAAGTGGGGGCTGCTGCCATCTCAGTACTGACAGAGATCAAAGCCCGAAGCTGGAGCGCAGTCCTGCCTGCAAAGCCTCACTCGCACGTCCCAGAAGCTCTAGGTCCTCCCGTCCAGGCCAGTCTCCCTGTGCTACCTGCTCAGCCAGAAACAGCCCTACTGCCTCCCGCGGCCATTCTGTCTTTCAGTCTTGCACTAATTCCCTCTGCTTCTCCTGAGTCAAGGGTGTCTTCCAAGTCACACAGGTTGAGCATTCCTAATCCCAAACCCCAAATCCGAAATGCTCCAAAATCAGAAGCTTTCTGAGTGCTGACGGGACACCTTGTGTGGAAAACTGCACGCCTGACCTCACGTGATGGTTGCAGTCAAAATGTTGCAGTGCAACAACACGGTGCAGGATCCCTTTCAGACTGTCTGCACAAGGTGTACAAAAAAAATACCGAATGTCCTGTCTGCCCCTGCCTCTTGTTCCCTAGATATCTCATTATATGCGTGCAAAACTCCAAAAATCCCCCAAAATTCTGAAATCCTGCATTTTTTGAAAAGTCAGCATCTCTTCCTATTGACGAAACTTGATGTCTGTGGCCAAATGGAGGCAGGCAAGCTCTCCTCTCCTCTGCCTCTACCCTTGGCATCTTAGTGGCACTGGCGGTGTCCGCGGTCGTGGGAGAGGGACGCAGGATGAGCAAACAAGGGCTAATGTATTTGAGCTATCAAGGGCCTCCTTGTACGAGCCGTGCTAGGTACTTTATATACCCATAGTTCTAATCCTTGTGCTTTTTTTTTCTTTTTTTTAGGTTTTTACCATAGGGCAAGTGTGCTCACCAGAGAGACAGAGAGAGAGAGAGTGAGACAGTGAAAGGGAAAGGGAGAAATCACCCCCTCAGGGGAGATGGCCACACCACAGTCCCTTGTCCTTCATGCTCCTCCTAGGATTTTGGGCACACACACACACACACACACACACACACACCTGGCATGATTTTCAGGTCACCAGATCTGGGACTTGAACTACAGTCGGGCATGTGGGAATCCAGAGCCTTACCCACCACGCCACCTGCTGGCCCCTGTCGCATCCATTTTACAAATGAGAAAATGAGGAGAGAGTGGAGCCTTCCCGGTGTCACGCAGGTGGCAAGGCCAACAGCAAGGGGCCCGGCCAGTCTGTGGGTTCACCTACCATTCCACAAGGTCTCCAAATGCTGCTGTCCTTGGGGTTGGCACCGACTGCCAGGCCGGTGAAACGACCAGCTAGAGCGAGTGGTACCACAGCATTTAACCAGAGGTGCTCTTGTGTCCCTGCCACACCGGTGCTGATTACCCTCCTCGCGTTCCACCTGCTCCTCTCTGGCGAGGGTGCTAAACAGCTCAGAGAGCTCAGGGAAGGGAGAAGAGAAGAGGTCCCACTGCAGATGTCCTTCAGTCATTCAACGAAACCCCGCATGGACCAAGGCATTTTGCAAGGTACTTAGGAGACTCGGGATGAATAGAATCCTATTCCTCCCCTCGGGGAGCATATGGTCAAGAAGAGGCAGAAATAGAATCATGGGTTTCTGAGGACGAATGCGATCTACACCGCAGTGAAGTTCAAAGGGCTCTGCAGGGGAGGAGGGCAAATGGTGCTGGGAGGCCGGGACCTCAGAGATGATCATCAGGATCACAGTGACCAGGGAGGCTGAGGGCAGGTGGTGATGGCACGTGATGCGCTGAGACGCAGACCCACGGGAGGGACGCCCGCTCACGTCCAGTCACTGCCCTGAGCACACCCGGTGACTTGCACTGGCTGAGGTTGGGGTGGATTGTAGCAGTCAGACTTCAGTGGAGGTGTCATATCTCTGTCCCTGTCTCTCCTTGTCTCTGTATCTCTTGCTCTTGGGATAAATAAACTTACAAGAGCACAGGACATTCACTGCGCTTGTGGTGATACAGTCTCAAGTGGCCGAGAAGCCCTTGAAAGGACGGAACCTGTGGGGAAGAGTGGGGCAGGGAGAGGAAGCAGTCGAGTATGAAGGGAATGGTATCTGGCAATGCTTTTACACTTTCTGTAGCTTTCTCCGCGTGCACGAAAGGAAGAACAACCTTTTCCAGCTGGAACCATGGAGGGCATTCAAGAGAAGAAAATAAAGGTTCCTGCTGTGGCAGAAACCAAGAAAAAGGCTCCTGCTGCAGCAGAAGCCACCAAGAAAAAGGTTCCTGCTGTGCCAGAAACCCTTGAGAAGAAGTGAAGGAATTTTGCAGAGCTGAAGATCAAGCACCTGAGAAAGAAGTTTGCTCAAAAGATGCTTTGAAAGGCAGGGAGGAAGCTTATCTATGAAAAAGCTAAGCACTATCATAAGGAATATAGACAGATGTGCAGAACCGAGATTCGCATGGCCAGGATGGCAAGAAAAGCTGGTGACTTCTGTGTACCTGCAGAACCCGAATTGGCATTTGTCATCAGAATCAGGGGTATCAATGGAGTGAGCCCAAAGTTTTTTGTTTTTGTTTTTGTTTTGAGAGGTTTTCGCTATAGGGCCCATGTGCTCGCCAGACAGAGAGAGACATAGAGACAGAAAGCGAGAAATCACCCCCCAGGGGGGATGGTCACACCGCAATCCCTTCTCCTCCATTCTCCTCTTGGGGTCTTGGGCACGCACGCACATGTGCCCGGCGTGAGTTTAAAGCCACTGGGTCTGGGACGTGAACCGCGGTTGACTACATGGGAGTCCAGCGACATAGCCCTTGTGCTAACTGCTGGTTCCCAAGCCCAAAATTTTGAAAGGTGTTGCAGCTTCTTCATCTTCACCAGATCTTCAATGGCGCCTTTGTTAAGCTCAACAAGGCTTCAATTAACATGCTGAGAATTGTGGAACCATATATGGCATGGGGGTACCCGAACTTGAAGTCAGTCAAGGAACTGATCTACAAATGTGGTTATGGTGAAATCAGTAAGAAGCGAACTGCTTTGACAGACAACTCTTTGGTGGCTCGATCTCTTGGTAAATTTGTCATCATCTGCATGGAGGATCTGATTCATGGAATCTATACTGTTGGAAAATGCTTCAAAGAAGCAAATAACTTCCTGTGGCCCTTCAAATTACCTTCTCCATGAGGTGCAATGAAGAAAAATACCACCCATTTTGTAGAAGGTGGAGATGCTGACAACAGGGAAGACCAGATCAACAGACTTACTAGAAGGATGGGCAAAGGTATCCATGCTTTCTCCTGTTTTATTGAAGTCCTTCCTATAGGGGTACAGTGGCTGTTTTCAGACTGCAGTGAAAAAAAAAGAAGAAGAAGAAACGGGAGAACCATAAATGAAAACGGGAGAGAACGCAGCGCGAAGATCTGGTCAAGTCCATCTTGGGAGTAGGAGTTACGTGGCCGTAGGAGAGATACCATCCCCTTCCAGTGTCTGTGTCACCAGGAGGAAACAGAGCCTGGTCTGAGTAGCTCTGAAGTCAGATTTCAGCTGCGGTTGCCCCGAGGGTACCTGAAGAAACAGGAGCTACTAAGCGAAATGGCTACGCACGCCCCCTTCCTGTGGCTGAGCGAACAGGCAGGCCTTTCTGCGCGGTGTGTGCACTTTCCTCGGGGTGGCAGGAGGGCGGTGTGTTCACCTGTGATTGGGTCTGAAGCGTGCGCTTTCTATTGTCGGGACAAAGGTGGACAGAGGAAAATAACGACAACTGGAGAACTTGCTGAAGCATGAAGGGGGCCCAAAATATCCAGATGGATCACACCCACGCTGGCTTTATGCCACTCTCTAGGTCAGTGAGTCACTTTTGCTCAGTGAACCATAAGCCCCGGACAAAGCATGTGCACCTGCCCTGAGTCACTTTTGCTCAGTGAACCGTAAGCCCCGGACAAAGCATGTGCACCTGCCCAGCACGGGCCTGTTTTGGCTGCCTGGAGGGCTGTTCTGGTGACAGTACCAACAGTGGTAAGAGTGAACATCCGCCACGCTCTTGAGGACTTGACGTGAGGTTTTAGGATTCTTGGGAAAATGATTGACTGGGAAGAGAGTGGTGGAACTGGATAGTTTCTTTTCCTTCTTTCCTTCTTTTTTTTTTTTTTAAGAATTATTAATTTAATTTTGTTCATTATTGTTATTTTTAATTTGCTATAGGGCACATGCACTCACTAGAGAGAGTGAGAGAGAAAGTGAGACAGCAAGGGGGCTGGTCTGGGACTCAAACTGTGGTCGGCCATGTGGGAGTCCAGTGCCTTAACCACCATGCCATCTGTTAGCTCTAAACAGTTTCTTCTTGAGGGAGAATTCATCTTTGTCCCTATTTCGTGGAGCTTTGAATGGAAAGGTATGGCCGCAGCTGAGCCCGGATAACGGGCCAGGTCTGAAATCGTCCTCGTGCTAGCTGGCTGTTTCTCAAAAGCCAGCAGCATTTTTGTTGCGGTCACCTGTTTGTGTTTCAGACATGGACCGCTCTGGGAGGCTCACGCTACCCAACTTGGCTCTTCGCGCCCAACACGCCTCTCTGGGGAAGGATGACTTTTGTCAAAGTGAACCACCTGATAAACCAGCAGATCTGTGAATACAGAATTGGACCTCCAAGCTTGTGCCTCTTGGAAGCAGACAATCATGGAGGGCATTTGGACCCATCTGGTACCACGCTGAGTTCCTGGCACAATTCTGGGCCTTCCTGCATCCCTGAGTTGCCTTTGGACTCAGCCCGATCCCATTCCTCAGCTGACCATTGCTCTCTCCTGCCACAGCCAGCTCCTCCGGCCTCTGGAGCCATGTCTTCATCAGCAGGTGATGGATCAAGGACTTTGTGGGTCAGGGAACGCAAAAATAGACTGCTGTATGAGTGAGGGAGGACGAATGTGTCTAACCCTTGACATGAGGGCTGTGGTGAGAGGGCCGAATTGCTCCAGTTAGATCATTGCTCCTGGACGAGGCTCCGTAGTTACCACTCTTACAACTCTAACTCCTCTGTTTTACTTCCTCCAACATAGCACAGTTTTTTGTTTGTTTTTTATTTTTTTAAAGAGAGATTTTTGCTATAGGGTGCATGTGCTTGCCAGAGAGACAGAGAGAGAAACTGAGAAATCACCCTGCGGGGGGGGATGGCCACATCATGATCCTTTCTCCTCCATTCTCCTCCTGGGATTTTGGGCACATGCACGCATGTGTCCACCATGAGTTTCAAGCCTCCATGTCCGGGACTTGAACCATGTGGGGAGTCTAGAACCTCAACTACTGGTGAGTGATTTCTCGCTTTCTGTCTCTCTGTCTCTCTGTCTCTCTGATGAGCACCCATGCTCTATAGCAAAAAAAACTCTCTAAAATAAAAAATAAAAATAAATAGTAAAAATTTTCTAAAAAGTCTTACTTATATCATAGAAATTCTGAGAACTTTTCCTCCAGAGAAGTTTCCCTCCTTTTTCCTTTTCCTTTACTGTCCTAGTACTCAGGGATCATCAATTTTAGGGGCTGGGATTTTTCTGTGCCACCTAGACTATGTGAAATTAAGTGACAGTGCCTTTGAGGACTGACTTATCTTCCTCCTGGTGTTCATCCTCTTTGGTTCTTGAAGATCAAAGGGTATACTAGGGTCTCCCGCACTTAGTGAGCTTTGAATACCTGCCTTCATTCTTCCAGATAACGAATTCCCTCTCTTGTTAAAGTATTTTTCTTTTGTTTAGAATTATTTATTTATTTAATTCCATTTGTTATTATTTTTTTAATTTGACCAGACAGAGGCAGAGAGAGAGAGAGAGAGAGAGAATGCAAGCTGCCAGGTCTGGGACTCAAACTACAGCTGGTGATGTGGGAATCCAGAGCCTTTAACCATCATGCCACCAGCTGGTTTCTTTTATTTATGATAGAAGGCATGTGCACATGCATTAAAGAGAGAGGCAGTGGCTCTCTTGACAAGGTCTTGCCATGCTACAATTTTCTTTCTCCAGCCCTCCAACCCTCCAAGATCTTGGTCATGGAGACAGTGTGTTTTTAAGCTATCAGGATGACCCAGGATCCAAACCCTTGGATGGCCATGTGGCTTCCAGCACTGCAGGTCAGTTTCCTACCAATTACACTGACTGGACTGAGAGTCCTAAATTCTCAATTAAGCTGAATTAAATCTTTTCTTGGCCAGCTTTTTCTAATTTTTTTTTGAGAGATTTTTGCTATAGGGCGCGTACGCTCACCAGACAGTCAGAGAGAGACATTAGAGACAGAAAGCGAGAAATCACCCCCCAGGGGGGATGGTCATGCCGCAATCCCTTCTCCCCCATTCTCCTCTCGGGATCTTGGGCACACACGCACACGCGCCCAGCGTGAGTTTTAAGCCACCGGGTCCAGGATGCGAACTGTGGTCGACTACGTGGGAGTCCAGCGACATAGCCATTACGCTAACTGCTGGTGCCCTTGGCCAGCTTTTTGAAGCCTTCAAGGAGATTTAAAAATCAATTTCACTTGATTTTTCTGATTGTCTTCAGCAAGAATATTTACCCAAATTATCTAAAAGGTAATGTTATTGTTAGTCCTTCCGGAGACTTCCGGAGACTTTTTTTTTTTTTTTAAGTTTCGTAAATGTGATAGCTGAATGATCTGTATACAGGTCTCCTTTCTGGTGTTAACAAGCAGTATGGATATAAGTGAATAGCCTCAGCTATCTATTCGTCTGTTGTATCAAGACATTCAATGAGATGATCTTTAAAGGTAAGTCTTTAAAGGTCCAAAACTTATCACTTCTTAGCTTAACACTTTCCAAAGAGAAAAATACAATACACTGACAACAGAGATTTTTTGTTATTTATTTGTTTGTTTGTTTTTAGAGAGATTTTTGCTACAAGGCATGTGCGCTCACTGGGGACAGAAAGGGAGAAATAACCCCAGGGAAGATGGTCACACCACAAACCCTTCTCCTTCATTCTTCTGTTGAGATCGTGGGCATGCACACACACGCACCAGGGTCGAGATCGTGGGCATGCACACACACGCACCAGGCATGAGTTTTATTAAACTGCCGGGCCTGGGACTTGAATGATGGACCACTATGTGGGAGTCCAGTAACGTAACCATTTTGCCATCCGCTGGTCCTGATGACAGAGTTTTTAAAACCAAGAGCACCAAACATGTCTGCATTAAGTCTGCCTCTTGTTCCAGTATGTTGGTTAGGAAACTGTTTCCTGAGGTTTGAGCCAGTGGCAGTCTTAGTGTTCGTGTCTGAGGACAGAGGAGCCCAAGGCCCATCTGTGTCAGCAGGGTCTACTCAGGAGGTAGAAATCATACCAGCTTGTTAGAAGAGAGACGTTAGTGTAGGAAGTCGTGAGCCAGGTATTGGGGAACTCTAAAGGCAAAAAGGCAAAGGTAAGACATCAACTGCTTGTTTTCCACCCCCCCTAGCTGGAAGAGCAAAGAAAAGAGAATTAAATTACTAAGTTGTCTAAGCTTGGAGGAAAGGCGCCTGGGCTAAAGTCCAGACCTTGGAGAGGGGGCCCTGCAGGTTGTGGTGCCTCAGGAACTTCGAGGAGGGGTCCTAGAGCTAAAACTCAGCCTTCCAGGAGTGTCCCTGTCCGGCATTGCCAAGGCCACAGTTAGGCTTCTTCTGGGAGTACTGGAAAATCTGCCGCCCGGACTTCAGCTGCTCCTGGAATACACAGCTGCAGCCTCGGGAAGTCCAAGCAGGAAGGAGCAGGTCTTCCCCCTGCCCGGCCAGAGGGCCTTTCTCTACCGCCCCCACTGGCTGTACTCTCCTGGGGCCCCAGCAGAAGCCCCAGGGGACCCACAAAGCCGATTGTAAAAGGCTGGGTTTAAACCCGACCGACGTATTTTAGTAACCAGCACTCTATCTTCACCATCTGCACTGTCCGGTTTGTTTGGCTACCCTGTCAATGTTGGAGTTTTCGGGTAGTAAGCTGTGTTATGTCTCAGGCGTGTTATTTTACACGGACATGGTATGTCGAAATAGGAGATGTGTGTACATGAGCATGCGGCAATGGAAGTGAACCTTTTGAGTAATAATTGGGAAAAATGTCCACTCTATAAAGTAAAAGTGGGCCAGCAAGTGGCATGGTGGTTAAGGTGCTGGGCTCCTATGTGGCTGATTCTGGTTTGAGTCCTGGACCCACCAGCTTGAAAATCACACTGGGTATGTGTGAGTGCATGCCCCAACTCCAGAGATGGGAATGGAGGAGAAGAGATTGCGGCATGGTCATCCCCTGGGGTGGCAGGGATGATTTCTCACTTTTCCTCTCTCTGTCTCTCTCCAGTGAATGCACATGCTCTATGACAAAAAAACTAAAACAAAAGGAAAAAAAGGCAAAAGCTTTCAGGCTTGCCCCATGGCCTAGTGGTTAAAGAAGCTGGACCCCACATGGCCAAACGCACAGTTTGAATCCTGGCCCAGGCAACATGGAAAATATACTGGGCTTATGTGAGTGTACAGGGTAGAGAAACAGAGAAGGGATTGTGGCGTGACCACACCCCATCAGAGAGTGCTCTCTCCCTCCCTCTCCTTCTCTCTGTCTCTGGTCAAAGTGCAGATACTGTCTGGTCAGAAAAAAAAAAAAAAGAAAAGAAAGAAAGAAAAAAGAAAAAAAAAGTAAAAGAGCAAAAGCTTCTATTCCTATTTTCTACCTGTCTTTTACTCTGAACTCAGGTTATGTTGGCCTGTTCAGTTACAGCCATTCCATTGTTCCTATTTTCTACCTGTCTTTTACTCTGAACTCACATTAACTTGGCCTGTTCAGTTACAGCCATTCCATTGTCTTGGCAGGTGCCCCTGGACAACAGCTGTGCTCATGTGTCCCTCACTAGCGACACAGGAGACACCAGCTTGCTGCACTGAGGCTCAGAGGCATCCATGACTCTCCATGACTCATACACCCTAACACACGCCTCTGTGTTCAGACAGACTCCAGGGCAGCCTGCGTTTAACCTGGCTCCTTGTAAACAAGTGAGAGTCCTTCGGCTCCGTCCCCTGCATTTGGCAGCCCCTCTCTTTCTGTGCCACAGCGTAAGACCTGGCTGGGATTGTGTTAAAGGTGAGATTGCATGCCAGCCAATTCTGCAGGAATGTCTGAGTTATTATTGTGGGGTGTGTCATCCCCGGCGATGTTTGCTGCTAATCAAGCATTTGGTCAAGTTTGGAAATCTTTATGTTGCATCGAGACCCGACCGTACGACCACGGGTGTTTGTAAGGAATGAGTCATTCATATGTTAGTAGAGTGTTCAGGGCTATTTGAAACCAGCGGAAGAGATGAGAGTCCTATGTTTTAGGAATTTACACCTAAACAATCCACACAGGGGCTAACACCCGTGCAGCTCGGCATACGTTCACACCTACCAACACGGCAACACGGCGTAAACCCAGCTCAAAGCCGAAGCTTTCTGTCAGGTGAGGACAGCCGTAGCTGCTGGATAGGGATATGATACCACGGAGAACGTCAAGGCGTGAGCTGCTTCGTGCCAGCAGCTCTCAATCAGGCGTCTCCAGTTACACACAGTAGGGACCCGCTCCAGTAAGTTTAAGTTAAACAATTTATTGAAAGTATTTAACCATTTATACTCTGGATGGGCCAGAGAAAGTTTTAAAACTGACATATCCAGAATAGTGCTCAAAGCACAGCCCGAGTGCCTCGAGTAGAAACACACACCCCACAGGGCAGAGACCCCACCAAGTGTCCTGTATCGTGGGCTCGGGCCTCTACTACTAGAAATGCTGTCAGTGTCTCTGGATCCCGGAGGTATCTGCTTCTCCTCCGGGCCCCGAACTCAG
>NW_006159427.1:7277537-7285018 GCF_000334495.1 Tupaia belangeri chinensis
TGTGGTCTCAGGGGCTGCTTCTGGGTGGCTGGGGCTAGACCACCTCCCCCGTGTCTGCTGCCAGTGAGGCTGAAAGCCACGCTTCTCCCCACAGAGATGGCTGAAAGAGCAAACCAGAATGGCATCGGCACCGAAGACAGGAACTCCCAAACAAGTGTGTGTAAAGGTACTGGCTAACCAAAAGGAACAGAAGACGTCTGTTTGATTTCTCCATCTGCATCATAATACCTCAGGGTGCTGAAGAAAAACACAGGTTTCTGGACCCTTCCCGCAAATCTTGTGAATTGGAATCTCTGCAGGAGAAGAAGCCACCGACCTGTCCCACAGGCTCCTCCGGGAACTGGGATGAACACTGACGAGTGAGAACTCCCCTCCATGGAGCTTATATTTTCAAAAGTACTTTTAAGAATTTTATTTGATTCACTTTTATAATGGACCAGGAAGAAAAAAAAAGTATAAACGCTACTTCGGTCAGAGATCACAATCTCCAGCTCTCCATAAGCTAGCTTTCTGCTGTGGGCAAGATGCCCAAGGGTGTCTGCTCTTCTCTTTGTAGAAGCACCCAGGAGGACAAAAAGACAAGGTAGTGGTGGGGAGAGGCGCGTGGACTCTGCGGTGAGACTGCTTGAGTCTCCCCACTGGAGGTGTGTGGCAGGCTGCACTTTTCCCAAAAATGGCCACATCTCCTATTCCACATGCTCTTCTAGAATCTTCTAGGACGTCTCCACTCCTACAGTGAAAGCTGGAGACCATTTCCACTCCCCGTGAATCTGGGCTGGCCTTTGTGACAGCTTTAACCAATCGAATACAGCAGAGTTAACACTTGGTGACTTGGGAGGCACTTCTTCTACTGGGGCCTCTGGGGACGCTGACTCTGAGAATCCAGCCACCACAGGATGAGGAAAGCTCTGGGGACACTGAATCTGAGAATCCAGCCACCACAGGATGAGGAAACTCAAGCAGCGCAGGGACGGGCTGACAGAGAGGAACCAGAGTCCCCGGCTCCCAGCCCTGGCTGGTCTCCTGGATGACCAATATGAGTCATCTCAGTGGTGGATCCTCCAGTCTCAGAGCTGTCCCCGTGTCCAGTCTGAAATACCACACAAAGAAACAATGCACCATTCCCGTTGATTCTTGCCAGAATTGTAACTCACTGAGAAAAAGATTGCAGTAGTTTTAAAACACTGAATACGTTTGGTTTGCAGTAGATCGCTGATAACAAAATGTGGTCATTCATTTCTTCGTGCCTCAGGTTCTCTGCATGTAAAATAGAAACAAGAATTGTATCCACTTTGTACAGTTTTGGGCTTTAAACTGTTTTGTTCCCCTTTATTCGTGACAAAGTGCTGGCGTGCACAGTTATGAGTGAGAGAGGCAGAAAGAGGGATGAGCACCCTGCACAGGGTCTGGTCATGTTGCTAGCCTCTTTCTCTGGCCCCCCAGCTCATTGGATCTTGGGCATTCGTGTACAGCCCAGGGATGCTTCAGGCTGACTAAGCCAAGAAGTCGAATGCTGGCCACCCCATGGGACCTGTCTCTCCAGAGCAGCACATTGTCTCTGAGCTGTGAAGGTGGCCCTACACCTTACAGAATCTTATTAAGAATTAAATGCAGATATAGTAAGGCACTTAGAAAGTAGTCTAATATGCAATAAGTGCTAGTTTAAGAAAAGACATGCTAGGAGGTGGGGTAGCATTTAAGGTGTTAGACTCTCGTGTGGGTGGCTGCGGTTCAAGTGTCAGACCTGGCAGCTTGAAACTCATACTGGGTGCATGTGTGTGCGTACCCAGAATCCTAAGAGAAGAATGGAGGAGAAGAGATTGTGGTGTGGTCATTCCCATGGAGGATGATTTCTTGCTTTCTCTCACTCTCTCTGTGTATCTGGTGAGTGCATGCACTCTAGCAAAAATCTCTCTCTCTCTTGAGAGACTGAGAGAGGGAGGAAGGGAGGAAGCAGCCCCCAGTGGGTGTGGTCATGCTGCAATCCCATGTCCTGTATTTCTCCACCCTGGCAGGATTTGGGGCACACACACACACATGTGCCTGGTATGTCTTTCGAACCTCTGAGGCCAGGATTTGTGCCACAGTCAGCCATGTGGGATCTAGCTCCCTTAACCACTAGGCCCCGGGGCTGACTCAAGTTGTACTACTTTTAATTTTAACTATCATTTCAGCCTATCCAATGTTAATTATGTTTGCTTCATTAAAAATGAATGATTTATTTTTACCAGGTAAATAATTTACTCCTAGCATGTGCAAGTCAGGGCTCGGTGTCTAGATACCTGGTTCTGTTTAAGTCTCCGTTGCCCTTGTGAATGACCTTTGCCAATGACCTCAGTTCTTTCCAAAGACCTAGTAGTTTCCAATAAACACGTGGAAAATAAATAAAACTGCCAGGTGTGATAGAAATGTTAGTTCTTCCTGTTATTCCAGCACATGGTTGTTCATCAGGCAAATAACCTGCTGGAGAAGAAACAGAGTCAGAAAATATGACCCTGCAGCTCTAACAGGATACAATGTCCCCGAGCACCGGACACCATGGGGACCAGGAGCAGGAGGCGGCCACTGCTCACAGACGCAGCAGGCGGGATGAGAAGGCCCTAGCAGGACATGTGGCTCTCCTGGGTTCTGTCAGAGCCGCAGTTATCGCCAGGGTGGGGCAGATTGTGCAGTAAGGAAAGCATGTCCTCTGTTTTGTCACTTATCTTAAAATACCCCGAGCTACTGCATTGCCTATTTTTTGGAACATTAAAAAAAAAAAAAAAAGCCTCCAAACTCAGTTTTAAACAAATAAACAAACAAAAACAACATTTTGGGGGCCTAGCAAGAAAAGGAACCAGATCCCACATGGCCTACCAAACATTCCGAATTCCGACCCCAGTGATTTGAGAGACACACCAGGCATGTGTGCGTGCATGCCTCAAATCAGGGTGCAAAACTAGAAAAAGGATTGCGGTGTGACCGTGTCCTATTTTGGTATTCTCTCTCCTCCCAGCCATGAGTACATGTGCCCCCTAAAAAAAAAAAATGAAAAAAGAATCCCCTTCCCCATTTTATTATTCGCACGTATGCAGCTTTATCATCTATTTCTTCATTTCTTCATAAGGATGGCTTTAAAGCAGGTAGCTATGGGGCAGAAGAGGGCGTGGTGGTTAAGGCCCTGGACTCCACCATGGCCTATGGAGGGGCGAGTCTGGCTTACAAATCACGCTGGGCGCTGTGTGTGTGCATGTGTGCGTGAGTGCCCAGAATCCCAAGAGAATGGAGAAGGAATTGCCATTGTGACCATTGCCCCGAGGGGTGAGTTCTCACTTTCTCTTTCTCTGTCTCTCTCTGGCAAGTGCACACGTCCTGTGGTAAAAACAAACAAACAAATAAACAAAGCAGAAAACAAAAAGCAGGAGGCCCTGTATAAGCTGTGATCTCAAATCATTGGCCGTGCAGGAAAGCCGATGTGCTGTCCGCTGCTCTCTGGGGAGCAGCAGCAGCGTCGGTCCCTCTGGGGATCCAGGCTTGCTGAATCAGAGCCAGTGTTTTCAAAACAAGTTTCTTTGTATCAGGAGAGAGAGAGGTACCCTTGACAGGGTGTCACCACACCGTGCTCGCCCCCCAGCCCTCCAGCCGGCAGGACGGCAGGTGCACCTGGGCACACCCAGCGTGCTCAGGTTGGTCCAGGATAGGAGCCCAGGCCCCTCACGTGATTTCGGCAGCACACAGGGGTGCCCTTCAGCCTGCGCCACCTTGGCTGGGCCAAGATCTGTATTTTCGGCAGGATTCACAGGCCAGGTGATTACAACAGCGTGGGTGTTCAGGCTGAGAAGCTCTCTTCCAGGATTGTCTTTGAGACCTGAGGGTCACTTGGTGTTTCTGAAGGATACACATGTATGTAGGCCAGTCTAACCCTTAACACGGTGAGTACTACAGACTTCTGGAGACATTTGTCTCTCTGTGTCTCTGTCTCTCTTTCACAAGCATTCACTCTTTTTATTTTTCTATGAAAATATTGAAGCAATTGAGGCTTATTTTTGTTTTTCCCCATCACTTGGAACTGATCCCTTTTATCTTTGATTCAGCCAATTTCCTTCAAAGCTAAATATTAAACAGATCTGTCTCTGACAGCTGACCTCAAATAGGGACATGCAGTGGTCCTCGCCCCAGGGGCGGAGAACTGAGCCGCCAAAGGTAGAGCAGAGACAGAATGGAGCCAGCTCCTGTCCCCCGGGGAAGCCCAAAAGTTGTGTCTAAGCCTCCGCACAGCCAAACAGCCAATAGCCAAACAACCGATTGCTTCTGGAAGGCATTCTTGCAGAAATTCCTTTTTTGCCAGAGGGTGAAAGGGTTGCTAATTGATTTTGTCTGCCTTTCAGATGGACTTAGAGAGACACAAGAGTTTGAATTTTAACAGAGAGGTAACATTTTTAGATACTGGAACAAACTTTTCTGTGTATCTCGTGTGACCTAGCTTTGCATATTGATTTTTTTTCCACCAACTTTTCATCGTAGTAAGTGAATAGAAATAATAAATTTCATTAGGTTGATGGTCTAAAAAAACATACTGTATTAAAACCATTACTTCTTCAAGCAAATGAGTAAGAGAAAACTAGCCTTGCCCAAGTGCATTGAGACATGGGTGGCCCGACTCACAACGAAGCCATGAACTAAATTTGTAATCCTGGGATCTCTGGCCGAAGAGAAACCACCTTGCGTTCTTACTCTCCAAAGTCTGCATCCAAGTTCAACTGGCTGTTGGTCTCAAATCAGATCTGCTGGATGTCAATGTGCGAAAACATGGAAGAGAAGAGATAGTAAAGAAAAACACAAGTGGCCCAACGGCTTCTGCCTCGCCACATCACACTGCTTTGAGGGAGAGTTAAGGGAGCTCTGTGCTGTCACGCAAAATGGCAGAAGTGCCAGGTTCTGAAACAAAGATGACCATTGTTTTAGAGACACAGAAAGGACCTAGTAGGTGGTGTGGGGGTTAAAGCTCTGGACTCCCACATGGCCGACCGTGATTTGAGTCCTGGACCTGGAGGCTTGGTTTCTCTCACTCTTTCTCTCTGATGAGTACATGTGCCCTATAGCAAATAAAATAATAATAATAATAGTAACAATAAGTCAAATCAATGACTAAAAAAATGAAATTAAAGACACAGAAAAATCAACAGAGTTGATATAAATGACCAAAGTTGTTGAGAGAAAAGAAAACAAAGACACAAACCGCCTCAAAGCCTGTCCTAAATCCCAAATCAAAAACCTTGGGGTCCAAATAAAAAGCTGGTGGAATGCCTTTGCTCGTGGAAAAGGAAAACGGGAAAACCTAGGAATTTGGGTTCACAGAGTCTTCTTAAGCCCTGCGATTTCGCTGTCATCCCTCTTTCCTTCTTATTCTGGATTTGAGTGTTGTTCTTATGATTTTTGAAAAATGAAAAATATGGGCTTATGCTCTTTACCAACACATGAATCTCTGGTAATGAGAGATGAAAAAGTGAGTTCATTTCCTCATCAGCCTGACTTCAGTCAGGAATGAGCTTAGGAATTCTTAATATGTTTATAACATAAAAAAGAACTGAGGGATATATTGGGTTTTGTTGTTACTTTTTTTTTTTTAAGTTATACCACAGAGTAACCACTATGAAACTTAGGGTGATTACTACATATTTAATAGAATAACGTTCTAAATGAGTAGTGGAGAAGAGTGTTCGTAATTGTGTGTCTCATTTCTGAGGAAAATCTACCAACACGTAAACACATTAGGCAGATATATAATCTCAGAGGAAAATTATTTTATTTTTAAGGAATTATTTTATTTAATTTTATTATTATTATTTTTTTAATTTGACCAGGGAGAGACAGACAGAGAGAGAGAGAGAGGAGAAGTGAGAAAGCAAGCCGCCACGTCTGAGATTCAAACAGCGATCGGCCATGTGGGAGTCTAGTGCCTTTAACCACCACACCACCTGCCAGTCCAGAGGGAAATTCTTAAAAGGGGAGAGCACACCATCCTTTGGAAGCAGAGAGAGAAATTAACCTCAGAGATCCAGTCAACTTAGAATCTTCTTGTCTTTCTCCTTCGCTTTCACATATCTTTCTGTAATTTACGTATTTCTGTCACAGTCCTCAAGTCTTTCTGGAACAAGCGAGAATGTACATTTATTATTCTGATAATTGTGATATATACATATATACATATATGTGTGTGTGTGTGTGTGTGTGTGTGTGTGTGTGTTTGTGTGCGTAACCACTGGCCTTATAACATATTAAAATGCAAGGGCTCCTCCTAGTGATACTGCTACATCAGTGCAGTGGACTAATTCCAGGTGCTTTTGTTGTCTATGTTGTGTGGCGAGTTCATTATCTTGGTAAACACATTTTGAGAATCTGTCAAGGTCAGGGACTAGTATTGGATATATGTATTTTAGCAAATTGCAGTAACTCCTTTGGGCCACTAGGGGCCATTTGACTAAATTCTTTCCCAAGTTCAAGAAAAAGGTCCCTTCTAGATCCCTAGGCAGCAAAAAGAGGTCCTGTTCACATCCTCACAGTGGTGTATTCTTATTTATTTATTTATTATTTGCCCTAGGACACATGCGCTCTCTGAAGAGAGACAGGGGAAAGTGAGAAATCGCTCCTAGGAGGATGGCCACACTACAGTTGCCTCTCCTCCATTCTCCTCTTGGAATTTTGGACACACATGTAAACGCACCTGGTGTGTTTTTCAGGTTGCCAGGTATGACATTTTTTACCACCAAGTCAGCCGTGTGAGATCCAGCACCTTAACCACCATGCCACCTGCTGGCCCCAGCGGTAGGGTAGTCTTAGGAGTAGATTCACGTTCACCATCTTGCTATCATTCAAAATGCCTTTAGGACAAACATGAATCTGTTCTTCCTTAGTAGGGACACCAAAGCCAACTACTGTGTGATAGCGATGCAGGTACAAAAGAACTGCCCTGGCTAATTTATAATCGTCAGCAAAAGTGGGGGAGCACGATAAGAAAGCTGGTGTCAGGACCAGTAGTTGGTGTAATGGCTATGGCTATGTCTCTGGACTCCCATGTAGTTGACCCCATGTAGCTGATTGTGATTAGAGTTCTGGCCCAGTGGCTTAAACTCACACTGGGCGCGTGCGTGTGCGTGCGTGTGCGTGCGTGCCCAAGCTCCCAGGAGGAGAGTGGAGGAGAAGGGACTACAGTGTGGCCATTCCCCCTTGGGGGGTGATTTCTCACTTTCTGTCTCTCTGTCTCTCTCTGTCTTTCTGGAGAGTGCACGCACCCTATGGCAAAAACCTCTCAAAAAAAGAAAGCTGGTGTCCTCTTTACTCTCACCACGGACTGATCGATATTGCTTGCCTACAGTTTAATTTACAAGAGAAATATAGCTAAAATCACTACTACTCACCCCCGCTCCCAAAACCTTCCATCCTATATCCAGTTAGCTCCTGTGTAAGATGAGAATTGCACCACTCAGGCAAGGTAGAAATGT
>NW_006159427.1:7285035-7293742 GCF_000334495.1 Tupaia belangeri chinensis
TGTGTGCTCATTTTTTAAGTGGTTCCATTCCATCTGGGGACACCAGACACCTACGTCTTTCAAAGACAATTAGGCAGATTTTAGAGAATGTCATCCTCCTGGTTTACCACTACTAAGCACAAGTCAAGACTGTTGGATGCAGCCACCTAAGCCCAAAGGACCCAGACACTTGTGAGGCTGTGCTACTCAGACCAGCACAGGCCCAAGGCCCAGGCAACTGTAGTAAGGCCTCCCTTTCCTTTTGATGGACTTACAAGATGGTTCATTGGCGACCTTGTGGAAAGAGCTTTGAAGGAAAGCACTGTTTAGTCGAGTCATCCTAATTGGATTTAAGTATTATGGTATATAATATAAACGTGACGCATCCTCCTGATAATTAAAGTTGTCATCTCCAGGTTTTATTCGAAGTTTTAATCATGCTTGGACTCGCAGATTTGCCTTCGAGCTTAGATGCTTCATCTCAAAAGGCTGTGGGAGCCTACCAGGGAACCCAGTGGAAGTTGACATTTCCCTCTACGAAATGCTGTGGTCTCGATGCAGTCCTGGTCATGGGGACAGCCCACGTCGGCCATGCAGCGAGACTCAGAAGAGGGGCTCAGGGGTGGAGGTAGGCCTCCTTCTTCCAGAGCACATTGTGCCGGCAGGGAGGGGAGGCCCAGGTTTTCCAGGCTGGAGTCTTTCCGCCGTGGTTTCAGCTCACTTACCCTGGTATGTGGTGTTGAGGGGGAATCAAGTTTGAGCTTTAGGATGTGGACAGGAGGCAGGAGTTTTGCCTCTAAATTACAAAAGAGAGAACTCACGGGGCCTGCCAAGAGGACAAAGTGGTCACAGTTGGCTTGGGCCCCAAGCCAGGGCCCCTACAGAGTAGGAGCCGAGCTGGGGCTTCCTCCCAGGGCCACTGCCACTCAGCCTGGCTTGGACGCCGGACAGACTCATTGCTGCATCCCCTGAGTCATGGAAACAAACAGGCCGGGCCAGGATGGAATAAATGAAGCTGAAGATTAAAGACATTTTTAAGAGAGGCATGAATTAGAGAGCTGGAGAGGCCCGGTTTTGTCTTCCCATTCATTTGTCGCTCCTTTCAGCAGTGGGATCTGGGTGGCTGCCCCAGCGGCTCAGACCTCTGTGAGGCTGTCTGGAAGCAGAAGAGGGCCCAGAACTATCAGAGTGGGTCTGGGGACAGGAGGACCATGAAGCCTGAGCTCTGAGTGCAGGTCTCTTCACTCACATTGAGTAGGCGCGTACTCCCTGCAGCCCATAATTTCCCTGGAGAGTTCAGAGCACAGAAACAGAGGGACACTCCCAGAGCTCATAGGTCCCTAGGTTAGTTGTACACGCTGCCCCTCGTCTCAGCCCTCTCCACGCCCCATAGATGTCTTTGAGCTCACCATGAACTGCCCATGGCAAAAGCATCTGCCCGTCTGTCTCTTGAGACCATCCGTGGTATGTTTATGAAATGAGCCCTGGAGACTCCAGTTTCACAATCAACAATGGACCTAAAAATAGAGGAAAATACTCTTTAAAGATCACTTTGTCTTTAAGCAGCAAGATCAACAAAAGATGCCTTCAGGGAACTGGTGGTCCCAAGGAGACTCCAAGCAGCCTCGGAGCAAGGGGAGGGGTGTGGCTCTGACGGGTTCTCTTCCCATCGCTTCCCACCGAGGGCCAGTGGGGCTGGAAACCAGAACAGTACATGGGCTGAAGCCGTTAAGGCTATCACCTGGGTCTAGGTGGTGCTATTGACTGCGCTGGCTCTGGGCAAGGCAAGGCACAGCCGGTGGCCTAAATGATCAGAAGCTCATCACAAAACCCAGAATGCTGGCCGCCAAGTCTCTCTTCCTCTATGTTTTTGAAAATTCCCTGGCAATGTCATCTGGATGTTTCTGACTCCTGTATCTTTACACCCAACCCATTGTTGTTTCCAAAGGACGCTTGATAGATATTCAGGAGGGGTCCTCTCTCTTTACCCAGCCAAGGGTTCCCATAAATTAGACTCGCAAAAGTCAACGGAGGCTGAGGTGATGTCCGACCGGCTCTGCCTTACCTTCACTACCCTTCCGCTCACCGAGCTTGCGGGATTTCCTAAGACAGGACAAGAGTCGTCATGTACCACTGCGTATCCCACACCCTCAACCTTCAGGGGAAAGCTGCCTCCTTCGGAGCTGACAAATCGCCATCCCATCAATAAGCAGCGAGGGACTACGGAGTTTCCAGGAAGTCAGTTAAGGGAAGGGAGCATAAGGGAATAACAAGAGTAAGCCTCACTTCCCGGGTCCCTGTCGCGTTAGGAAGCACTTTCTCTCCCCGCTGGTAGGTGGAGAGGCAGCTTGGCCTTGCTGCTAAGCCAGCGGACAACAGATCCCAAAACACGGCCCAGAGGCAGCCTAGGGTTTGGAAGTCAGGAAGACTTAGATTTGAACCTAATTTCATCCCTTTACTCCTATTCCCAACTACTGGGTCATCGGAAAAGTCATGACGCATTTTTACATAGAAAAAAATACACTGGGACTTTTCCGATGACCCAATAAGATGGGTGATCTGGATAAGTAACCGAAACTCTTTGAACCCTTGTCTCCTCTTTTTTCAAGTGGAGGTAGTCCTCTTTAACCTGTAACTTCCAGCTCATGTGTATGGCATTCTCACTAGGGTCCAGACATCCAGACATGGTGCTAAGAACTTTGCACGCGTCATTGCGTTTTGCCTTTACAGTTTCTTTTTACATTTTTTTGGGGGAAGGTTTTTGCTATAGGGCGCGTGCACTCACCAGAAAGACAGAGAAACAGAAAGCGAGAAATCACCCCCCAGGGGGATGGCCATGCTGCCATCACTTCTCCTCCATTCTGCTCTAGGGATCTTGGGCACGCACGCACACACGCCTGGCATGAGTTTAAGTCACCAGGTCTGGGACTCGAACCATTGTCGACTACGTGGGAGTCCAGCAACATAGCCATTATGCCAACTGTTGGTCCCGACAGTTTCTTTTTTCTATGGGTGAGGAGAACGAGAACCCACAGCATCCATGCAGCATGCAAGGTGGCAAAGCTGGGACATGAACAATGCTTTCTGACTCGAGTCCTTGGGCAGTTGTTGCGGCCATGAAATGAGGCAGAAGATGTGTAGGCAGGGCTCATCATCCCAAATTTGCTAAGGACCAACCTCTCATGTGCTACACCCTAGACATACTTTGCTTTCCAAGGCTGTTATTTTGTTTATGCGGAGAGGGCTTTCATGAATTTGTCTGAAAGTTCTATCAGAGGATCCCAGAGTCATAGATACCGCTGACTAAAGAAGAATCCTCCTAGGACCAACAGTTGGCATAATGGCTATGTCTCCGGACTCCAATGTAGTCGTCCACAGTTCGAGTCGCGGACCTGGTGGCTCAAACTCATGCCGGGCGCGTGTGCATGTGTACCCAAGATCCCGAGAGGAGAATGGAGGAGAAGGGATTGCGGCGTGACCATCCCCCCAGGGGTGATTTCTTGCTTTCTGTCTCTTTGTCTCTCTCTGTCTGTCTGGTGAGCGCACACGCCCTATGGCAAAAACCTCTCCAAAAAAAAAATATATATATAGAAGAGTCCTCCAATTTCCCCAGGGAAGATTGTCCTCTTCCACCAAGCACACAGCTTTAAGATGAATAAATCGAATGGTAATTAAGGAAGGCGGTAACAATTCGTGAGATACATTCCAAATCAGTCCTTGAACTAAATGGAGCAGACGCTGTCTGGTGCTGACTCCACACTCTGCCCAGAGGGACTTGCACACACCAACCTGCTGGGAAAGCCAGGAAAAGGAAGGATGTTCTGCCCAGTGTTCTATTTGTGCCAGTGACAAGGTTTCTAAAGTTTTAAAAACAGCAGTTGGTTCTATTCAAAAGCACTGATAGTGTGTACTTCACCCCCTCAAGGATTCCAGAAGCCCACATGGTCTGAATTTGACTGCCCTCCTTCAATGCTTTCTTGCCGATGGAGAGGAAATGTTGCTCTCTATAGACTGATGTCTACTGAAAACCCTTTGACCACCCTGATTATACCATGAGACATGTTTGCAGGATTGAGCTAAGATGTTCAGATAAGGATGAGCACTGTGGTCACGAGAGAGAAGCAGGAGGAAGAACAGAGCTGATGAAAGTGGGAATGCCTTTTATTCCCCCGCCCCCTCTCTCTGGTTGATTTATGGAACAGATAAACCCCAGAGCCAGTGTATATTAGAGACATGGGAGGACATCGCTTCCAAAGAGAAGGTAGTTTTTATATGCTCCATCTACTGGAGACATATCAATCTCTTTATTTCAGGAGGAAGAAAAATGCACCATAGAAAAAGTGTGAAATGATTAAAATGTCCTTTTCTTATCCCTAAAAGCAGAATTAAACACATGCTTGACCACATAATGTCATCCTACTAGCATTTGTGCTTCACATGAATCCTCATGACAACGACAATGGTATCTTCCCATGGGTTTGTGTCATGAGGCTGTTCCTATGTGCACCACCCATAATCCAGGCTGGTCGAGACTGGGGATGCCTCATGGCAGGAAGATCCCCGACGGGTGCCTGTCTCTTTTTTCCTCTCTCCTGGAAGAAATAAACAATAAACTAAAAAAGAGAGAGAGAGAGAAAGAGAGAGAGAATGCTATTTTTTTTTGAGAGATTTTCATTGTAGGGCGCGTGTGCTCGCCAGACAGACAGAGAGAGACATAGAGACAGAAAGCGAGAAATCACCCCCCAGGGGGGATGGTCACGCCGCAATCCCTTCTCCTCCATTCTCCTCTCGGGATCTTGGGCACGCACACACACGCGCCCGGCGTGAGTTTTAAGCCACCGGGTCCGGGACTCGAACCGTGGTCAACTATGTGGGAGTCCAGCGACATAGCCATTACGCTAACTGCTGGTTCCTGAGAAAATGCTATTTTTAAAAAATACCTAGTGTATTTCTGTCCTGAGGAATTTCTCACTGGCTGTTCACCCTCACAGGAACTGTAGACTCCTGTCATTGTCGTCTGGCATCTCAGTCTCTGGAACTGTCACTCTCACCCCACACTGCTATAGGCCACTACTAGAAATGAATATTCTACCAAACACTTTCTGCACAGGAACAAGCTTCCGCCTTGGATTTTCCTGGGTCATTGCAGAGTTAGCCTGACTTGGGAGGCACTCCTTGAACATCCAGAGACGTCACTGAAAATGTTTATGAAATGACACCTCTCTTCCTAGTACCGCTACCATAATCTTTGTAAAAACAAGCATTTAAAAAATATCTTTCTACTATATGAAAATTAAACTCGAGTCAATCGGAGTGTGAAGTTTCTGCAGCCTATGAAAACCTGGGCAAAGGGGCAGGTGACAACGGAGGCAACCTAAAGAGGGCGATACTGCCGAGTCCCAGTGATGGATGTGCCTTTGGAGTTAGCTCCCATCAAAACGCAGATTTTTAAAATCAAAATTTATTTAGCAGGATCAATATGTAAAGAATGCTGATGAATAACGAGTCATCTGTTAAATAGTACAGGAAGTCTCAGTACTTAGTTTTACAGTTTAATAGTGAAACTGGCAAAATAATGAGTGAAATTCAATGAGGGGAAACATGAAGTTTCATTAGGACATACAAAGTGCAGCTAAGGAAGACCCATGAAAAACAATCAAGGGCACAGGATGAGGTGGAATAAAAGGTAGAAAAGGTAACAGAAATTAGTATTGGACACACACACATATATATACATTTTTTTCCAAGGTTTTTTAGTTCTTTTTTTTTAGTTCTTTTTTTTTTTTTTTTTTGGAGAGATTTTCACTGTAGGGCGCGTGCGCTCGCCAGACAGACAGAGAGAGACAGAGAGACAGAAAGCGAGAAATCACCCCCCAGGGGGGATGGTCACGCCGCAATCCCTTCTCCTCCATTCTCCTCTCGGGATCTTGGGCACGCACGCACACGCGCCCGGCGTGAGTTTTAAGCCACCGGGTCCAGGACACGAACCGCGGTTGACTACGTGGGAGTCCAGCGACATAGCCATTACGCTAACTGCTGGTTCCCTCCAAGGTTTTTGTCATAGGGCACGTGCACTCAACCAGAGAGAAACAGAGACAGACAAAGAGGGCAAATGAGAAATCAGGTCTTGGGGGGATGGCCAAGCCACAATTCCTCCTCTTTCATTCTCCTCTCAGGATTTTGGGCATGCACATGTGCCCGGCATTGTTTTCAAGCCTCCAGGTCCAGGACTTGAACCATGGTCGGCCATGTTGGATTTCAGCACCCAACCACCGCACCATCTACTGGCCCTAGATATGTATCTTTTTTTAAATGTTCTTTCATTTGTTTCCATGAGTGAGACAGACAGACAGAGAGACAGGATCCCCAACAGGGTACTGATGGTGTGGTCTATCCTCAGTTTCAGCACACCCAGATAAGGGGCAAGCAAGTGTCTGGTGTACTGAGGGAGGTCTCTGGATGTGAACTCATAATCTTCCCATGGGGCAGAGCATTCATGTTACCACCGTGCCACCATCGGGCTCCTTTGGTTGGATATTTTCAAGTTTATTTGATAAATATTTGAAAGAATAAATGTTTTAATACATTTTTTCAATAATTTGCAGGGTATTATGAATGTTGGGAAGTCATTCTGTACTAAGTGGTTATCTAAAGAACTGGAGGAATAACTATTCTTGGAATTTAGACAAAGAAGTATTAAAATAAGGCATCGCTGAATAAAGACAGACCAGCCGGCCTGAGGAGAAAAACAATGGAATCATTTAAATATGTCTGAGATTAAAAGCCAATGCTCCCCTGCTTTGTGAATTCTTGTTCTCTTCAGTGCTCAGTCCTGGCATAAGGTCACTGTGTTGGCTTTTGCTGAGTGACTTTTTACAAGATGGCGGGTCCTGGAAACTGTGGTGAAAAACCACGCCCATCTTTAGTTCTCTCAACAACAGTCTTTGGTTTACACAGGGAACACAGTGTGGGCTGCTTTGTGGAAAAGAGGCTTTCCCACAATGCCAATTAAGTTAAATTTGGAGAACCAGTCACTTTTTCCCCTAGGGCTCAGCGTAAGCCTACTGGAAATCATCTTGATCCCTAGATATCACGCATTCCCACTAAACAGAATTCCAAATTGGTCCTCCTGCAACAAGGAGGGCTGCTGAGCTCACTCAACTCCCCTGACCACTCGTAAATTTAGCACTTCCCTTTTCGATGTCAACAAATCCTGGATAATGATGTTCATTATTTCACCACATTCTCAGAAGGAAAGGAGACCAAACAAAAGCTAAAATAATACAAGAGAAACTTTTTTGCATATTCAGTTGAGCACAGTTGTGGGATTCATATTTTGTGATTTGTAATCATAGCTTCTTTGGCATATCTTTCTTTTAGAACTCTTCTCAGAATTTCTAAAATATACCAGTTCAGAGAGCAAATGCCATTACTCTTTGTCGTTATTTTAATTGAAAGCAAATGAAAACCAACATTTGTATACATTGAAAAGGTGATGTCGAGGATGTTTTATATTGTAAAAAATGTATAATATACATTGCCTGGTGCCTTGAGATAACTTTTCAAAGAACACATTGATCTCTTCAGTCCCAGTGTTTTACTTTCCTTGGGTTTATATCCAGAGTTGTGCTCTCAGATTTTGTCTGAGGACTAGGAAAAAGCCATATGAAGGCCTTATTTATTTATTGTGTGTTCTGTAAAGACTATAAGGGCCTCTTGGATACAACCCTCTTAAAAACTTGTAACAGAAAAAGGCAAGTATCTTCTGAAGTGAAATGCTCTCTTTCATCAGATACTGAAAGCAACATAACCTATTGTTTTTCCCCTTTTCCTAAACTACCAGGAAGCTCAGAATTAAATGTAATGTTCAGTTACAGTAACTATTTTCATCCTCCCTTTTTATATGCTTTTTGATTTTCTATTTTCACAACTTTATTGTGTGTATATGTATACTTTATTGAAAACTGTCTAAAATATTTTCTGGATGAAGGAACCGTGTAAGTTATTCTTAAAAACCAACCAACCAACCAACCAAACAAACAAACAAACTCTAATTACATTGGAATGTGTGCTCTATTTTAGAAGAAAATCCACAGGACAATCACAAATTGTTAAGTTGCTTGGGAGAATTGTCTCCACCGACTCATTGTGTCCTTGTGTATGAAAACACCAAAATGGGAAAAGGAGAAAGGCCATTTGAAATTTGACTTCTTGATTAAAATCTACCTTCTGATTTGATCCTCCACCAAACTTGTTCCTGGGTATGAAGAGGAGGAAAATTCCACCCTGTTTTCCCTTTTTTTTCCTAAGAGATTCTCAAGCGATGGATGAAGTTTAGGAGAGTTCTCATCCTGGGCTATTGTCTGGAATAAGATCTTCGTCCTGACGTAGGTGATTCTGGCTATGGAAACTGGGTAAAGAGCACTATTTATCAAGAGGTTACTCCGGCACATTCCTAGTATCTACAAAACGCCTTTGTGTGGGAACCAGCAGTTAGCGTAATGGCTATGTCGCTGGACTCCCACATAGTCGACCACGGTTCGCGTCCTGGATCCGGTGGCTTAAAACTCATGCCGGGCGCGTGTGCGTGTGTGCCCGAGATCCCGTGAGCAGAATGGAGGAGAAGGGATTACGGCGTGACCATCTCCCCTGGGGGGTGATTTCTCACTTTCTGTCTCTGTCTGTCTGTCTGGGGAGTGCACGTGCCCTATAGCGAAAACCTCTCCCC
>NW_006159427.1:7293774-7297502 GCF_000334495.1 Tupaia belangeri chinensis
TGTCACGTTTTCTAGTATTCATATTAGCACATTAATATCTGGTATTGAAAATTCCAAGGCATGAGGTAAATACTGCACTTAAAGAAAAAAAAAAAAAGCCAAGCAAATTGTTCTAAAGCTTTAAAAACAAACATTTGCTTTTCAGTCACGAGTAAAGTCCTGGGAAATAGGGAAGCGTCTACAAAAGTATTTAAATTGAACCAGTTTGCTGACCTCATGTCAAATACTTAGACCAGAGGCGCATGTTGATGGGGTTCTTAAACCTCTTCTAATTGTCAGGTAAATAATAGCTTTGAAAAATACCTTAGGAATCAGTGGGTCGTTGGGAAAAGTCATAACGTATTTTTCTATCAAAAACGTATCATGACTTTTATGACGATCCAATATAATTAGAAGCTGATGGTGAATTCTAACACTTCTTTTTAAAAAATATAGTCAGTGAATCATTCTTTAGAACAAAGAGCCTGGGAAAAAATTTCGACAGGTCACATAGGAATTTGTGCAATTGGTGATCAGTCAGAACTCTTCAGAAACATCCAGTTCACATTCAGTGTGACTTAGATACTGCTCTGGAAACATCGTCAACCTGGAGCAGAGTTATTTGAAACCCTAGTAATAAAATGGTTCAATTCCACTCCTCCTGCAGAAAGGCCCGTCTCTCTGAACAAAATGCACAGAATCCCTGATCCTATCTGCCAGTCCTGGAGGGCAGCTTGGCTGGGGGGAAGAAAGAATCTCTAAAGGGCCTTATCTTTTATGACCTGTGCTTTCTACCAAATCTCATCTTTTCTCTCCAAACTGGGAATGAAGACCCCCTCAGTGGAAAAGGTGAAGCTGCTCTGAGCTAGACTGAAGTGGTTGGGAACTGTACCACAGTGGGGAAGCCGTCTGGATAGACACAGGCCACATGGCTTCTCGGCTGAGCCCCGATGAAGGCCTCTCCTGGGGAATCTTTAAAGCACCCCACTGCCATGTCCTGGTTTCCTCTGAAAGTGCAGGTCTCTCTTCCCTAAGCTTTGCGGTCGCCGTCCACGATGCTTTGTTGTGTGACTACTTTCAGGATCGTTCCAAACCAGGAAGGGAATCAGGCGGGACCCTTTCAGATGATTCTTTAGAAATGGCGTGTCAGAGGAGAGGGGAAGCTAATCTCAGCTGCTCGCTACCTTAGTTACAAGCGGGAAGATTTGGTTGAGCGTGTAAACAATTCTTGGAATATGAACACCTTCAGTTTTTATCATTTTTAAAAAAGCAGTATTTTTTTGGGGGGGGCAGCAGGTGGCATGGTTGTTAGGGTGCTTGATTCCTACAAGGCTGACCATAGGTCAAGTCCCACACCTGGCAGTTTGAAAATTATACTGGGCACACATACATGTGCACCCAAAATCTCAGGAGGAGAATGGAGGAGAAGGGATTGTCACATGGCTATCCCCCTTGGGGGTTGATTTCTCACTGCATCTCTCTGTCTCTCTCAGGCAAGCACATGCACCCTATGGCAAAAAACCAAAAAGTAGTCTTTTAAAAGTTTATTTATTTCTCCCATGAGTGAGAGAGACAGAGAGAAAGAGAAACAGTACCCTCAACGGAGTTCAGATGCCACAAACTATCCCCCAGCCTTCAACGGACCCCAGATCAAGGGCAAGCGTGTGCCTGGTGATTCCAGGGTGGTCACCAGCTGTGAACTTGGGACCCTCCCCTGTGGGATTACCTCACAGAGCATTATAATTTGCCACCTTACCACGGTATGGCCCCTTTAAGATGAATTCTACTTCTTTAGCGACAAGGCTCACACCCTGAGAAATTGATTGCCTGTTGTAAGACCTCGTACTTCATTTTTCCTGAACGCGTCCTGGGAACAGACATATTACAGTCTGGGGTAGACAGCCCAAACTTGGTTCAAAATGCTGCCAACGAAAAGCACCTTGGAAACTTAATGTTGGGACAGAGGACTTATTTCCAGGGGTCAACGGTGTGCAAAATTTAATGGAGTGGAGGGAAATGGGCCTCTCCTTTGAACTGAAAAACTCTCTGTCTCTAGTCATGAAAAGGCAAACAAGGTCTCATTACCTCCAAACTGGTTATTGTTTTCCCTTTTGGAGTCTCTTCCCATTTTTCTTTTCCTTTTGGAGACTTCCTTATTCTTATCTTACTCCTCATCCAGATGCTAGGGATGTCGCAGAAGACCCTGGGGAGAAGAACTTACAAGGACCCATGCTGACAAGGGAACTGTACTAAGTTGATTTAACTAGTTCTATTACATTGTGGAGTCTTCTGAGGGTAGACACTTTTAAAAATTCATACATTTTAGTCTTTCACAGTGTTGCTATGTCTAAAGCACAGTACATGTTTTAAAAAACCTGTCTACACGGGACCAGCAGTTAGTGTAATGGCTATGTCACTGAACTCCCATGTAGTTGACTGCAGTTCGTGTCCCAGACCCGGTGGCTTAAACTCACGCCGGGCGCATGTGTGTGCGTGCCCAAGGTCCCAAGAGGAGAATGGAGAAGGGATTGTGGCGTGGCCATCCCTTCTGGGGGTGATTTCTCGCTTTCTGTCTGTCTGGTGAGTGCATGCACCCTATAGCAAAAACATCTTGAAAAAAAAAAAAAGAAAACTCACACTGTGTGCAGGTGCACATGCGTGTGTATGTGCATGCCCAAAATCCCGAGAGGAAGGTGGAAGAGAAGGGATTGTGGCATGGCCATCACCCCCTGTGGGGGAGAGGTGATTTCTCACTTTCTGTCTCTGTCTCTTCAGTGAGTGCAATGAGTGTACACACCCTATAGCAAAAATCTCTCTCTAAAAAAAAAAAAAAAAAAACCTGTCTACTGAAGGACAAGAAAGTGAGTTATGTCGTTATAATATAGATTTTCTAAAGAAAATAAAAAGCTTGTTATTCAAGTTTCAGTATAGTTTTGAATTGTGAAAAAGTATGTAGGGGAAAATGGGCTGAAATGGATGTAAGATTTGTTTAAATACATTTAGCAATTTTAAAAATACTTTGGTATTGTGGTAGATTGGATTTACTACTAATTGGGACTCACACATACGTTCTTTTCTTGATCAGGTTATTCCTACAGGTATTTATGTAGAACATCTTATAAGCCACGATGACACAAGATAAAGTTCTTACCCTCAAGGCACTATCAGGCCAGTGGCTACTAGGGCTTTCAATGACTGCAAAATTTTATCCAACACATAAGCATGCATTACTGCCGAAACATGAGTTTGTTTTTATTTATTTTGGGGAGAACCCTGTTAAATTATATTCCAGCATGGTAGCATCACATCACATTTAAAACAGTGTGACACAAGGAATTAAGAGATTACAAAGGATTATTACATTTGTTAACAATCAACATGGTCTAGGGTGCACAGCTGAAGTAGGGCGGATTATTGAGATGCTGGACGGCAAAATTATGTTCATCATGACACAAACAACATCTTCTAGCTCGTTATAAGGCTTTATCGCTTTTTTCTACTTCTCAGGTATGTCTTTATAAATGACTAGGACACATCTGTACCAAAAAAAAATTCATGCCATGGTAAAATTAGCCTCAGCGGGAACCAGCAGTTAGCGTAATGGCTATGTCGCTGGACTCCCACGTAGTCGACTGCGGTTCGTGTCCCGGACCCGGTGGCTTAAAACTCATGCTGGGCGCGTGTGCGTGCGTGCCCAAGATCCCGAGAGGAGAATGGAGGAGAAGGGATTGCGGCGTGACCATCCCCCC
>NW_006159427.1:7297513-7297804 GCF_000334495.1 Tupaia belangeri chinensis
ATAAAATAAAATAAAATAAAATAAAATAAAATAAAATTAGCCTCAGAATCTTCCCCAACGTCTACATCCAATGATGAACAGCCACATTCTGTGGTATCTCTTTTGTCTGAAATATCCTTGCTATACTCCTCAATTGCTTTCTTGTCAAGTAGTTAGAAAAGGATAATCAGTTTATGAAAAAGTTCCAAATAGTTATCTTCTATTATATTTAAAATATCATGTAATGGCCTTAGAAATGATCCGGCTTGTTACTGTAGCTGGAGAAGTCTTAGATCTTACTCATCAGCCTGC